>NC_083278.1:19254443-19556096 GCF_963506605.1 Zootoca vivipara | reverse complement strand
GGTCATGAGAAACTACTGCAAGAGAAAGAGGGGACAGAACCCTGTTTCAGAAGTTGCAATGGAAATTGAGCAAGGCAAGCAGGAAATGGTACAGGGTCTCCCTGAACCATCAAATTAGACCTGTTTTACATGTTTGGGTATCTTGAATTTGTCTTTTATTCACTTTTATATGCTTTTATATTGCTGCTTTTAGGTTGTGTTTTTGTTTTAACTATATATAATTTTTTAGACTCAGGCATGCCACTCAGAGATTTCTGAAATATTAAGTGGTATATAAATACTTTAAAGCAAATATTGCATTGTTAAATCTATATTGAAAGGGTTTGTGTGATTTGATCACTGTATTCTTTAAAAAAAATGCTGTTAATCGCTTTGGGACTTTTTTTTAGTGGGAATATATATTAGTAAATCTAAACCCAATAAACCTAACTGTGATCCTATTAATTGTATGTGCAACTGGTTCTTATTGGTGTCAATGTTTTTATATCAGCAATGAGAAAAACCATAGCATGGGTACTTATGGGTACTCTCTTGAGGGATTACTGCTAACCTATATTTTATTTGCAAGGTCAAAATAGTGCAAAGACTCACGTTCAAGCAATTTCCAAGCTTTGAACACTTTGCTCCTGTATTTATTGATTTAAAAGATGGGAGAGCTGGTACCGCTATTGATAAAACTACCTTTGTTTGAACTGAGGTGCAGAGAGAGAAGAATCTGAAGTGTGTCTGATAACTGGTTGAAAATCAACAGATATCTACAGAATCTTAATAACTGGAAGGTCAGCTGTTCCAACCCCCTTCCCTAAACTCAGGCACATAGAAATAAAGAATGCTCCATTAGATTTTGGAGGGTAACCTGCTCTTCAAAAGAATTTGTCACAAGCCCAAGAGAGTTTCCTCTCTGCCACTCAGGGAGCTACTCAGAGTTGCACTTCCTACTTTTGCTTAAGAGGAAATATGAGTAAAGCAAGTTGCCCTTGCTTGCAGTGATGAAGGTAGGTGGGTTTCTAGCTGGTCATTACCTCTTTGAGGTAGATAATTGGCTTAAACTCTGGACTTCCTGCCTGCCCCAGTTCGGGAAAAGGGGAAGAAGTGGCAGAAACCTTAAAGGAATGGCTTTCATCACAACCACATACTCATGGAACACAAGTGGCTTGCTATACACCAGGACACCAAATTAAAATTGTTGCTCATGAAGTGAACGAGCTAAGAGCTTTGATATTTACAAACAGACTAGGGTTTGAACAACTGCTTGATGTCAACTGTCTTCCAAGTCTCTGAAGAGGCACACCTGAGACTACTAAACCTGCATTGGTTCCCTGAAGAGTGTGGTAGGATAAGGAGTGACAGAGGAGCTGTGTCTGCCATGGCAATTAGGCAAAGTCGAACCTGAATGGAGTCAAGGAAAGGCCTCTACTTAATTGACTCGTTTTGGAACCTTCCTTCTTCTCAGACATTTCCCCTACCTTTTTTATTTTTTTTACCGATTTCCAAACCATAGCCATAAGTAAAAAAAAAAAGCCACATTTAATTTTCATAAATGACTGATAGAAATCAGCAGCCACAGCCTTACCCACTCTTTCTCTGTTTCCAGTCCCTTTGAGAATCAATCTGGACAAAAGTGAGGTGGTCAAAGTAATCTGGTTAACAGCTAACTTTCTAGTGAAGCCGGTATTTTAACCTGTGTTTCTCACATACAACCCTGACACTGCATCACAATAATTTATTCTTCCAGCAAACTAACTGGTATAAAAACAATTGAGGTGTGTGTGGGGGAAACAGAACCCTGAAAAGAAATTGCCCTATTGATATTTCATATGACTTCTGTTTTTTTAAATGACATTTGCACTGCCAAGAGCAAATCTGTTCACCAACAATATAAATGCTTGCATCCTATCTACAGTCCTCTATGACTTTAGATGGCCAATATCTGACACTTATGTTTGCTATGTAAAAGAGAGAGAGAGAGAGGCAATTTCAGCCAACTTCTCACCAAGAAGCTCGCAAACTGGGTTCAGCGGAACATACTCCCAGACAAACACATACAGCATTACTACCTCAATTTCAGAAATGCAGCAGATGCAGGTATTGTCCCTGCATTCTTACTGGTTTTTCAGAACATATCATCTAATGAAAAAACATGGCGCTCAGAGCATGTCAAAGTAACAGAAACAAGACACATACACATGCAAAACAACAACAACAAAAGAACAGAACATTGCCATAGGCATGTAGGTTTCATGAAGAAACGAAACAAAACACAGGAATACTTCTTGAGAGGATGATGGAGATCAGTTCCAAATAGAATAATGCTTAAACATTTAATAATATTTGCAGATTTGCCAAGCTTGTATTGTTGGTTGTCCGTAAAATGTACTAAACACCATGAAAATAATAAAAGGATGCCAAACCATATATAAAAAAAGAGCCTGGAGATTCTTGTCCTTACTGTATATGGATTCTAGTTGGCGTATGAGCCTCCCCTTACCACATAATTGGTATATTCCACAATGATTAACACCATCTATCCTGAAAGGGAACTTGGGTTGTTCCCCATTGACTAGCAACAACCAAGCAAGTTGCCAGTAAGTTTTTTTTAATACAATTTTTCAGTATCAGCATCAAAAATATTCAGCCATTTGAGGCAAATTGAACAGCTATTTTAAACAGCTGGCTATGAACGGGTTAGTGTCTATGCAGGCTGGAATTAAAGAGCCCTATATATTATGGGGTGGGGTTAGGAAAAGGAGCACAACAAACTACTATCATCAGCTACCTTAGAAACAAGTAAGAGGAGATTTAATAGATTCTAGACTTGTTGAGGCTGAATAAATATCTTGTTCTATCCCACAGTAGTGCTTCAGGGTTAAGCATATTCAGTGTCCTTTATAATCAAGTTGTCAATATACTGTCTTGATGCTATACATTGATTTTCTGCCAAAATACAAGGAAGTTATCCCTGTGTGTTCAGTGGCTTGGCTGCAAGTTTATATTTTTAGACAATAATCTTTCCTATCACCCACATAGTACTATTTCACCACACTCATACTTCTTTTTTAAAAAAATCCCTGTTAGCATTTAGAAGCATAGATGTAAATTTAAAGGAGCAGTTTTAAATTTATGCAGTTATTACCATCGTGCATCCTAACCTTGGCAAAGGACAGTCTAAAACACTTCAATAAAAAAAATGTACACATTAAGCTTGCAACAGAAGATTTCCCTTGGACACCCAGCTTGACAAAATGCTTCACTAACGAATGGCAAGAAACTTCTACCTGAGGCAAGAGAAACAACATTAATTAAAGAATGTTTATGAGAGCATTAACCACATGAAATGGGGTATGAAATACACCAAGGGTGTTTAGAAAAGAAAAAAAGCATAGGGAGCTACATGGTCTACAAGCATTCCTTTAGAGAAAGTTTTCTCTGAATCCAGGAATGAAACTTGAAATGCGTAACTTGTGGAGCAGTCACACTTAGAATGCCATGCACAATTCTGGTCATCCCTGGCCCTCCACGAGCACCTCATTCCTCAATCTGAAACCAAAGGACCCCTGGACAGTTAAGTCCAGTCAACGGCGACTATGGGGTTGCGGAGCTCATCTTGCCTCAGGCCGAGGGAGCTGGTGTTTGTCCACAGACAGCTTACCGAGTCATGTGGCCAGCATGACTAAACCGCTTCTGGTGCAATGGAACACCATGACAGAAGCTAGAGTGCATGGAAACACAGTTTACCTTCCTGCTGCAGCAGTACTTAGTTATCTACTTGCACTGGTGTTTTTGAACTGCTAGGTTGGCAGAAGCTGGGACAGAGCAACAGGAGCTCACCCTGTCGCGTGGATTCGAACCACCGACCTCCTGATCAGCCCCTTGAATATTCCACTTGAATTTACAAACTTTGACGTTTTGTAAAATACTGAACCTTCCACCTCACTTTCAGTGTTCTTGGGAGCATCAGTCTGGAAGTTCAAGTGGATAACTCAAGTTGGGAGGGGCAGGGAGATTTCAGACAAAGGTATGGGTCCCACCAGTTCCAAATGGCCTGGCAGAGAAGGCTCTGTCCCTTTTTCTGCAAGCCTGCTGAATCCCTATCCTGGCTCTGACGCAGGAACCCATCCCATACAAGGAACTGTTGCAATGACTGGAGTTCTTGGGGGGGGGGTAACGGATATGAGTACTGGGGATTGCATTATGAAGGCTTATAAAATTACGCATAGGGGTTTTTTTTTGGGGGGGGGTTTCCACCAACTCACTCAACCTGAGATCGTCCCATTAGCTAATTAGTGGGTGCTTCAGGACAATTTAAGAAGGATATTGATAAGCTGGAACATGTGCAGAGGGGGGCAACCAAGATGATCAAGAGTCTGGAAACCAAGCCTTATGGTGAACAGTTGAGGGAGTTGGGTATATTTAGCCTGGAAAATAGGAGACTGAGAGGAGATATGATAGCTGTCTTCAAATACCTTGAGGGTTGTCAAATGGAAGATGGAACAAGCTTGTTTTCTCCTGCTCTGGAGATTGGGACCCAAACCAAGAGATTCAAGTTGCAAGAAAGGAGATTCTGACTAAACATCAGGAAGAACTTTCATTTGTCATATATATATATATATATATATATATATATATATATATATATATATATATATATATATATTAAAGCTTTTTTGATAAAAGATAAAAAAGAAAAGGGGGTCGGATTCTGTCTGTTACATAAAAAGAATTATTCAAAACATTCACTCCACGACAACATCCAACAAATCCACTTTCTATAAACCAGTATTTTTCCAATCCTCAAACCCAAATATTGCATGTTTATCTTCCCTTTCACACAAAAAGTCCAAAAGGGGTTCCCAATGAATAATACTAATAAATGTAAGCAATAGCTTTTCTCTAATTAAACATATTAACTTTGCCTCCAACAATTTCAGCCACCATGCATCCATATTAAACAAGGGTACATCTTCCGCTCTATGCACATGTAGGAGTCTCTCCACTGTGAACACACATTGAGACAATATTCCATAATCATTGGTCCACACTCAGTTCTGTATCATCAACTTCCATCAGGTTGAACTTTCTGAAAGTAAGAGCTGTTCGACAATGGAATGGACTCCCTCGGGAAGTGGTGTAGGTTTTTAAGCAGAGGTAAGATAGCCAACTACCATGGATGCTTTAGCTGAGATTCTTGCCTTGCAGGGGGTTGAACTATATGACCCTCGGTTACTGAATTCTATGAAATCAGTAACCATGGACACATACAGAGAAGTGTAAATGTTTTCAAGACCAACCTGGGTAAAAGGAAGAAAAAGCAGGTGTCCATAATGGCCCATACACTATGGGTTTTTATAAAGGGGGAAATTATATTGCTTGACTTTGAAAGAACAGGGAGATTTGATGTTTGTATCTTGAAAACTCCTTAACCTTTGATAAAACAAGGTAAATGCATAGGCCAGGAGAAATATGTTGGAGCAGCAATGAAAAGCTAGAAAACATGAGACAAAGAATAGTTATAAATGTGAATGAATGTAACAAGTTAGCCAAGGTGTTGAAAATCAATATCAGTACTTGGAGCCATCATCATTATTTTTACTGCTCCTGTAAGTAATCCTGTCGTTCTAATTCTGTCAGTGATATGAACTTGGGAAGCAAAGCAAATAATTAACGGAGAAGGTCTGAGGTAATTGAAACACTTGACCTGTTTAAAAGGAGAATACAGCTCAACTCAGGGATGAAAATTGCAATTGCCATCATTCCTGAAGAAGACAACAGATAGATATTATGTGTTCAGGTATAATGAGCCTCAGTGGCAGCTTTTGTAGCTAGAGATTCAGAAACTGGTGCCATGGCTGAGAGGGATATCAAGGGGCAGGGACATGATGCCCTTACTGGAGGATAGTGTATGGTGCTAGCATGGGGGGTTAAAAAAACTCAGCACTATGCAGGTACAAGTCTGCTAATTGACTATTTTTCTTCATTTATTTTACACATGTGTAGTCTGCCTCTCTGAACAAAGTCCTCTCACGGATGTAAAAAAAATAACTAGCAACATTTACATTGTATTAAAAACCAAAACCAAAAAGCCAAAAGCGAGCAGCAGTATTTTAAATATACGGCCTATACTGTACTAAACTAGGCTGGGGAGCTGAGCAATGAAGGCTATGTAATCTTGTCTTCCACAGGTAATCCAAGATGACCCCCAAGCTATGGACCGGTGCATTCACTGGTTTTCTCCTACTATAGTTTAAATAATCTTTTTACCAAGCCTGTGTTTTGCTCTGATGTTCTTTTGTCTGTGGGACGCAGCCTGGGACCACAAGATATGCAGGTTTAACAAGACGAGATCTATAACTCTGTTAATGCTACAGGTAGGTAGCCGTGTTGGTCTGAGTCGAAACAAAATAAAAATTCCTTCAGTAGCACCTTAAAGACCAACTAAGTTTTTATTTTGGTATGAGCTTTCGTGTGCATGCACACTTCTTCAGATACCAATATCTGTTAATGCTGTCAGTTTTGAAGCTTGTGTAATAAAAAAAGGTTGTGTTGGCAGAGGTTCTAAATTTAAATCTTATGATCTGTGCAAGTTTTTAGTGTTTTGGTTTCTTTGACAGAATTTCAATAGTGGCTTTGTGATAGTTGCTCTTTTTTTTATAGAATGCAGTTGCTGTTAGTATACTTAGCCAGTGAAAAGCTACCACTACAACTACTGCTATCATTTATATGCTGCCCATCTGACTGGGTTGCCCAAGCCACTCTAGGCGGCTTCCAGCAAAATATAAGAACACCATAAAACATTAAAAACTTCCCAATACAGGGCTGCCTTCAGATGTATTCTAAAAGTCATAATAGTTCTTAATGAGAAGGTTTTAGAACTAAATACCTCTCTAGTTTTCCTTTGACAGATGCTTACAATCAACAATGGTCATAATGGTAATTAGGATGCGGGTGGCGCTGTGGTCTAAACCAGTGGTCCTCAACCTTGGGCCTCCAGATGTTTTGAGACTACAATTCCCATCATCCCTGACCACTGGTCCTGCTAGCTAGGGATCATGGGAGCTGTAGGCCAAAAACATCTGGAGGCCCAAGGTTGAGGACCACTGGTCTAAACCACTGAGCCTCTTGGGCTTGCAGATCAGAAGGTTGGTGGTTTGAATCCCCGCAGCGGGGTGAGCTCCCGTTGCTCTGTCCCAGCTTCTGCCAACCTAGCAGTTCAAAAGCACACCAGTGCAAGTAGATAAATAGCTATCACTGCGGCAGGAAGGTAAATGGTGTTTCCATGTGCTCTGGTTTCTGGCACTGTGCCCATTGTGCCAGAAGCTCTTTAGTCATGCTGGTCACATGACCCAGAAAGCTGTCTGTGGACAAACACCAGCTCCTTTGGCCTGAAAGCGAGATGAGCACCGCAACCCCATAGTCGCCTTTGACTGGACTTAACTGACCAGGGGTCCTTTACCTTTTTATAGTGGTAATAATCAGCTTTTGATTTCCACAGTATCAGAAATGATTACTTATTATTTCAATGGTTAACATTCAAAAATGTGTGTGTATATACATCACACACAGAGTGATATTAAAAACCAAAATGCTTTGTGTTAACAAAGTCTGTCACTTCCCAGGGTCATTGTAAATAATGAGAACTTTAAAAACCACTTGCCCAAGGAGATTGGGAAAAATAAGCTGAGAGCAATTGGGGCAGGGGAGGAACAAAATGATGATGATGATGATGATGATGATGATGATGAAAACTGGGGGAACATGAATGGTTTTTAAGATATTGCAGTGTCTCTGAAATATTACTTGATAATAAGCTGGATTGAGACATTATTTCCCTTTAGAATTTAAGTCTTTATACATCAACAAGGCCCCTGTAGTATCTGAATAATAACTCTTCTTTCTCAGGAAGGAAAGTATACTGAATCATCACACACAATACTATAACAAATTGGGGAAGCACATGCTGGGGGGAGATAGAAGGGGATCATATTATAATTATAATTTATAAGGTATTACAAGCAAATTTAATGATAAAGTCACAGTAAGGCACACTGAACTTCTATTTCTTTGAATCATTCCCACCGGACAAGGGAAAAGGTGAAACAGCTTCTGTGTCTGTCAGCTCTTTGCACATTAAAATGAACAGTTAATGAAGTCAGTGCAACTGCTGAACAATATGTGTTTATAATGAAGCTGCTGTAGTGATCTGACCTGCAGGTTGGCAGACCTAATATGCTAGACCCATTGACAGAAAAGCAGATAATGGTTCCCCAGCACTCCTTATCTCCATTCAAAAGACAACACTGGATTTCACTAATCAAGGGCTTGTTTGCCTCTAGGGCAGATTAAGCTGCTCAGAAATTAACAAATTTGAAGTCAGCTTTCTAATTAAAAGCTTTATAAAGAACCACTCTTATTCTGTACAAGCAATTCCCAAATAAATTTTCAAGCTACACACATGGCCATAATCTCAAGACAGATGACTTTCCAAGGAAAGCCCTCCCACCCAAAATAATGCATTTTTGTACTGTCCAAATGTAAGGGCCATCATCATGCTGATCTCCAAAAAAGAGAGCAGGTGCTCAAACAGCAGCTCAGAGAAGATTTGTTTTTGCACTGACTGGGGCCCATGGGAACTGGTCCCACAACATATGGAGGGCTACATTTATTAATTTTATTTATCTACAGAATTTCTATATCCCTCCCCCTTCATCAAAGGATCACAAGGTAATCTGCATTATAAAAGCACAACAATACATAACATAATAACAATAAAAACACTAGTGTAATGTTTTCATCCCGCATCTAAAGATATGTAACAATGGTGTCAGGCGAGGCTCCCCAGAGAGAGTATTCCACAAGCAGGGAGCCACCACAGAAAAGGCCCTCAGATAATGATTGCAGGGTCCGGGATTGTTTCTATGAGAAGAGGCGATCCTTGAGGATTGTGATCTGGGCCTGAGATAGTGTTACATATATGTTCATTGCTAAACTCAATAGATAGGCAACAGTTGCACTGGGAGCCATTTCTTCATACAAATGTATCCAAATACTTATCCCTAGCTAATGCTGACATTCTGCTTTGTTGTTGTTTAGTCATTTAGTTGTGTCCGACTCTTCGTGACCCCATGGACCATAGCACGCCAGGCACTCCTGTCTTCCACTGCCTCCTGCAGCTTGGTCAAACTCATGTTCGTAGCTTCGAGAACACTGTCCAACCATCTCGTCCTCTGTTGTCCCCTTCTCCTTGTGCCCTCAATCTTTCCCAACATCAGGGTCTTTTCCAGGGAGTCTTCTCATGAGGTGGTCAAAGTATTGGAGCCTCAGCTTCAGGATCTGTCCTTCCAGTGAGCACTCAGGGCTGATTTCCTTCAGAATGGATAGGTTTGATCTTCTTGCAGTCCATGCGACTCTCAAGAGTCTCCTCCAGCACCATAATTCAAAAGCATCAATTCTTCGGCGATCAGCCTTCTTTGTGGTCCAGCTCTCACTTCCATACATCACTACTGGGAAAACCATAGCTTTAACTATATGGACCTTTGTTGGCAAGGTGATGTCTCTGCTTTTTAAGATGCTGTCTAGGTTTGTCATTGCTTTTCTCCCAAGAAGCAGGCGTCTTTTAATTTCGTGACTGCTGTCACCATCTGCAGCGATCAAGGAGCCCAAGAAAGTAAAATCTCTCACTGCCTCCATTTCTTCCCCTTCTATTTGCCAGGAGGTGATGGGACCAGTGGCCATGATCTTTACTTCTCCGTAATGGGTATGATGGAGAAAGGGGTGAACCATTCCTTCCTTCATTTTATTTGTATGCCTCTTTTCCACAATGAAACACACACATGCACAAAATCATGCTCAAAGCATCTTACAATGAAGAAAACAGAAACACATTTCAAACAAACACCACTAAAACTATTTCCTAAAAATATATAGCAAAACAATAACATAGTAACAATTCCATAACGTAGCAAAACAATAATTTCATGATAACATAGCAAAACAATAGCAAATATAACAACATGCAAAAATGTATGTTTCAATACTATAAATATAACAATAAAATTTAAACCATACACAGTATCCAACAGCAAAAATAAAAAGGAAGCTTCAGTTTCACCTTAGTCCTAGAAACATCCCTCCTGTGATGTTGCTCAGTGTACCTCTCCTGCAGTAATTTTCAAGGGCACTGGGTGGTCAACTTAATGTGGCCAACTAACTCCGGTTTCAAATATCTTAAGAGCTTTTCTTATGAAATAAATATTTACTGATCAGATTATCAACTCGAAAAAGCTATCTTTTGTTGAAATGTTGCCATTTATTGTGCATTTATGTCAGCCCCCATGGCTTCTAAATGAGCCGTATTTCCATGCCTTACTTAATATAGAACTGCTTGTCATTCAGTGGTGCACAATACCCCTTTGTAGAGACATAAATGCCTAGCAGCAAGGAAAAGCCTGACGACGACAACACGGAGCCAGCCACGGTTCCCACCAGTCCTCTTTTGTACAGGATAGTGCAGGATACCACCACATCTGTGCTCTGCTTTGAACTGAAGCAGATGAGAGTGCTTCTGTTCAGAGGTCAAGCCACCCTAGTAAAAACAGGTTCAGCAAAACCTGTCAAGCTGTAAAACAGAAATGCTAGGGAGAAGCAGTTGCTGTGAAATGCTTCTTTGATACTACAAATGGCAGTATTCATGAAACATGCAACTTTTAAAAAAAAAAGATGTTCCAAAAGATGTTCCAATGGTTAGAGTGAACATTTTTATGTCCTCAAAGGGGAGGGGAAAAGGTTGCATGCTCAATTCTGATGCTTAAACTAATACCTGGATGATCCAAAACAGATGTCTCTCTTGGAGCTAGCAGCCCCACATTTTTTTTACAAGACATTTCTGGGCACAACAGCATGCACTTAAAATTCAAAATCCATTATTTATAAAGCGCAATGAAATTGTCTGAATACATGAATTGGGAATGTGGGTGAGCTGTCCAACAGTAACACATTTAAACAGCAACACCTGATTTGTGACAAACATCCATTAATTTGGGGGAGGGGGAGAGTCAACCCTCTGCCCAACTTGCAAGGCTGCAAAAGACTGCCATTCAGATTCAGATTCAGAAAAAACAAATTAGACTATGAAACAAACCAATATTTAACTAAACCTTAGAAGGGTTTTTTAAAAAAGCCAAACCAAACTTACACAAGGTCCACTCTTTTATTCCAAACTAATTCAGGGGTGGCCAACTCCCAAGAGACTGCAATCTACGCACAGAGTTAAAAACTGGCAGTGATCTACCCCCCTTTTGGGGGTTCAGGTCAAAGTTGTTGAGTTTTTTTCGGGGAAGAGGTAAAATGTTGAGCTTTTTTTTTTTTTTAAGGGAGCCACAGTTGTTCAGCTTCTTTGGGGGGAGCCAATGATCTACCAGTGATCTACCGCAGACGGCCAGTAATCTACCGGTAGATCACGATCTACCTGTTGGACATGCCAAGAACACCACGCCAGGCTTTATTCTAAGAAATCATTAGCTTGGATTGGAATCCCCATGCCACCCTCTTGAATGAATTAATCCTTCACATAATTCCATTTATTGACACAATCAAGGTGATGAAGAGAAGCAGCATAATTTTACTTCCTCTTCTCAGTCCTATATTAATTGTGGTTGGGGTTGCTTTACAGTATATTAGCTTACATGGCATGTTTTCCAAACTGATCCACAATTTCACTCAGGGCAGTCTCGAGCAGGTCGGGCGCCCTGGCGCTGAGGCACGGAGATCGCTCCGGCGCCCCCACCCTCGCAGAGCACAGCATGGCTTCCACGCGGCTTTGCCGAGCAGCGCCACGGGGACTATACCTAGAGCCGGCCCTGATTTCACTGCTCCTTGGAATATCCCCTCCCCTCCCCATGTGGATTGCCATCCATCCATTTTTCATTTAGCCTACCTGACTCTGTGGTAGGTGGTTCAAGTATATAATTAATAACAGTAACTTAATCCATGCTGAGATACTGTGAACATATCTAAAAATGAGCTCACAGTTGCATGATGCAGGTAATGGGGAAGCTGACAAGAAGACAAATGTTTACACAGCCAAAAATAAGAACATTTTATTTTTAGCATCATTTAATTTCCTTACAGCAGCTGTGGGGAACTTTTGAACCACAATTCCCATTAGCTCCAGCAAGTACAGCTAATGGACAGGGGTGATGGGATTTGTAGTTCGGCAGCATCTGGGAGGTCAAAAGTTACCCATATCTGCCCTATAAGTTATTGGGCACCAATTCTAACTGAAAGATTTTGCTTATTCGTACAGGCCACATTCGTACAGGCCTTTGAACTTCTTGAAGGTCAGAAAGGAAACACCGTCATTCTCCACAGCTTCATACAGATCTGCCACAATCTGTAACATTCACCACATGATAAGCTAAAAGTGGGACCAAGAGACCGAGTAGCAAGGGTAATGGAGTGGTTGGATGACCATGTACACCCATATATTTGAAGTTTAAAGGACTCCCCTAGTCCAGTAGTTCTTGGTCAGCCAGAATAATCACAATTAAGACTGTATTGCCTTTGGTTGACGTGGCTCATCAGGAGGGTTTTCAGAGACAATTAATCGTGAACTGCCATCGTAGTATTCTATGTCAGATTGGGCAAAGGTCAGCTGGACTCATTTGTGAATGTGCTTTTTAAGAGCCATCCAACCTGTGTGTAAAAGAAGCCTCTTCTTTTCTTTCGGAACTACCAACTGACTCAACTGTAGAAAAGACTAATGCTCGGGCCTCAGCTTCGCAAATAATTTAGGAAATGTTTCAACTTTGTTGTTGTTGTTGCTGCTGTCCTCGTCTTAAGACTTGTTATGAGAGATCACTGGGATATCAGCAGTGGGGTTCTAAAAGCCTTTAAAAGGGATGTAAGTACAAATAAATTAAGCCAAAATAAAATTCCAGAGGAAGCCAGATGTTTACAACATTGCTTTATAAAAAAAACTAAAGTTCATTGTATTGCCATTGTTTATAGAGCATTTGCATCAATTGCAAGACAATTTAGTTGATACCAATTCCTCTCGGCTCTTAACATTTGCTTCTAATTATGGTTTGGGGAAGAAATCCAACCTGGCCCCAGCCAAAAGTGGAGACTACCTCTGAAATGCAGGAAGTTTCTGGATTGTGTCTTTTGGGTCACAGAGGTGTATGCAAGAAAATGACTGTGACTTTTACTGTATCCTAAAATAATATATATTAGACACAGCTAGTGAATCGTATGTTCTGTCTTAATTCAAGCTCAAAATTTTACTCCTCTTAAATTGGGACCAAATTGTACCAAGCTGCTAATTTTCCATGGTGAAATCAGGACAACATTTTGTTGTTTTTTTAAAGGGAAACATTGCATTGGAGGCAGAATCATCCAGGATATACCTTAAAATGTCTCTGCTATGTAAGTGCTCATTCTTACAAAAAGGTATTTAAAATTATTTGTCTAAAAGATGTTTCAGTGTTCATGAGCAATTATTCTGAGACACAGACACACACAGAGAGGGAAATCCTTGATTTTCTTGATCCACAGTCCAGTTTGCAATAAATGGGTCTCCAAGGAATAGGCTGACCGAAACACTGTCACCTTGACATAGAAAGGCATTCAGACCCCAGTTGTCCGCTGCAAACAACATACATTATCAGACGATAAAAGGAACAATGATTGAGGCATGTCCTGCTGTGGGCCCAAAGGTCTTCAACATTAGCACAGAGTTTCTAATCCTTTACCATTTTCTCTGGCTCATTTCCTCCACTTCATATTTGTAACAATGATTCTATTTAACACATGCCAGTATGAGTAACTTTATTCTTCCTTCTGATCTGCTTTTATAGAGAGGCTTGTGTTACCCGGACTGCCTATAATTCATTAAGCCAAATTTCCTTCCATCTGGCGGAGGCTTACACAGTTGTTGAAAAGCTGTCACTATAACCTATTGTCACCGCAACCTTTTAGGAACCAAACTACATTTTCTTGTCAAAATGCATTTCAACGGTCCTGCCAGGGCTTACTTTCAATTATTTCCTTTATCATCAGATTTTGAGCACTGGGGGACTTGAGATCATGTACTGGAGTTACATTTTTCCATGACCATCCTGCGATTATCTAATATGCAAAAAAAGCTGGATATTTTAATGGAAGCTGCATAGGAAGGTTCAGATACTGTAAGTGGCATTGGGGGGGGGGAATCTGCACTATTATTTATTGACTCTGGGGCTAGAAATAGAAGAATCCTAAATAAACATAATGGGAGGAACCATAACCATCTCTTTCACTTGTAGAGGAAAGGCAAACATGGTGTTCCTCATCACTGTTTTATGAAGATATACACACATGGGAAACCAACTGAAACACAGCTTACAGTTGTAATTTAAGAGAGAATGTGTGGAAGCCTTGTGGAATTTGTTTCGTTTAGCAGAAAAATGTGCAATACTTGAATACCAGTCTTGTACTGATACTGAAAGGGTGCAACTGCCGCCTAAGAAGAGAAATACTTCACAATATTTCACAAAGAAATGATGTTCAGGTTATGCACATGACAACTGACAATGCTGTCTGGTCAAAGGTTTCCATTATAGTACATGTTCGGCAAAATCATCCATGTGGTTTTAGGGTTTTTATTGCTGGTTGCATTCGTCTCGAGAGACAATGGAGTACGCCTCCAGGGGTGATGTGGAACCGCTGTGTTAGCTGTGACCTCCCCGGGGGGCACAAGTCTGGGCAGTGTGTATGGAGGTCCTGGGCTGCCCAGATGACAATATCCCCCTCTCAGGAAAGCAGAACAAGACGCTTGGCACCAGCTTGGCTGCAGGAGTTGCTGGAAGGATGTGTACAAGGCGGAATCCCAATGCCTTAGGGAGTCCATTCCATATTTGTATATGGTTTACTCCTTAGCCTTACCTTCTCCCTAAGATACCCACAAGGCAGAGAAGGTTTAGGATCAAAGATTTCCTTCTTAGATGAGCTACCTTCCCAGGTTGATGCGCCCCATCTGCCTCTCACTTCCCTCTATCTACAGCATGTGCAGAAACCCCCTCCTTGACTGCTGCCCCCACTATTGGTTTCTTCCACTCAATCTTCCCTAATAACACCCCATATGCTCTATGTTTTTATATGATTTGGTTAATTTAAGGTACACCCAGTCAGATTAAAAAGTCAGTCCTCTGGTTAGGACAAATTTTGTACTAATTTTCAGAATTTGTTGAATTGGGATGATAATGGGTGATTTGTTGTGGTCCTCACTGGGAGATTAGTTACTTACCTCAGAATATTATTTTATACTGGAATCCTGCCTTCCCCTCATATTTCACTACATTAAACCAATGGATAAAATTACAGTAACTTAATAGGGTAAGTTCAACAATCACTTTCTAATTACAGGTAGGTAGCTGTGTTGGTCTGACGTAGTCGAAACAAAAAAAAAAAATCCTTCCAGTAGCACCTTAGAGACCAACTAAATTTGTCATAGGTATGAGATTTTGTGTGCATGCACACTTCTTCAGATACACTGAACATAGCTGCCAAGTTTTCCCTTTTCTCGCGAGGAAGCCTATTCAGCATTATGGAATTTCCCTTTAAAAAAGGGATAACTTGGCAGCTATGACACTGAAACAGAAGTCACCAGACCCTTATGTATAGTCAATCAGCCAATCACCCATTCCCACCACCCTTCTGAGTAATACCCCTCCCCACCCTCTGACTATACATAAGGGTCTGGTGACTTCTGTTTCAGTGTATCTGAAGAAGTGTGCATGCACACGAAAGCTCATACCTGTGACAAACTTAGTTGGTCTCTAAGGTGCTACTGGAAGGAATTTTTTTAATCACTTTCTAACTGATTCAGATTTATTTTTAGCAACAGCCTGTACAGATTAAAATACCAGTCATTTTGAGAAGAGTATAGGATTCAAAGCTAATCTGAAATTAGTATGCATTTAAAGGATTATACCCTAAATGATGACAACTGATATGTTTCTTTAAGAGCAATGTTCCTCAGCTGAGTATCTTCGGAACATTAGGATCATAAGCCATGCTTCTGAACATTTTTACTCCGTTGCCTTAAAAACATACTCCCACAGGGTGCTGTTAGCCTATTGCCATAGGCAATGAGAAACTTTTTTTTTAAGTAGACTAATGCTTCAGAGTCTCACAGGCTTTCCTAGTAATTACATGTGCCCTGAATTTCTTCCACATAGAAATATGCATATAGAGGCCAAAAATGTATTCTATGAGCACCAGGTGTATAAAACATCACTCTTTTAAATTACTTATTGGAGGGCAAATTTAAAGTTGCTCTAGCAGACGTCTTCACATGACTACTTACAAAATTCAAACTTGGAACGAGGAACTAATGCTGCACATATCTTAGCTATATGGCACACAAAAAAGTTACCTAAGAAAAACAGCCATGTCACAATGATTAATGGGGTGGGGGAGGGGAAGAAGGGCAAGACTGTATAAACAATCAATGGCTTTTCCATTTACTGGAAGGTCAACTACAATACAGTCACTGATTCTATTACAAAGCAATGTTACTACTATTGTTTGGAAAAATTCTGAGGAAACAAAATGGGAATCCTTTAAAAAGAGTTCTATGCATTATTATTTTTGTTTTGTTTTTAAGGAAGACGATACAATTGGGAATAAAATGTTCCTGGGTTGTGTGCAACTGTATCATATGCTATATGTTACAGTGTCCAGAATAAGAAAGACTTACTTACAATCTTTTATCATTCATGCACACATATACTTCCCATGTAGACCTGACACATCTGATCAGCATGGACACCAGGCTATAATGCTGTACCACCACCCGTACCAGAATGCTGTTGGGCTCAGGCCTTGCTTGCTGGCTTCCCATAGGCAATCTGGTTTGCCATTGTGAGATCATGATGCTGGCCTAGATAAGCCTTTGGCCTGATCTCTTATATTCTTATGTGATCTAGTAGTTTTAAAAAAATCAAAATAGACTGGCACAAAGGCACAATGGGTAAGCTTGAAAGCAAGACCTTGGGAAATCTTTCTGGGAACTCGCTACTCCCCTTAAGAATTATTGTTTTAATTTCTTCAGCTTACCTGGTATAGATCTTTGTGGAGTTTAAACAACACTCATTAATAATATAGACCACAAGAAAAGTTGAGTAGCTTGAATCTACAGAGAAGTGCACAAGTAGCACACACAGAGAGAATTAAAACCATATGGCTCAACAGAAATTGGTGTATTTTTCCATGTATAAGACTAGGGTTTTCCCCTAAAAAATAATGTACAAAATTTGGGAGTGTCTTATACACAGATAGATTCCCCCTTTTCTTAAATCAGAGTCCCCCCAAATAGGGGGTGTCTTGTACATGGGGGCATCTTATAGACAGAAAAATATGGTCATTTGTTGTGATTCTCAGCTGGAAAATGGTATTAAATCCATATCTGGTTCCTCATGTTTGCTATTTTACCAGTTCCTAATGGAGAATTACAAGGGAACCCAAGCCACAAAAACTATTCTTGCAGTAAGAAGAGAAGAAAAAACATCAGGAAACCCAGGAAGCTAAAAATCTAACTGGAATGTATTCCAAATACCTTTTATTCAAAAGCATGCCAGTGTTTTAACCAGTATTCCAGTTGATTTCAAGGACTAGTGAAGTAGAAAGAAAATAATCTAGTGAGACTTAAAAGTAACAAATCTCTAGGACCAGATGTATATTATTGCAGGGTATTAGAGAAGATCAAGAAAAAAACTTTTGGCTACTGGCATTCATCATTTTAAAGGTCCAATAAAATCCAGATGGAATTAAAAAGAGAAATCGGGAAATACTGTATAAGATTAATATTAAATGAGATAGTTATGTTTAATGTAAAATTAGCAAACAATTTAACAACATTCCACTAAGCTATAGCAGAGGGACAGGCTGCTCTCCAGCAGCAATGATTCCATCAGGCTACATAACAGAGGAAGAGATGGGATGAAATAGTTCAAAAAAAGGGCAACCAAAATTATCAAGGGGTTTGAGCAAGGGTTACAACATTTGGGACTTTTTAGTTTAGAAAAAAAGGCAAGTGGGGGGTGACAACATAAAATGTGGAGTTGCAAAAAATGCATGCATGATATGGAGGAAAGGACAAGGAGAAATTTTACCATCTCATAACACAATAATCCAAGGCCATCCAATAATGTTGAATGATGGAAGATTCAAAAGAAAGTACTTCTTCACACAGCAGATTTACACTATGGAACCCACTCCTGTTAAGGATAATGGTTTGATTTCCTGAAATGGGAATGTTTAATTATGTTGAATCGCTGTGTATTTTTAGCATGGGTTTTCCCCCCCTTTGGCAGTAGCTCTCATGTGATTGGCTGACTATTTAGTCACATGAGAGACACATTCCATTCTGTTGTGACTGTTATTCCAGTAACTGTCACTTTTAACTATTTTCTGTTCTTCTCTGGGGGGGGGGGGGATGCTGAGAGAGACTGCTGAGGATAGTGTGTGGTTAGTGTGATCTGTCTGAAGTGAAATAGACAGAGGAAGATCCCTAAACATTAACAGGGAGAAATTTGTGCAGGAGCTCTCTAAAAGGAAAAACTCCCACAATTTGTAGTGATGACCATAGCTGCCAAGTTTTCCCTTTTCTCGCGAGGAGGTCTATTCAGCATAAGGGAATTTCCCTTAAAAAAAAGGGAGAACTTGGCAGCTATGGTGATGAACATCAACTTGGATAGCTTTCAAAGAAGACTGGGAAAATTCATGGAGGATCTGGTTATCAATAGCTACAAGCCATGATGGCTACATTCCAGCTATGTTCCACTGTCTGAGGCAGGATACCTCCCAATACTGGTCGCTGGGAACCACAAGTGAGTTGTGCACAGGTCCTTCTTATCTGGTTGGCTCCTGTGAGAATTGACTAGATAGGCCTTTGGCCTGATCCAGCAGGGGCTCTTACTATGACTATGTCCCTCCATTAGTTCTGCTGTGAGAACACTAATTTTTGGCTATTCCTCTCCTTGAACGCTTTCTGGTCTTTGGCTACAAACTCTGTACAGTGGTACCTCCAGTTACGAACTTAATTTGTTCCAGAGGTCCGTTCTTAAGCCGAAACCACTCGTAACATGAGGCGCTTTCGCTAATGGTGCCTCCCACTGCTGCCGGTGTACAACTTCCGCTCGCATCCCGGGGTAAAGGTCGCAACTAGGGGCATCTACTTCCGGGTGAGCGGAGCTCGTAACCCGAAACATTCGCAAGAAGGACGGTATGTAACACGAAGTTCCACTGTATCTAAGAACTAGTGACGCAGTTCAAAGAATATTTTTTTCCAGGTGGAAAGTCAGTGCACATACAGTATTACATATTACTCTTCATACTCATCTCTAACACTGCCCAATCCAAGATGAGCTTACGCAGAAGTAATGCCATATTGAGTTTAATGGGCCTTCCCCCACAAGGAAACATGAAAAGATTGCACATTACAATCCTGGTATAACTAGTCTGCTTCCTTTAATCTTCTTTGTCTTGAATTATGCACTACTTCAAAGAAGAAAACTATATAAATGGGAGAAGAACCAAAGGAGAACAAAACAAAATCCCTGTTAAGTTATTTTTATGCACACTGCCTCTAACCTTTCATTCACATTCTTCATTAAATTTCAGTTCTTTTACTGAATCTAATAGCTGCTGCTTCTGAATCCAATCATGATCAATAATGCCTTCGCTCTCTCTTCATTAACTTACTCCTTTTCCATTTCGCTTTCATGAATTATTTTTGGTATCCGTTTAGGAGCATTGGCTTCCACCAAGTTTTCTGCTGTATTAGATATAGAACAGATCCTATAGGATTGAAGCATATATTCATTGGAGAGCAATAAAGTAGTGCTGTTTAAAAATACATAAATCTGTAATATTAAATATTAGCATTGCTACAGCAACAACTGATGGGGGAAAGGAAGGAGTCAAGCTGGAAACAAATCAAAATGGGCAGAATACAAGCTAGAGAGAGTATGTATAAAACACAGAAATGTGTGTTTGAGGTCCTGCTATTTAAGATTTGGGCCACCTATTCCTCCCAAAGTGTTTACACTGCCTGCTCCAAGATGCAGTCCTTAATCAAAACACAAACTTGCCCACAATGAATTAAATAAGTTGCTAGAAAAGGAATAAAGGGGGGGGAGGTTGACATTCACATACTGTATATCCCATTCCATTCCTATTATAGCAAAATGCTCCAAGAACTGTGACCATAGTCTTATCTCGTTTTGCTCTTCTGCAGAAAATCTGCCATTTCTGTAAACCAGGAATGTTTGATTCTCACGCAGCCAATACTACCCATTTAAGCTTTCTGCACCCCTCTGGAAATTAATGCTTGCAAACACTTAGAAAGTGTCTGCATTGCAGGCAGAGAGGAATTAGGAGCGTAGGGCAAGTGATCCACATAATGGGATTGAGGAAGTTCAGAAAATGGTCAAATGAACTTAGTTAATGGCAAGATCAGTAGATGCATAGCAAAACTGACACTATTACAAAATAAGACACAATAATACTGGAAGCAGGGGTGGTGGGTCCTGTTTCACCGCTTGAGGCAAAACAGGAAGTGCTGCCCTGCTGGAAGCCTGCCCCAAAAGGATGCCTCCAATCAAAAAACAGCAACAACAGCAACCCATAACCACGTGTAAATCCATTAAAATGCATGAGTAAATAAAGCTTACTGTGCTGCGCCCAAATTATAGCCATGTTGGTGCCAGAGCAATCACTCTGAGGAGGGCATTCCATAACTGAGGCACCACCATTGAGAAAGATCTCCCAATCTCCTGTCAAGGATTTTGACAATAAGCCACACAAGGTCCAGAAGTGAATAGGCAGCTGGTTTAAAGTTGGTATTTCACACGGGTGAACCCAGCCACACCAGTGAAATTCTGAAAACGGTATTCAGTACGAAACAGGGATGGTACAATGGCTGTGTATTCTGTCAATGTTTAATTTGTATGAGAACAGGGGCCTGTCTCGAAATGACAGAAGCTATATCATGAATTACTCTTAATGCCACGGTACACCAAATACCTCACTATTTCTCTTCTCGCCTTATTTTAGCTTAAGATTCCATCCTGAAGAGGGCGACTCCACATGAAAACTGTACCCTAAAATAAGATTCAGAAAAGAACAAAGCCGCTTTGGGGATTATGGAGCAGAAGCTATAGATATCAGTTCAAGAAGCTTAATTTATATAGCTGAGAAAATACATGGGGAAAATCTACTTAATAAAAGCAGTCTTTAAATGACAAGTACAAAGTCACTGGAGGAGAACAGAAGAGAAGCTGTCAGGTTTGGTGATATTCTATAAAACTGAGGTCGATATTAAATGACTCAAAGACCACTTGGTCTTGGAGAGATCAAGGCCTGCTTAGCGCAGTTTTTCCTGACTAGTTCATACTGGCACGTGTGTGGCTATTTGTGCCCATGGCAGGCATGCAGTTCGCTGTCACTCATCTCCACCAGCCAGCGAAAGCCCAAGACATTTTGGCACCTGAGGCAAGCCACAAAATGGTGCTCCTTGCCTACCAGAGAAGAAGGGGTGAGTGAAGATCTACATCAGGGACAAGGGAAAAACAAAAACAAAAGATCTGCATTGGGTTCTGCTGCCCCTGTAGATTCTGCTGCCTGAGGCAGTTCCCTTGCCTCATGAGCAGGCCGGCCCTACCAACAGCCATATAATCCAAGCACTGTTTCCCCCTTCTTCCCTCCCCCCCATGCTTTTGATGGCAAAGAAGCAGGCATAGACAACATTATGCCCTCCAGATGTTGCTAAATTACAGTTGTCATAATTCCTGACTACTTGCCATGCTGGCTAGTGCTGATGGGAGTCCAAGAATAAAAGGTGGGCACCACATTGGCTCCACAGCATATCACGAGAAGTGCTGAAAAACAACCAGTAGATGTCTTATCAGCATTAGACCATATCAACTGTGTGATATCCAGCTGGCTCCTAAAAAGTAACCTGATCATTCAGTTGTCTGGAGTGGTGCCAACAGGCATACTGTTTATTCCTCGATATTCCTGGAGTCTCTCACTTGTCATTTTATTTTTTAGCAGAAAGAGAAACAGGCTATAACAAAAAATAGGCATGGCCACATATGGAATATGAATAAATATTTAACCAAATTTATGTCAAATATTATTTACTTCACCTTGCAATGCAGTACTCTGAATCTTGATTCCAGCACACCTGGAATTGCTTAGCAGTGTTCTCAAATCAACTCTCAAGCCTAACAGATTTTTAGCTTTTGATTTAATATGTGCATTTACTTGCATTTGTGTTTTTCCAACCCTAATTGAGAGGAAAAGCATCACAACAACTTTGGTAGACTTAAGAGAAAAAGAAAATCTTGGAAGCTTCCAATAATTTTAAGTCAAAAATATATTCTAATATATATTTTAGACACAGTCACATACATTGGGTCAGCTGAAATGCAATGCCAAACTAAACTTTACTGCTATGTAAATGAGCCCTGTGCTCACGTTTTCAGTTGTCTGTCCTCTTCCTCTCTTTGCACACTTAGGTTTCTTCTGTTATTTTTAATTTATAGTGCAGTTCAGAGATTGAGAATGTGTGGCCTTCCAGGTGTTGTTGGACAACAAGTCCCATCACCCCTGATTTCTGACCATGCTAGCTGGGGCTGTATGGCAGCTGTGTGGCAGGCAAAAAATCAACAGGTTAAGCATTTCCTGATATGGAAATACAATTATGGGGAAAGCTTCATGTGTTCACATTCTGTCTGTCAGACATGTGTGGCCACTGATTTATTTTGGGGCCTTCTGTTCCACCTGAAAAACAGGGCTTTGTGCTTATGACACAAAGTACTGTACACACAAAACTTTTGCAAATCTGCATCTTTTTTGTGAGTGGGTTGGAGGGCCCAATTCACTGACAGGGTACTCAGTCTGAAAAGTGAAACCAGGAGCTGGGACTAACCTCTAGAGGTAATCTTAGGAAAACAGTTGGCAATCATGCAAAATTAGTGGCACATAGGTCTTGCACATAGGGACACGGGTGGCGCTGTGGGTTAAACCACAGAGCCTAGGGCTTGCCAATCAGAAGGTTGGTGGTTCGAATCCCCGCGACGGGGTGAGCTCCCGTTGTTTGGTCCCAGCTCCTGCCAACCTAGCAGTTCGAAAGCACATCAAGTGCAAGTAGATAAATATGTACCACTCCGGCGGGAAGGTAAATGGCGTTTCCGTGCGCTGCTCTGGTTCACCAGAAGCGGCTTTGTCATGCTGGCCACATGACCTGGAAGCTGCACGCCGGCTCCCTCGGCCAATAAAGCGAGATGAGCGTCGCAACCCCAGAGTCGGTCACGACTGGACCTAAAGGTCAGGGGTCCCTTTACCTTTTCCTTAGGTCTTGCATGACTAAAAAAAAAGACTTCATTTTTCTTCCTCTGTGTCAGAACAAACACATACAAGCTCGTAGCTATGAAACACAAAGTTAATGTATAAACTCAAGGAAATAGAAATTAACTCATTTTCTTGTAAACAAAGTTCAAAAACAGTGATAAGCTACACCAGCTCAGTTAGCCTATTCAACAATGACCCTGGAGAATAAGCTAGGCACACTTACTTTATCCCTCAGACTCTTAAACCAAGGTCCTCCCTGGCTTACCTGCATTCCTTCAACTGGGTAAAAATGTAAAAGGTTCTGCCTAGCTCAAATACACCTTTGGATGACAGCTCTGTGGCACCGGCTAGTTTTAAATGCAAGTTAACTGTCAACCCAAAATTTCCATCCAACTCTCTCATACCTGCATGAAATGAAAACTTAAATAGCACTAAACTTCAAGTTCAAAACCTTTTTCTGGCTATTTACTTTTGAGCTTCACTTTTATTTACTTAGGGGGTAACACTGATGTTCAAGGCAATTTCGCATAGTAGAGCTAGATTATTGTAGGAATTTAAGAAATGAGTGAACTTGCCATGTAACTTTGTGCATAATGGTTCCAGAGGAAATCTGGCTTGCGCTAAGTGTTATTAGAAAGAAAGGGAGTGGGCCAGAGTGGTGGTGTTGTTGTTGTTGTTGTTGTTTATAAGTAGGTCATCTCTAGAACCCAACCAAATTACATAATAGCTGACAATAAAGCGCAAAATATGATACTCACTCAAATCCTTTAAAATGTGCATGCCTTTATGATGTGAAAAGGGTGCATAAATATTTTCTCATCAAACTATGCTGTATCCTCCTTTATGTTTTAATAATATGACAACATGAAAATAATTACTTTTAACTTCACTTGTTTGCAGAGTTATGGCTAGAAAATTACACTGACGAAATTGCCCAACCAATTTGATGTGTTTGATTTATAAGGAAAGGCTCATAGACTAACATGTTTACGAGTATCATAAAAAATGCAGCATTACAGAAAGGTTGAAATCCATTGTTTTCTTTAACTCATAAGGATTCCAAGAGCATTTACAAAATGTTTAAAGGCTTAAAACCAAAACACATCTCAGAAGGAGAAATGTTTGAACAAAAGGTCCTCCTTGATTTGTCAAATACTGACTTCAAAGTTCTTGTTTCTTCGTCTTGCTGTTGCGGATAAATCATGAAAGCCGAAGGCCATGTAAGGTATGAGCTTCCCACTTTGTTGTCAGATTTTCAGTGATTCATCAGTGATGACTGAAGAAATAAAGGAATCCAAACCTTGGTCTTGGCAGGTATTAAGTCACCCAATGGAATTTTCAGAGTAAGGCCAACCAAACAAAAACATCTTGGGGGAAGAGGGGGAAGCCAGGATAAAAATAAACAGACATTAAACACAGTGCATGAAGGAGTGATGAATCTGGGCTGCGTATCATGTGATGGATCTGTATCTAAGGGCAGGTCTGCACACACATGCAAATATATCAATTGGTGAATGTAGCAGGCTGTGACTTGTGTGTGTGAACCAACCACTGCAGATTAAACACCCCCAAAAAATTTTCCATATTATTTCTTATCTACCTCAAACAAGGGGTCTGGCGCACACATTCAGCTATCAATCACCAGCTGCCTGGTTATCTGTATGCATGTGTGAACAAGACTTTAGAGCTGTTTAATTGTCACACACTATGTTTTAAAATGCTTACACATCTTAAACCTGTAGCGTGCCTGGGGGTGGGGGGTAGGGGAAAACAGCACATACACAGAATCATAGACCTGTAGGAAGGGCCCCTAAGGGTCATCTAGTCCAAACCCCTGCAATGCAGGAGTCACAGCTAAATGTATTAAATGAGCACAGAGGTCTGCCTTGTAGCAGCTCCCTGCTGAGTGCATACAGTGGTAAAACACAACAGGTTGTAGCCAACCACATTTGACTCAAAATAGCCTGACTTGAAATTAGTGGGCCATGTCCATTTGTTTCAATGGGCCTACTTTGAATATGACTAATGTTGGATGCAACCCACACTTTGAATTATGTGCTTTAAAAATCTGTGAAATCAGCCTGCTCCTTACAATTTATGAATTGTAGCCTGAAAAGAAAAGGCTTGGGAAAAGGCTACTCTTTTGACAGCACGGCCATCAGAAACAAGAGGAATTCAAATGTTTATTTCTTTTCTGTATATTGAAGGGAGGGAAACAAGAAAGACATCAACCACACAACATTACAAATCACGCTGGCTGCATTAATTATGGAATGTCACTTCTCTCCCTCACCCACCCCTCAAGCGTTCTGAAAACAGTTTGATGAAATAACCTATTGTGAGTAATCAACAGTAATAACATTACTCAGGCAGGCCATAAATAATAATGAAATGAGCATCACAGGAATAATATTTCCAGCCATACAGGCAAAACAAAACTAGCAGAAAACCTATCCAGTAACCTCAGCATATGGAGAAGAGATGCAGTAATGAATGAACAATAGGGAGGAAAAGGACTCCAGGAAAGTTACATAAAAACCTTTTCACATGCCAAATCCATCCCATCTAGTAAACAAACAGCAGGTGTCCTAATGGACAATGTCAAATGTATTGCATAACTTTGCTTTGTACCCTAATTTTCAGGACAGCCACACAGCAGATTAATGCAAAATGATGTTATTGTTCTAGAAGCATCTGCCAAGCGCATCCAGAGATGCCCTTTGTCATTTTCTACCGAGATCAACTGCTAGGCAGGTTAACTGCACCTGCAGCATCACTAAATCAACACGCCATGCATGAAATCAACACATTTCACATTTAGCAATTTGCAATACCTACTATTTTGATCCTGCACTTCTAATTTCTAAACTGGGAGTGGTTGTACATCCTGTTCAGACTTGGGTTGCAGTCCCCATCACAGACCAGGTCCACAGCTTGAGAGTTCTCCTGGATCCAGCCTTGCTCCTGGGTGCTCATGAAGCAACCAAGGCTACAGTACTTTTCTACAGCTTTTCCTAGTGTGCCAGTTATGGCCCATTCTGGATAAAAACAGATCTAGCCACTTGTCCCCCTTCATGGATCAATGCCTTGTCGTGGCGAAGGGTAGTGTGGTTGCTGACCTTGAGCCAGACATCTTGGAGAGTGAAGTCAAATGGGCCTTAGAAAGCACTGCTAATAACAAGGCCAGTGGAAGTGATGATATTCCAGCTGAACTGTTTAAAATTTTAAAAGATGATGCTGTTAAGGTGCTACACCCAATATGCCAGCAAGTTTGGAAAACTCAGCAATGGCCAGAGGATTGGAGAAGATCAGTCTACATCCCAATTCCAAAGAAGGGCAGTGCCAAAGAATGCTGCAACTACCGCACAATTGCGCTCATTTCACACGCTAGCAAGGTTATGCTTAAAATTCTACAAGGCAGGCTTAGGCAGTATGTGGACCGAGAACTCCCAGAAGTGCAAGCTGGATTTTGAAAGGGCAGAGGAACCAGAGACCAAATAGCAAACATGCGCTGGATTATGGAGAAAGCTAGAGAGTTCCAGAAAAACGTCTACTTCTGCTTCATTGACTATGCAAAAGCCTTTGACTGTGTCGACCACAGCAAACTATGGCAAGTTCTTAAAGAAATGGGAGTGCCTGATCACCTCATCTGTCTCCTGAGAAATCTCTATGTGGGACAAGAAGCTACAGTTAGAACTGGATATGGAACGACTGATTGGTTCAAAATTGGGAAAGGAGTACGACAAGGTTGTATATTGTCTCCCTGCTTATTTAATTTATATGCAGAATTCATCATGCGAAAGGCTGGACTAGATGAATCCCAAACCGGAATTAAGATTGCCGGAAGAAATATCAACAACCTCAGATATGCAGATGACACAACCTTGATGGCAGAAAGCGAGGAGGAATTAAAGAACCTTTTAATGAGGGTGAAAGAGGAGAGCGCAAAATATGGTCTGAAGCTCAACATCAAAAAAACCAAGATCATGGCCACTGGTCCCATCACCTCCTGGCAAATAGAAAGGGAAGAAATGGAGGCAGTGAGAGATTTTACTTTCTTGGGCTCCTTGATCACTGCAGATGGTGACAGCAGTCACGAAATTAAAAGACGCCTGCTTCTTGGGAGAAAAGCAATGACAAACCTAGACAGCATCTTAAAAAGCAGAGACATCACCTTGCCGACAAAGGTCCGTATAGTTAAAGCTATGGTTTTCCCAGTAGTGATGTATGGAAGTGAGAGCTGGACCATAAAGAAGGCTGATCGCCGAAGAATTGATGCTTTTGAATTATGGTGCTGGAGGAGACTCTTGAGAGTCCCATGGACTGCAAGAAGATCAAACCTATCCATTCTTAAGGAAATCAGCCCTGAGTGCACCCTGGAAGGACAGATCGTGAAGCTGAGGCTCCAATACTTTGGCCACCTCATGAGAAGAGAAGAATCCTTGGAAAAGTCCCTGATGTTGGGAAAGATGGAGGGCACTAGGAGAAGGGGACGACAGAGGACAAGATGGTTGGACAGTGTTCTCGAAGCTACGAAGATGAGTTTGACCAAACTGCAGGGGGCAGTGCAAGACAGGAGTGCCTGGCGTGCTATGGTCCATGGGGTCACGAAGAGTCGGACACGACTAAACGACTAAACAACAACAGCCACTTGTCACATATCTTCCGGTCACACACAGCCTGGATTACTGTTAACACTGTTCTTGAACCTGCCTCTGAAAGGTGCATGGAAACTTCAGCATCCATGGGGGGTGGGGTGCAGTGACTTCCATCTATGGGCTAAAGAAGATCTCACTGCAGAGAGATTATCCACGTAAGACGGTTCTTAGATTGGAAACTTGCTGTTTGATCATCCCTCAGAATTAAAGAAGCAAGTTGTGGGGAGGCTTGCACATTTATTACTTTGAAAACACAAATCCAAATGTTTGATGGCAGAGGGCATTGCCACCATTAATGGGAAAATGTACCCCTGCTACCACAACCATGCCAACAATCCTATGACTTTTTTGATGTCATATGAGAGAAAGCAACACAGCAGCACAGTGCCAACTATGTAGAACTTTTCTTTTCTTTGGTTGAATTATTATTTACTTATTTATGTTTAAATAATGCGGGGGGGGGGAAACAAAACAACAACAAAAAAGAAAGAAAAGAGGTTGAAAAGATACAATCAAAAAACACTGAAAACAAATATTACATACGTATCATATAGTAACCCCCCCCCCCCCCGGCAGCTTCCCTCCGCCACAATTTGACTTATTTAAATCTCTATTTCCACATTTATCTTTGCATTCTCCAAATGTATCATTCTTTGTACTAACTAGGTAGAACTTTTCAGAAGCATTTCGCTTCCGCAAGAGGAGGTTTCTTTATAGGGCTTAGACACCCATATTGCATTCCACTTAGAAAAATATATTTTCACATGTAGGTCCTTCTCCCAGGTAAGTTTGAGACCTTCTAATGGGCCCATAGTAAAATCAAGTCTCCTTATAAAGAACAGAAACCAGTGCTCTACCCTGATGACCCAGAAGTAATAAAATTTCTTCAGATTTAGTAAGGGATCTAGTAGCTCATGCCTTAAGGGCAGGATGAGCCAACAGATGTTGCAGGTAGAAATACACACCCAATTAAAACCTGGATCTACTACAGCTCTGCCACAGATCTACTACTCAATAGAAATTGGAGTATCATTTTTACAAAAGCAACATAACCTGAATAAGCTATTCTTCTCCCAGGATAAAATGATTCCTG
Source organism: Zootoca vivipara (assembly GCF_963506605.1). Lineage (NCBI taxonomy): Eukaryota > Metazoa > Chordata > Lepidosauria > Squamata > Lacertidae > Zootoca > Zootoca vivipara. The sequence goes on along the minus strand of NC_083278.1, from coordinate 19,526,954 downwards.
CAATTTCATACTTCTAACCTGCAGGTGGCTGGCTAGTGGCGACAAACATGAACACACTGAAAAAAGATAGTGCTGCTATTCTCCCCCCCCCCCTCCAGATTCTCAATGCGCTTAAAGTGCAGATTGTAGAGCATAAAGTGTGAGGTTGAAAAATGGCAAAATTCTGGTTATGTGATCTGGAGAATATGCTTCGCTGACTCAGTTATATTCAGATAGAGGGAGAAACTCAACATAGTGCTCTGGTGATTGTTCCATCAATGGAAGAATTTCAGCTCCCTGCCCTTCACATGCTGTTCTAGGGGTTCCCTTGACCCCACCAGAGTCAGGTTTGGTAGCCCTGTTGCATAATTTGAAGTAATTACACTGGCTCTCTGATGATGGAACTCATGAGACAAATCCTGCCCAGAATCTCCAAACAGCAGTCTTTCTGCAAAAACAGCTGTCCCCTGAGTTGTTGCTGATGTGCAGAACAATGATCAAAATATAAAGAAAAGAAAGTAAGCCGGCACAATAAAGATTATGATGGGACCTTCAATGTTCAGCACATTTATTGTGGCATATACTGGTTCTCAAAAGTGCATGCCACAACTCATTTGTAAGTCTTTAAAGGTGCCATAAGAGACTCTTAAGTTTTTCACCCCTCTGAAAAGAAGCTGATGATTATCTGTTAAACAGCTGAAAATGTCACACCAAAAATCCTGGGAGCCGATTTCTACAGCTGATGCACTCCAAAAAATTATTCAGAGGTTTCTGACTCTGATTCTCCCATAAAGATGGCGCTGATCAAGTGGCCGTGTGCTCATGCAGAAGATCCATTTGCACACACCACATCCCTGTTCCAATTATAAGACAATGTTCCTGTATGAAGGTAATAGAAGGAATTTACAGTACTGCAAAAGTTCTGCCAGGAAACATTTCAAAATGTTTATGAAACACAGGAGTAGAGCTGAACTGAACTGTAAGCACTGTTAGCATCACACTCCGGTGGAGTGACAAATGACAGCCAATTAATGTATGTTCCAGATGATCTTCCCAAGCACCAAATTCAGTAAAGGCACAAAAGGAAAAACTTAGGCCTGTCTTCTTGAAGTCCCTCCCCCTCTAAACTAACACCAACTAATCAGTAGTTACACAATGATTACACACCAGCATTTTAGTATTATACCAAAAATGTATGTGAGTTGTAGTTTCTACTTTAAAACATGAAATGTAAAGGCCAACTTCCCTGACCAAGGTTGATTATTTTAATGTTGCATTATCAGGGAGGTTAAACATGAAAAGTGTCTCATTCCAACAAAATTATATAGTATTCCTATAACTGATGTTGGTCTGCAGTGCCACTTTCTGTTTTTAATAAGCCAAGACTCAACTTGGAATACAAACTGAACCAATCAACTTCCCATTGAATTAATCAAATCTTTATCTAAAATATTTGGAGGATTTCATTTTTGTTTATATAACAGCCACATCTTGGATATTTTGTATACTATATACATATACTTGAAATATGCTTACATGTTTATGTAATGATCACTTCTACTTTATTGATATTTGGGTTTCTGTGGCTTTGTCTTTTTGTGACTTACCGGCTCAATTTGCGCTGGAAACTAGTATGGAATTGTCATGAGAGTGGGAGTGTCATAAGATCAGGGTAGAAATATACTCAGAGATCGGCAGGGAGAAACTTGGAGACAATACCCTGAGGTTTTACAGAATATGAATGCAATTTGACCTGGGAGTTGTTTTGATTTTTTTTTGTAACGGCTCTTACCAACTTTCGGCCTACATAAATCTGTGACTAATGTATGCAGCACTCCTAGATCCATTTTAATAAAACAATTAGGTAAAAACTTCTTAACAGCCCACTTCAGTCTCATCATATTAAATAATGGATAACAACTGTCTCGTAATTTCTAACAATCCAAAGCAAAGAAGCTTCCATCACACCCTCTGAGCATCTAAGCAGACATCACTCCTATATTATCACTAGCAGTTTTAATGTTCCCCTGAGGTTTCTCCAGTTCTTAACATCATCTAGCAAATTCTGGATCTCTGAACTCCCATCACTTCAATTAATCTTTAGGAATGGCTTTCACAAAATTCATGGATTGGGGAGGGGGGGGAAGTACTTATGAATATTGCATGCCCAGTTCTCCCACCCATTAAGAGTAGGATTTTCTTGAGGTTTACTTGAAGTTAAACCTAAGCCCAGATACACTTTCACCACCAGAAGACTATCTCAGCATGCACTGGATAGTAACCAAATAGGGCGGGAAGAAATTTCTCACACAAAGGTGTCCAGAAGTACCCAAGGTTACCATTATGAGTTTTGTGGGGTTCCCCCCCACCAATATAAGTCATTATCCCAGGGGCTGCCTATGCATGGATCATGTTAATTAGACCTAAAATAATAATATAAATGGTTGCTTATACAGCACCAACTAAACGTAGTACTGTACAATCGTTTATTCACAGGATCACAATCTAAGGGTAAGTCAAATAAACATGGAAAGGCAAGACAGTCTGAGAAGGATGGGGTAGAGGAAAGAGTGTCTATGATGGAAGAAATACATTAAAAACCATTTTACATATAGGATGTGATGGGGCCATCCATCCAGAAGGGAAATAATGCCAAAGAAATGGAAATAAAGGCAAGAAGCAGTATAAATTCAGTTCATATGATCCTGATAGGAAATGAACCATTGACTCTTGTATGCAGCTTATTTCCAACTTCTTGTTTAGTGCTAATAATACTCAGCCATGACCTATAAATCAGAAAATTATGGTCAGCGCTCATCTTTCAAACAGGAATTATAAAGTTCAAACAGTGCTTTCCAATTTCGGCTTGAAAGATGAGCAGTAGAAACAATTTCCTCATTTGGAAGACAGAGCAAATTACTACCAGAAGCTACAAACTGCAAGGATGTTGCACATGAAACAGGAGGAAGGAACACAAATTCCTTTTGGCTCAATTTCAGTTCTTCAGTCTCCAAACTAACGTTCCTTTGCAGCATGCATTGCCTCAGGGGTTCCCCAACTGTGATCCACAGACAACCCCCCCCCCCCCAGTGTTCCATGAGCTACATTCAGGTGGGCTGTGGCATGTCTGTAAAAATACAATTAAAAATCATACCGCATCTAGCACAGCACTTTACAATCGCTGCAATGGGCATAGAGATTACAAAGTGCTCCTCCACGACTCCCCATAATTTTCAAGTGGTCCATTGCAGGGGGGAGTTTAGGGATTACTGCATTTGCTAATATGTGCCAAGCATAAATACTCAGTAAAACAAATTGGTTTCTCAAGATTATAAAAAGGCAGGTTTAGGAAATCAGGAGATTTTTTAAAAAGTGATTCGGGCTGGATTCCAGCTGGTGCTCGCGCCCATGCTGAAAATATTTATGAAGGTCCTCATTCCCTGTATGAGTAAATTAGGACCTTTAAGAAGCAGATGGTCATAGTGGGAAAGAATGGAGAAAGCCCTTGGCAAGCCCCTGGTTGTTGGGTGCTTACATCCTCTTGCGCATCTCTGGGGATTGAAGTGAGAAAGGTTCCATGTCTGGGAGATGGGTTTTTGACAGCCCATGTTTACAATGTGACCCAGCTGCCACGTGTGAAGGTTGTGGATATCACACATACTTTCCAGTACACAACACCACCCAATTACCATAGGGTCCTAGATGTCAAATCTAGAATGCTAGGCAAAAAATATATAAAATCCAAGACCTCCCCCATCCACTCAATTTAGAGAGATCCTTTTAGAACTCTGCAGTTTGCAATGGATTCCACTATCCTGAATAGCATGACACCATCCAAAAACTTAGACCACCTTCACTTCTCAGTGACTTGAGTTCATTTATTAATCATTTATTTATTTATCTTTATTCCACAAACTTGGACCCTACTGTTCCAAATTGGTTTTCAATTTGTCAATTTATCCTAAAACCTCCATCTCATCACTGTCATTTGACTTAGTTCTTTCACTCCCCAACTAAGAAACAAAAGGAAGCAAGCAAAATAAATAAATTAATAACCAAACCCACAATAGTTCATGTGCTGGTATCTGTCAAACTTCTTTAATAGTGAAAACTCATGCAAGGAATTCATTCAGTGTTTTAGCAATCTCCCTACCCCACTTCAGCAATTCTTTAACTTTTGGGTAACCCACTGGTACAACTGCATCCCTGGTTGGTTTCCTGTTCCCATTGTATTTACACTGGCTTTGGACTAGAGCATGGGTGTCAAACACAAGGCCCGGGGGCCAAATCCGGCCCGCCAGACCTCGTCATGTGGCCCGCCGAGCGCCCCAGCCAGCGGGACCCAGCAGTGGGACCTTGCTGCTGAAGCGCCGCGCCAAGAAAGCGCCGACAAACAGCTGGGGCCGGGGAAATGCTTTTTGCCCCTGGGTCCCTTCGCGCTCTTTTCTGGCGCTGAATCAAGGCGGCGACCCCCCCCTTCCCTTTCTTTCTTCCTCTCTCTCGTTCTTATTCTTTCTTTCCCTCTCCTTCTTTATCTCTGTCTTCTCTCCCACTTTCTTTTTCTTTCCTTCTTTATTCCTTCTTTCCTACTCTTCTTTCTCTCACCTCTTTCCTTCCTCTCTCCCTCCTGCTCCCTCATTTCTTCCTTCCTTCCTTCCTTCCGTCCTTCCCAACTTTCTTCCTCTCCCTCATTCTTATTCTTTCTTTCCCTCTACTTCCTTCCTTCTTTCTCCCTTTCCGTCTTCTCTCCCTCTTTCTTTTTCTTTCCTTCTTTATTCTCTTCCTTATTTCCTACTCTTCTTTCTCTCCCCTCTTTCCTTCCTTCCTTCCTCTCTCCCTCCCACTCCCTCTTTTCTTTCTTTCTTTCTTCCTTCCTTCCTTTCTTCCTTCCTTCCTCCCCTCCCCTCCCTTCCCCTCCCTTCCCCTCCCTCTCCCTCTCCCTCTCCTCAGAAACATAGGATGCTGCTTTATACTTCTGGCCCTTAAACCCTGGAACCAGGAGAGCAGCTCCAGTGAGTCAACCTCAGCCAGTCCCTTTGGTGAAGGGTGGTGGCTCACTGGCAGAACATCTGTCCTGCATGCAGAAGGACCCCAGCATCTCCAGGTACTAGTAGCTCTGCAAAGGTCCTGCATGAAACCCTAGCGAGCCTCCACCACCCAGTGCAGTTACCAAAAATCATTTTTCAATAAATTGTACAATAATTGTACATTTGAATATCTACTTGCCATTATTCTGACTATGTTTCTGCTTTCAGAGCTAGTTATTACTTACATTATTACAAAAAACAGTAATAATTGAATGCAGTGACAATAATTTATGATAATAAAGAGTGGACACATAGTCCTACAGATACAACCGGCCCTTTGAGGGTAAACCAAACTGCTGATGCGGCCCCCAATGAATTTGAGTTTGACACCCCTGGACTAGAGGAATTTACGTCCACTCAAGTAATGCTGGGCATTCGTTTTCGCCTTCTCCCTCTGCCTACCACAGCCTTCTCACAACCTATTTCCAAGAGTTGGGATAGCTTCCAGAACAGCATAGGAAAGGCTGCAGAGGGTTACAGTGAACAAGGAGAATCAATAAAAAGCAAGTGCTCCCTCACTCCATGTGCAAGTAGGAAGGCTTTCTACTACCACAGTGCTACAACACATTTTCCCCCTTTTAATATTTTAAATAATATGCTCCTTTCTTCAATTGCCTTTTGTCAACTCACATTAGTTTTCTGAAAAGCTGGTCTCCTTTTTTGGTGTCCTTTTCGGAAGAGTTTCACTTTCTAAGCTTTGTCGTGGAAACTTTCCTTGCTTCTACAGCTTCCTTGAACATTGTTCGTTAATCACACTGTGCACTTACCCAGTAGCTGATGTCACCCATTACTGCAGTGAATTTTCTCTTGGCTGCCTCCCTGATTTCTAACTCAATCTAATCACCCTTCCCAGAGTTCTGGTGTGTGGGATAGGTGGGGGAGGATGGTATGCCCTTAGTATTTTTTACATATCTTTCCCCCCCCGTTCCAATGCCCCCAAAACAGTAAAGGACACATTAATACAATAAATCAATCATCAAAACAATGTAAGACAGCAAAATCACAAAATATCCCATAGCGGCCCACTTACGCAGTGGCCAAAATATGATGGTGAGCAACAAACCCGGGGCTGTCTCCCTCAGCTAAGTCACTGTTTTTCACCACAACCTCCAAATCTATGATGACTACCTTCTTCTCGCTACATTCCATCCCCAGTGACACAGTGGGTGAGTTATTCCTCTTATTCAGATTTCCAGCCAAACACAATGCAAAATCCTGGACTATGATGCACCTTAACACCTTTCAAGACTGTCAGGAGCAATAAAAGCACAAACTGGAAGAATGATATATACAACTGCCAGGCTTTCCCGTATCTGCAGTTTCAGTTTAAGAGACTAAGGGTTTCTCTCCTCTAAATTTCTTTCAACTGAACATAATTATTACAGCCAATGTCACATTCATTTCTTCATCTTGATAACAACTGAATTAAATCTGTCACTTGAGCAAGGATCATGCAGTTACTTTTTCCAATGATAACTCACAGTACACTGATGCATGGAAGAGAGAATGGTTGGGAAATCCATATCACATCAGTTTAAAGTACAGATGTTGTATCAAATCTTTGCCACGAACATCCAGGCGAACACAATATTAATCAGAGGGGCTATTTCCTGCTGCCTTTCTGTACCGAAATGCATCTGCTCTCCGTGGTCTACTAGATAAAACTATGAAGCAGAACCCTACTGCCCATAAACTGCAAACTGGGAACATTTTTATTTAAGTGCTGGGAGGTATGCGTAACTGGATTGATGAAGTGCAGGAGAGAAAATTATAGTTTATGAATAAGCTTTCTTTTTTATCGACAATGTACTCGGAGACTTTGATAATGAATTTTAGTTCTTTCAAATCCCCCTGTCCACAATTTATTTATTTAGCCCATTTATAGCACTCTTTTCTCATGGAATCCTGAGGCAGGATAAGAGGACCAAAACTGCTTAGGTTCAGCAATGTGGCTACATCATATTCTCTCATAGTGATTGTTTGAAATCAGCAAACGATATAGATGAACTGTCTTATGGCAAGGCAAGGATTAATGGTGCTGTGACCAAGAGAGTGGGTTACACACACATTATGGATGGTGGTCCATCTTTTCTGGTCACATACTTAGGCTCACAGGAGTCTCTTGCGTCCATCAGTACATGCCCGCCCAGTATCCCATGTTGTGGCACAAGCACCATTAACCACAGACATTAGTCACAGAGAAGATATAGTTATTTCTAACAAAACATATCTGGCATATAACATTATTATTTTTCATAATCTCAGGGCTTTATTATTCTTATTCACTTTATGCTGAGTCACTCTTGATGAATGTTTCAAGATTCAGCATGAGGAGAGCGTACCAGCTTGCCTATTTTACTGGGATGAATTGTGAATATGGTATTACATCTTCACTGTTTCTTGCTGCAGTTCAAGGTTATGGGATTACATACTAGGTAGGCTTTCTTTAAATCAAAAGTGCATATTCTCTTGATAGTAATATCTGTGTGGCACATTTAAAACAGCAAGGTATTGAACAAGCTTACAGAATCAATTCAAGATAGGCAAGAAATAAGAAGCTCAATATTATTTTTGCAAAATTTAAAGGTTTTGGGATAAAAGGCACTTTTTTAAAGAAAGTAATGATGGGAAAAGCATTAAAAATGTAAGGGAAAAGATTGACACATTAGCTGATGTAAGTGCACAGGTTCTGAAAATGAAGAGAAATATGAGATTCGTTACTATTTGTTTAAGAGAAGGAAACATCCAGTATAGATGGGGAATTTGTTCAAATGGACAAAGAGTGGGTGGTTGTTAGAAGTGAAGAAGAAGGTGCACAACTATATTATTATTGTTTTTACAATTTATTAAGCACCCTTTGCCTTAAGGTCCCAGGGTGGGTTACAACAATTAAAACACAGTATTCAGAACAGTTCATATTATAAATATATATAAACCCTAATGAGGGGAAAGTAGGATGGAAACAATTAATTTATACTGGAAAATAAACAAATACAAATTATTTTTAATATGGTGTTGAAATCAATAAAATAAAGATTTCCTCTCTTAACGTGCAAGGAATTGATCATGTAATTAAAACAAACAATTATCTGGAGAATTAAGAAAAAGAAGTCATCGTTTGCTTACAAGAGATTCACATAGAAAGGGCATGAAAATTTACTTAAAAATATAATTCTTGGAGCAGAATATGCAGCATGCAGCAAAACACATACAAATAGTAATATATGTTTAAAATGATGAATGGCAAGTACAGCATCAATATTTAGACCCATAGGGAAGATTTATTGTGTTAAATGCTGCATTAGGAAAATATTTTCTTAGGTATAGTTTATGCTCCATATATGCAACAGGTGCTTAAAAAACATTTTCAAAATTTTGATTTATTTTTTTTAAATCATATTGTTGGGAGTTACTGAATGAGGTGTTACAACCCAAGATATAGTCATTACTAATTTGTGGGCAGAATGCTTCAATGAAGTCTAGATTGCCAGCCAGTGTAAACCTAAATATGAAATCTCTTTCATTAACAGACTGTTGGAGTTATTATAGAGGCATCGTAGCAATTATATCTTTTATTCAATACTTTATGACCACACTTGAGAAATGATAAGATCTGTATGAAGGGAACATCAAGTGGCATAAGCAACAAGCATATATGTAGATCAAGGCTGGTAGAGCTAAATAATGGAAGGAAAATGAATACTCAACGAAGATTTAAATGAATTTCTTTCAGCAAATTCTAAAGTAAAAACAAATGTCAAGAGATGAGGAATTATATTTTGTCTAATCAGTCAGATGATCTCTTAGAACCAATAGCTCAGAATGCTAGTAAAGTGTACTTTTGAGAGCAATTAATATCGTAAATTCATTTCCTTCCTATTCACACTTGTTTGGCGCTAAACCCATTGTGTTTACCTCACACCTGACTGATACAATGTGTTTAGTGCCAAAGAAGTGTGAATAGGAAAGAAATGTATTTACTTACTGTATTGTCAAGGATTTTCTTCAGCCGGAACTCAGTTCTGGCACCTCACAGGTAGGTGCCATTGCTATTCTAAGAGAATGAGGGAGGCTTTCATGGTGAGTTCCGCCACCCCTTTTTCTATAAAAATAAAACTGCTTATTTTGTTACATTTATATCCCACTTTTCCTCCAAGGAGCCTCCTCCTCCTCCTCAATTCTCATGACAAATGTCAACAGATGAACCATGTCTGAGTGGGGATTTCACATTTACTGCCTGGACCTTTCTTGCCCAACACAATAACCACTGCACTATACTGGCTGTTCTGCAAATACTTGTGTGAGAGCTCACACTGTAGCAGTGCTAAAGTTTCTGCTTCACCAAGGAGCTATGCTCAAGCAATCTAAGCTTTTTGGTTTTCATTTCATTCCTTGTGTGGCACACAAGACTCTTTCCATGAGCAGAAGAAATACAAGAAAGGTCACTTTTAGATCCAACCTAATATATCCTCGGCTATAGAGCAACCCGAGAGTCGTCCGCAACGGGGTACCTTTACCTTTAATATATGTTTATAATCCATTTTTAATTTGGAAATGGGAATTGGTTGATTTTACCCAGTGCTATTTTTCTAGAAAAAGAGGTTCTGGAGCCCACCATGAAAACCTCCCTCATTCTCTTCGAATGGCAATGGCGCCCACCTGAGAGGTGCCGTAACAGAGTTCTTGCAAGTTCCCATTGGGGGGGAAAAAAGCCCCGATTTTGCCAAATAATTGCGGTGGTTTGTAGTCTTAAATTGATGCCACTCACCCTTAGCTCTTCAAAAGGAAGCAGAACAAGAAATGAAACAAAATTAAGGTTTAAGAAGCCAACCGATAGTTGTTAAATCAAAACACTCAAATGAAATATGGGCATTCATTATAATGCCACACAATACGTTCTCATGGGAAAATTATAAACAAACTTTATAAACAAATATACTACAGTGTGATGCTTAAACACCACAGTATTTCCTTTTAGTTAGAAGGAAGTGCTTTCTCAACGTACTACACCGTTTAAAACATAGACTGAATAAAGTTTATTAAATTAGAAGGCCACGGCATTTATGAGTTCCATAAATCAGATCAATGGAGCAGATTCAGCTCCAGAAGGTAACTACTGGGCCTCTACAAATGGACAATCCAAGAGACTTCAAGGCCCAGCTTTGCTATAAATTATTTATAAGGAACACAATGTGGTACTGTGGTAGAACCTAATTTGTAATGTCTTTTTAATGCTTTTACAGCACAACATTTGCACTCATTTCTAATCTCCACAGACGACAGGTTGCTATTATTGAATTCCCATTAATATGAGTTATAGGAACAATATATTTTATTCAATATCATTCACCCCAGGCTGAGCATGAGTCCACAATAAAACATCAAAATCAGTACATTTCTGAAATAGAAAGCACAGACATCCATCATAAAAATCAGACTTTATGTTCAATGCTGTACATTTGACCTTGACCCTATGTATGTCTGATTGTGCAGAAGGCAACGGTGCCAGTCAGCATCAGTATTTACCAACTCAGCCTCATGGTAGTGCATGAAATACTCTTGCTGATTCCTATTCAACGAAGCAATTAAGTCCATACTTTTAACAAGCGGAGTGTTTTGTTGACCCCAGTAGAATTAATGCATGCCAACTTTAAAAAATTAAGTCACAATGAAGACTTGGCACAAAGCACATGCTCTATCTTGTTATTTGTCTGCTGCCATGGAAGAAGTAACACAGGCTGAACAAACACAGAAAATAAGCATCAGTTTCATATTATGTATTCACTGGGGGGGGGGCACAATTCAAGCAGATTAAATAACAAGTACATAGGAACTGGCCACCATTTTACTCACAGATTTAAAAACTAGCTGTTGAACATTTCATTCTGAACTCTCTCTCCCATACTTCTGTGTAATATTTGTACAAGATGCTTTATTCTCTACACCAGGCATGTCCAACAGGTAGATCGTGATCTACTGGTAGATCGTGGGGTGCTCCTGGTAGATCTTTGGCCCGTCAGTGATCCCCCCCCCCACAAAAATGGAAAACAACAACTGTGGCTTCCTTAAAAAAAGCTCAACAACTTTGGTCCATCCAACAACAATGGGTAGATCACTGCCAATTTTTTTATACTGCGAGTAGATTTCAGTCTATCCGGAGTTGGACAACCCTGCTCTATACAATACAGGTGGCCCACATTTTAAGCACAACCAGTATGTATGTGAATGTGCACACACGGCAAACCCAGAAGGGACCCGGAAACATCATAAAAGACATCACTTAAAGGGCAGAACAGGAGAGGAGCAAAGCGGGGTGTTCCAATTGTACGTGATTTCACGTAAGCGCACAATGACCCAGAAAGCAACCCCTGCACAAATTGGGGGTTGCCTGTATTCCAAATATAAAAGAAAAATATCCTCCCCAAACACCAAGTACTCTTGATGCTTTCCCTACTTTCCCTACGGCCAGTCCTTTAAAAAGCCTTCCTGTACCATTGGGATACCAATTCCTGCCTTCAGGTATTGCATCCTCATGGCACCCCTTGAAGCAGTTGCTTCACCCTCCTAAACAGCAAGGGTCATCCCTGGCTATACAGTTCTTTACTGTTTAATCAAAAACGGCATTTTCTTTTTGTTCCTTTCAGAGGATACTTGAAAGTACTTTTTTGCATTTAAATATCATCCACATTTTTCTTTGCAACTCTTTTAAAATGGTTTCGTTCTGATTTATACACTGGAAAGGAACTTCAGAGTGGTAGAAAGAGGAATCTTCAAAGAATTACAACTCTGCTTACACGCTGTACCGTACAAATGTCTTGCTGAAGAAGGAGGAAGGTTTTATAAATCTTTGGCACAGGTTTACACACGTAAAACTCATATTCAGAACTAGTTCTTGCTCATTATATGAACACAAATCCCATTAATAATTCCATTAAGCTTCCACTTCAGTTCATTATTTTACCCATTCCCACTCCACTATATTCACTGTCAACATCTGCTGCTTCTCTTGAGAAGAGAGAGGGCAAATAGAGCACACACATGCTTTTGCACTCAAAGCAGTTGGGAGGCAGGCAAGCAACAATGATATAAAGCCCATTACACTCTCAACTAAAGGCTGAATGCATCACCTTACAGCAAGCCAGCTACCATCCCAGGATGCATTATCCAACATCCATGCCTGAATTCAAATTACCTAATTATCAGAGCTACTCAACATGTTTGCTGAATGCTTACTAAGCAGAAACTTTTAAGCAAAAATGATGCAACTTAAGGCAAGACGACAAAGACATGGAGACAAAGAAGAAGAAAGAACCTTTGAAAAACAGCTACAAATGAAAAATCACATGTTAACCATTTTAGGAAGTCAAATGCTACACATAAACTCAGAGAACCAAATGTTTGTGTTGTAGAAACAGAAGCTACTACAGGGCTCCTTGGTGAAGTTTTTTGGCATAGAGCGAACATGATGACTTACAGCACAAGAATCTCAAGGTAAGAAGAACAACACAGGATGTTTTCCAAGTATTACCGGTATGCTAAATCACCATCACCAGCTCAATAGACAGTATTTCATTTTACATTTGTGACTCAATGCCGCTCAGACACCAAAAACTGGTGACAATTCAAGCTGATATTCTGGAGCTAGACAAAGGACCAGAGACCAAGCAGGACCAGGAAAACCAGGATTGCTCTGGGAAAACCAAAGTGGCGTGCTAGATTTTGCTGGTATTTTTGTATTTTAGGGTTGCCATTGGCTCCACTAAATAACCTCTCATGCAGAAACATTTTTGGGAGAAAAGATGGCTGAGCATCCAGTACTTTTCCAGTTGGCTCAGCGAATATTACACTTGAGTCTCCCGTATAAAATGAGGCAGCAAGTACCCCTCGAGCACCAAAGCCTACTCTTGACCAAAGGAGCCTTCAGCACAGGGATCTGCTAATCCATGGAGGTGGCAGTTTGGGAGTACATTTGCACTACATTTAGCAGCAGCCCTGCAGCAAACATCTCTTGTAAGGATCCAGGCCAGTGTTGCACCTTTATCAACAGGGCTGGGTATTCATGGGGAAAGGACGGGGCCAGTATGTCACTTTTCACCCAGCTGGGATATTTCTCTCTAAGCTTAGCACAAAGCAAGGAACTGAATCTTCTCCTCTCCTGAGTACTCTGTGCATAGCATAGGAGAGGATCCTGGCAGAGACAATTGCAAGAACCTGGCTGGCCTCAACAATGAAGGACAGCCAACCTCTACAGACAGATCATGAAGCACCTGTTGCAGTTATACTTTGTGGCTGACAGCTGGTGAATGAACCCATTGACTTTGACTTAAGGAAATCCTTCTGCCTGGGCTCTACCACAGGGTTTGGACTATAATTCCTATCATCACTGACCACTGGTCCTGCTAGCTAGGGATGGTGGGAGTTGTAGTCTAAAAACATCTGGAGGCCCAGGTTTGGGAAACCCTGCTCTAGCAGCTTCTTCAGTGAGCTACTGACATAGTAACTTCATTACCAGCTTCATGCCAGCAGGACTTGAAAAGTTTAAGAATCGAAAGTTTAGTGTTCCCTTTGGGGCCTGCTATGCTGCCAGCCCCAGTATTCCCAAATCCTCTTCCTTCCAGCTTCTTCATCTAGGAGTAAGCAAACTTCTCCCAGCAAGAAGTCAGCTGTAAAAATGCTAGCAGCAGCAGCAGGAACCCTCCTGTTTTAACAACCTCCTGATGCTAATGGGACTCAGGAGGCTTAATTATGGGAGGTGATGGCGGTGGTAAATTAGGAGAAATCATGCAGATTCTTATGTAGCAACTGCCAAAGCTTTTCTGCATCGGGCACAAGAAGCAACAATACAGAATGCTTGGGTAAGAACATAGGAAAAGCCCTTCAGGATCTGGACAACACAATGGGTAACCAGACGCATATGGAAAGCCTGCAAGAAGGACCCGAGAACAACAGCACCGTCTTGAATGACAATTGATATTCACTCAAGGAAAAGTGTGCACACAATAACATATGGTGGTGAGAATGGAGTCACCTTAGCAACTGGCCACTACAGTAGAAGCAGAGCCAGTGTTTAGTACTTTTGGCTGCTTGTCATAGGTCATGACAACCTGAAATTAAAACAGTTACATAAAATGCATTACATAGATTTGATAAAGCTTCCAGTTAGAGGGTGGATGGTGAAGGAAAATCCTATCAGCCAGGGATAGTGTATGCAAGCACACTTTCACAATGCACAAACAGGACCAATTCATCACAGAAAAGGATAACGTACTTTAGTGGAGTGGCACATGTACGTGGTCTGTGCATATAAACAAACGCACACTAGCCACCCAGTTTATAGCAGAGCCAAAGCCCTGACTCTAAATAATAATACTGTATATTCCTGCGTATAAGACTACTTTTTAACCCAGGAAAATCTTCTCAAAAGTCAGGGGTCGTCTATACGCTGGAATATACGGTAATAATAATAATTTATTATTTATACCCCGACCATCTGGCTGGGTTTCCCCAGCCACTGGGCGGCTTCCAACAGAAAAATGAAATAAAATAATCTATTAAACATTAAAAGCCTCCCTAAACAGGGCTGCCTTCAGATGTCTTCTAAAAATCTGGTAGCTGTTTTTCTCTTTTGACATCTGATGGGAGGGCGTTCCACAGGGCGGGCGCCACCACTGAGAAGGCCCTCTGCCTGGTTCCCTGCAACTTGGCTTCTCGCAACGAGGGAACCGCCAGAAGGCCCTCTGTACTGGACCTCAGTGTCCGGGCAGAACGATGGGGGTGGAGACGCTCCTTCAGGTATACTGGACCAAGGCCATTTAGGGCTTTAAAGGTCAGCACCAACACTTTGAACTGTGCTCGGAAATGTCTGTGGGGCTACCACCATTCTACCAAAAGTGCAGGCTACCTGCTTCAATGGTAGACTCAGATACTGGATGTATGCAAGCAGGCAATCTATACTATGTGTGGCAAAGTACTTCTAATCTCTTGGCCAGATTATCAACCAAACTACACCAAGGGCAAGTGAATTGACCCCAATGAAGACCAACAAAAATTGCTTAGCTGTGAATATATTGTTTGTCTGGGTATGTAATTAGGAGGCAAATGTGCATAAGGGTTTCTTTATGTAACAACCCAGACGGAGCCATTATTCACTCAACATCTCTGCTATCATTAGCACCCATATTAAACGAGTAACTTGTAAAGCTGTCCTTAGAGAAGAAAGTAGTTCCAGAGTTGTCTGCATGTGCAACAACATGCAAGTGTTTGTTGGTAGCTATAGTTTATCCTGTTCATAAAGTGGAACAGATGAGCACAGAACTCTTAAGGATAAATCAGCATCTGTGCACGTACATGCTTTCTTTCAACACCACAAAGGGCTCCAGCAATGCACTTTGAATCTACCTACTCACAAAAATGATGGCAGTTTAGCAAATGCACATTTACTGGGTAAGATGCTTTGAGGCACTTGAGTGCAAAGATACAACAGCAGCAGCAGCAGCAAACCATGTCCAAAAGATGCAAGTTAGATATAGTTTCCATCAGAAGTGCATATAAATGGTAGCATAGGGGAAATTGTAATTTTGAATAAATACAGTATATCTATCTATAGTAAGGTTTAAGGGGCCTAGCAATGGCAGGAAAAGGACTTGCTTTTTTTTTTTAATTCAAAGCTATAGCAGAAGAGACAGTGAATAGACAATCCGCTAAGTGAAAAATCAATTGTGTGGGTAGTGAGAGACAGTTCCGCTTCAATACTTAGCAGATAACATGCTCTTTCATGTTAGGGATGTGTCACCATTCATTTGATAGCCAACTTGCTCCTTCACTTCCAGTGCCACAGATTCTTTTTCCTGGATTCAAAATCTATAGTGACCCACACACTGTTTTAACTCTTTAAGTTGCAAAACATGAAACTATGTAGGATGTGAAGTTCCATGAAGGTTACTGATGAGATGTTGCAACAGGAAGGCTATTCCCAAGTGGTTTGTGCCCTGGCTTATTAGGTTACATTTAAGGAGGAAAATGCCCTCATGACTTCTTTCTGTTGCAACAGTAATCACGATGCCCAACCAATCTGTTCTCCAGCCAACAGTATAAAGCAGCACAAGGTGAAATAAGAATACCTGTACCCCTTACGCTGTGGGATTTTTTTTATAAAAAAACAACCAACACCCTAAAACCACAAGATCCACTCGCGGCAATTATTTATTGTACTCTTGATGTCAAATCCACAACTGAGTTGCTAGAGGGCAGGGTTTAAAAGGGAATACTAAAATTTGCACAAGGATCTGTTAAAATGCAACAAAATTGTTTTACAGACAAGGAGCACCAAAGCTGGTAGTTTGCACAACAGCTTCTGTGATAGAGTGTTGTGTTTTTTGTTTTGTTTTTGTTTTGTTTTTTTAAAAAACTTGCTGTTGTTAAAGATCCACTGCAAACTCCTAGAGGATTATCTACCAATAGATCCTAAGCTACCTTCTCTACCTCCCTGACTTACATGTTCAGTTCAGTTTCAGTGTGTGCCAACATGCTGTAATGCAAAACTTCACTGGTTCAATTCATGCCTACGTACTCTCAAGATAGCATCAAGATTAGCACTGACAGACAAATGGGTAAAAAGATATGTATACAGGAAGGGAGTGGGGGTGGGTTGGGGAAGTAAAAAGTAGTGATTCATGATTCATATTTCAGTCCCAATTCCATGGATTGCACTCTCTCTCTCTCTTACTGCTTTTTTAAAAACAAAACAAAACAAAACCTTACCCTATTTTGAAGGATGTGTTATAGCAGTAAATGATTCACAGCAAGTGGCCTACATAAGAGTGATTGCCAGCTTATAATAGTTTAAAATTGTTAATTTACCCTTTACTTTAAAACTTTGTTATTTAAAGGCATCCTTCAGTTAAACTCTGGTCGAGGAATAGGCAATCGGCATTGACTTGAATCAAGGAATAAAAGAGTTTAAATGGGGGAAGTGGGCAGGAATTCCACCATATGTACAGACTAGCAAAGTGCATGTCGACCAGCCTTCCTCAACCTGGTTCCCTCCAGATGTTTTAGACTTCAACTCCCAGCAACATCATCTGATGGTCACCAGTTTAGGGAAGGCTGATGTAGGTTACATGACCTCTTGGATTTTCTTGCTAGACTATAGGTTCTCCCTAGCTGCAGATGAACCATTAAGGTTGTATCCATGCTTGTTCAGGAGATATATTAATTCCACGAAAGGAAACTGAATCTCACTCACTGATTTAAATCAATCCCTCCTACTGCGTATTATACTATTGTCCATACAGAGCCTGATTTGGGACTGCAATAAGTCTGGTGTACAGTCATAAGTGGGATGTTACACGCTTTATTTATGAAAGGGCCTAGGTTCAATTCTTGCCATCTTAAAGTAAATAACCCTTTCTGGAATCCTATGTATAATCCTATGTTTGTCTACTTAGAAGCAACTCCCGTTGAGTTCATGGGATCTGCTTCCAGGTAAATGTTTATAGGACTTCAACTTTATTTACCTATCAGAACTCAAAAGCAACAGAAAAGAGGATCTCACGTTGCAGGGGGTTGGACTACATGGCCCTTAGGGTCCCATCCAGCTCTACAATTCTATAACTCACATTATTTCAGTCAACAGCTTTTTTTTGAACTGTACTATAGTAACCGTCAATATAAAATACAGTCACACTGAATGCTAAAGGTCACTGTGACAAACAAGCCCTGAGGTTGCCTTCTGGTGACCCAGCAACCAATGAGAGCTGGTGAGAACAGCAGCCAATTAAGAGGGAGAGAGAGAGTATGGAATTTACGTTATATGATGACAGTATAAGGGGCATATAGGGGCTTTCTGACTGGGTAGGCAGGTGAGTTCTCTGACTATCTCAGTGGGCTCAGATAGGGATTATCTGTCAGTGGAGACAGTGAATTGGCTCTCAGAGACTGAGAAGGCACAGGCAGGGATTGTCTGTGGGTTAGACAGGGACCTGTGGCAGATAGGGATTTGACTCCCAATGGGAGAGAGACCGTCACTGTGGGCAGCTGGGGTTTTGAACTCTTTGAGTGGGGTTAGCTAGGCAGGGCAACCCAGCTGCGATTCTCTGTGGGGAAGTTAAATCCATGGAACTTGGTTTGATAAAGAGTGCTGTTAAAATATACCGGCACTGTATTTTTCCGTCTATAAGACGCCCCCATGTATAAGACGTCCCCTATTTGGGGGGAGTCAGATTTAAGAAAATGGCTTCGGCACTATCCGTGTATAAGACACCCCCTGATTTCTGACATAATTTATTAGGAAAAAAACTAGTCTTATACACGGAAAAATACGGCATATTAAACTGATATTCTGGAAGTTCAGTCAGAATTTGTTAACATCTCCCTTTGCAAAATGGAACATAGGGACGAAGCTTTTTAAAATGGAATTCGCTTTTCCCTTGCAGAAGGGTGGCGGAGAAGGATGCTTGGTTTCTCTGAAAGCAGACAAATGTAGATGACAGCAGTGTCTTTTATATGCAGACAATTTCATTTGAATCAACAGATAGATTAAAGAATACTTAAAAAGAAAACCTGAAGATACATGCAGGAAGAAAAAGTGAAAAAGATGTAAAAGATTCAAAGTAAATAGCTCTTGGCTAACACTCACTTTGACTGACTTGCTGGATACTACAGCTCCCTCCCCTTTTTCTGAAGTCAAAGCATTTTTGATCCAAGTGCCAAAGACTGGAAACAGTGTCTTTGTATACCTAAACATGTCACACTTGTGATCTTCTAAGTGCTTCCTGATGTAAATTGGTGCTTGAAACCAAGGGCTTTCATCTTCAAATAGGGCTAGGACTGGAGTATGGACAGGCCTCTTGGTTCTTTCAAACGATGATAAACACATTGCAAGTCAACAAAACAAGCATATATAAATTAATTGGAACATCAGTTCTTTGAGTTAATAATCGAAACAAACAAACAAACAAAAGGAAACCCTGAGGTGCAGAGGAAGTTTAATTTATCAAGCACAAGCACAAACCTCTAGATGTTTTCATCTGGCTTAAAAAAATGGTCTTTTCAAGTACAGACAAAAATTAAAGCATTATCTGCTGTAAAATATACAGCTGACATCCAATACAAACCTCCCTAACACAAAGCACAAATAATTCATAGGCTGCTTAAGACAGAGATAGTCAATGTGGTGCCCTCCAGATGTTTTTGACTTCAACTCCCATATTAGACAGCAAAGTCAATAGTCAAGGATGATGGGAGTTGTAAACTAACAACACCTGGAGGGCAACACACTGGCTATTAGTGATTTAAAGGCATGTCAACCAAAAGTAACTGGTTTCCAATTTGAAAGGTCAATTGCTTGATAGAGCAATTAAATATGTCGTTTGAACAATCTGTATAGCTGTAAACATGTGAAAAGAAGCAGCCCTAGGAAGATATGAAAACCATAATCACATTGCCTTCCAATACCAAGTTTCCAGGACACCTTAGCAGCCCACTGTAGAAAAAAAGCTAAGTCTTGCTTCCAAATACCAGCGGCTGGAAACCACAGGAGAGCTGAAAGCTCTTGTGCTCATTTTCTGCTTCCTGGTTTCCCAGGAATCTGGTTGGCCACAGTGAGAACAGGATGATGGACTAGATGGGCCATTGCCCAATTCAGAAGGCTATTTTTATGTTCTTATAAAATACTTAGTGAATTTGTTTCTCATAGGTAAAGTGTCATTCAATGCAGAACTAGACAATACCTCTATAACGAGAAACAACAACAATAAATCTCATCCGGAGAGACAGATTCATCCTATCAATTTTAATAATAACAATAATAACAACAACAACAATAATAATAATAATAATAATTTATTATTTATACCCCGCCCATCTGGCTGGGTTTCCCCAGCCACTCTGGGTGGCTTCCAACAGAAAAATAAAATACAGTAATCTATTAAACATTAAAAGCCTCCCTAAACAGGGCTGCCTTCAGATGTCTTCTAAAAATCTGGTAGCTGTTTTTCTCTTTGACATCTGATGGGAGGGCGTTCCACAGGGTGTTAGGATGACTAAGCAGTGTAAGAGCTGAGAAAAATCTGTAATCTGTAAAAAGCTGAAAAACTAGGAAACTAAAAATGGCTACCAAAAATCTATATATATATATAAATGTAAAAATTGTGAAACTGCGTTTTCCACTTTTCTCCGTAACTGCTTGACCGATCGTCCTGAAATTTTGACACAACGATCCAGGCCACTCCCTGAGCGTTGTTGGGGACAAAAATCCCTCAAACCACACACCTGGGCAGGTATAGACCTGGTTTTCCAACAAGTCAAACAGCGCCCTCAAGTGGCGTAATACCCTCCTCCACTCCCTCCCTTCCTGTGAAATCTAAGCCACACCCACAAACCAAATGACATCATCAACCAAGCAACTGAAACCACCAAGGCGGCCATTATCAGACCCCTAGGCCCCCACCAAATAACCAACATTGCCAAGTGGAGGTAGGGGCCTGCCGGGGGGGGGTGTCCGAATAGAGGGCAGGGATACGTAATGGGTCAGAACAGGGGGGGGGGAGACACAGGGATGAAACCTGCCCTCTCCACAGTATCTCGCCTCGACTCAGGGGGACTCTGAGGCTCAGGGGGATCTGAAGGGGGGCTATTACCCTCCATTTCACAGACTAACGCACAGCAATGCGTGCAGGGCCAGCTAGTGTAAAAATAATTCAGCTATCCCAAATCTCCCTATGGGGAATCCAGACTTCCAATGCATGCATGTTTATTTTGAAGCATGACATCAGGTCACTTACAAGTGGGTGGTCTCAACCCACCTGTCAGTTGGCCTGTGGCAAGCTACTTAGATGCCCAAATATTTTACAGAGTTCCTCCTTCTTTAACATAAGCAATTTTCAATTTGAGATTTGGTCAGTAAACACAGCAGGAAGCCACACAAGCTTTATGTTGAAACACGAAGAAGTGATAATCTGCTTCTCTCATAATATTTTCATTTTAATTCCCAAGTGAGCATGCTAATGACAATAGTGTGGTGACAATTTTTTGTATGTGAAAAGCTCTTCCAAGATTACCATATATTGCTTATTATGGAAAGGGCGTTGTTGTTGTTGTTGTTGTCTGAAGAATCACAGTTTAAATCACTAGCTTCTTTTTGAAAACAAGGACAGTGTTTATTATCACAGTTCAGCCTCAAAAGGACTCAAACATCTGCTGCAAAAAGAGATCAACAACAGCCAGCAGATGGACTCTATGTACAATATCCAGGAGCAGAGGTCAAGACAAATGAAACCACTGTGTTGGCTTTGCAACTTGACTTCTAATCTTCTCCAGACTAAACACATCCAAACAGCAACTACATAATGTCCCAGCTTAGTGAAAGAGTACTTCACTTTGGCTGTTAACAAATGGAAATAATTTCAAAAAGTTTTGGTCATTTTTAAGAAAAGATGTCCATATTATAAACTTCAGCCAAAATGTTTTCTCTACAGTATTAACTCATTTCTTTACCGTGGGTGGTAGAACCAATGTGGTATGGAAATGCAATAAAAACTTTTAAGCTTGACTCTGGCTTTCTTTAAATAACTTTATTGTCTCCCTTTCTGGATCTGTTTCATTTGGCACTTAGATTTATTTTTTAAAAAAATGTTAGGGAAACATTCTGTTGATCACAAAGGAGAAAAAGCAGGGGCACATATGGATTCCCATTCTACTGCTAAAAACCTTCTAAAAACCTGCTGGTTTTCCTTTTATTCTCCATTATGGTTTTTTTAAATAACTTTCTTATCCATTTTTATAAGCTAGAAAGGAACAAATAAGCCACTGTGTACTAATTAAAATCAACAACTCTTGGCTTAAAAACTTTTTAACCAAGGAAGCCAGGAAAACCTAGTAGCAGAACCAATAGGAAAATTAAGAAATCGGCTTTCTCAGTTATATTTTATTATCTTATTGTTCCTTAAAATTGTTGAACAAATAATGTTAACTTATTTTTAGTATTTACTTTTATTATTCTTTTTAAACCACTTAGAAATCTGTCAAGTAAGTGGTATATAAACTTTGCTAAATAAAATGTATTTAGAAGTTGGCTCCTGCTAGTCTCTGCAATGTACTCCTCACCCTCCCTACCCGACAAAAAACATGGAGATGAAACTATTCCTTCTAGCTTGATTTATAAATCTTTGGCATGGAGGGGAATACTATATGTTGTTCTTTCCATGCTGAAACATGACACTGTCCATATCCATCACAGGCATTCATTCATTCTTCTCCAGCCAATACACTGAAAATATTACACATGCATCACAGAAGTTCAAGGAGGGTATCCCCACACCAAGCTATTCCCACAACACAACAAAAGTGGTGACACCATGCCACACAAATCTATAAAGAAAAGGTCTGGAACTATCATTAGAGAAAGAAAGAAAAAAGCTCAGGGAAGTTTTTCAGTGAAGGTTCACAGCAGACAGAAGAGAACTCTGTGAGAAGCTGTTTGTCCACTCTCCTAGAGCATATGCACAGAGGGCAAACAGCCTCTACTGTACTGAGTTTATTCAGATACCTACACAGGCACAGAACTCACATGGAGTATTGCAGAGACAACCAAAAGTACTAAAGTTTGCAGAGATAGTTCAAAAGATTAGGACTACTTCTGCATGGCAATCAACAACAGCAAAAGCAGGAAACGTGACAATGAGCGCCCCGGAAAGCACATTTATGAACTATGGGGGAAATTGTCCCAATTGCCTAAAAGTAATCAACTAAAAATGGAATCTTGGAACTTTGCACTTTCTTTGCAAGCTGCATTTCAATTGCCTCAAGTGTATATATTGGTAAAATATGACAACGCTTGCAGAAAGCTGTTGCTTAATGGCACTGACATTTCAAACTGAGTGCCAGGATGGCCTTTTCCTCCTATAGCTGAACATGGAAATGGTGGAAACTGTTTACATGAGCCACAATTAGAACGTGGCTGGGGGTTTTAGGGAGAAAATGAGCTGTCAAAGAGGATAAAGTCAAGAGACATGGCAATAAACTTGGTGCAGAATAAAATGTAGGAGTTGAGGTTAACCCCCAGCTGGAGAGGCTGGGAGATTACAGCATCTCTGATAGCAACAGGAAGTTGTAAAAGGTTATTGATATTAAGATAAGAATTTGTGTATCTGTTGGGGAGAAATGTCGATAGCGTGTGCTCACAAGTGGTACCTGGGCTTTTGCAATAGGCATTAAGTAGGAATCACAAAGTAGTAAAACAGCTAGTACTGTATATTCCGGCGTATAAGACGACTGGGCGTATAAGACGACCCCGACTTTTCCAGTTAAAATATAGAGTTTGGGATATACTCGCCGTATAAGAAATACGACCCGGCTTATAAGACGACCCCTGACTTTGGAGAAGATTTTCCTGGCTTAAAAAGTAGTCTTATACGCAGGAATATACACTTTACTGTATCCTATTCAGGCCAAGAAGATAATCATTCTCATTGCTTAAGTTATCCTGCAACATAAAGAGTATGAGCAGGCAACTAAAGAAGAGAACAAGATAAGACAGCCATATATACAGGAAGGGGGGGGTAGTGATGTACATTTTATACTTACGCTCAAGACAGTTTCCCTTTTTAACTATCAACATTTGCAATGTTTAGACAATGTAAGTTTACAAATGCACAGTAGGGTTTACTACTCGGAGAAACTATATAAGGAAGCTTGAAGGCATCAATGGCACTGACAAGCAAAAAATACAATAAAAAATCCCAGTGTACACTGTCAAAGACCTTATCGGAAGGTAACATGATGTGAAAGGAAAGAGTACAAAGAATCCCCTTCTTACTTTGGTTGTTGCAGCTGCAGAAGAGTTGGCCACAAGAGTGGTTATCACATCACTGTTCACTGTGGTACAAGCAACTGTGGCTGGGGCATGCAGACGTGAGGGTACAATTGGCACAGGCAGAAGCCCTGGTCTATTGTTGCTATTGCTGTTCACTGTGTTGTTGCAGTTACTGCTGTTCACGTGATTCCCATTGGTGCTCCACTCCCGGCGGTCCCATCCTGTGCGATAATCTCTTTCAAACCGGCTGTGGTGCCGTGACATCTCGGCCAAAGGAGGCTTCCGCCTCTTCTCAAAGGGATTTTCAGAGGTTGCCTATCGAGAACCAAGATAGGAAACAAAATGGTTTCATTAAACTAAGTCTTGAGAAAGAAACAAGTTGTGCTAAGTCATCACACTCATTTCTTTGCCTTAACATGTTGGGCATGACAAAGGAACAGAATAATTCTGTTGTGTGCCTGGCTTCAAACTGCATTTCAGGAAGTCCTAATATGGAAAATCCAAAACAAAGGGAACAAAAAACAGAATGAATCTGTAGTGGGGAGAACGGTCTCTCTGACCCTACAAGGAGGTTCCCCAAACTACCTAGTGAGTTATCAGATGACAGTTTACGGACAATGAAACACCATGGTTGAAGTAATCTGCCACTTGAACTCTCAATGAGGGATTAGCTCTTGACAGCAGGATTATATTTCTAACAGCTTCCTAAAAATACTCTGTCTGGATCTTGCAACATAGAAAACATGTTTGTATGATGTTGGGGGAAAGTAGTATTGTGTAGGAGTGATGCACAGAATGTGATTCACAACAGCAATTCATTTGTTTCACTCCCAAACACAAGAAAAACAAAAGTAGTTTGGGAAAGATGGAGCTCACTTTATGATCTAATGAATGGATTACTAATAGCACATGAATGTTCTATATTTAAATATTAGAATAACACTTTCCCCACCAAAGAGTGGTAAACAGAAATCTTTTTGTGGCCCTGTTTATAATTTAGTCTCCAGCAAATTGTAAAATGAAAAGACTATTTTTTTTAATCATTACTTTTCAGAATTAAGGAAATATATTTCATTATCCATGAAACTGTGTCACCAATATAGGGAAAATAAAGTATTTTTTGTATATTTTTATGTATAAAAATTAAAAATGTGGTTTTAGTAATTTATATAATCATCAAAACAACATACCAGTACATTCAGACATTAAACTTTTAAGTTACCCGCCCAAAATGGACTACTCACTAAAAGAATATTTCTGGCATATACATGGGTTCTAAGCATACTTATATTTTCCACAAATTTTAATTCCCATAATGGTAAATAATTTCTTTACCTAAAACAGGGATGGAAAACCTTTGGCACACCAGATGTTGCTGAACTCCTACCCGCATCAGTCCATGCCAGTTGTCAGGAATGATGGCATCTGAACATCTGGAGGTCCAGAGGTTAGTCACCCCTAACCTAAAAGCGTAATGCCCATGAACTAAATGCCTAAAGACACACTTTTTCCTATGAGCATATTGCATCATCTTCAGCTGATACAATTTGATGAAGAATTCCCTGCTTGAAATGTACCCAGTGTAATGCTTTTACTTTCAACAACATTCCTAAAGCTCAGTCTCCATTCTGGGGCGAAAAATTATGCCAGCCATGTTCATTCTGACTGTAACTGTATTAAAATATTGTCTGTTATAACTGTCTGGTGTGAGTCATTTTGATTCTGACACTATACCTGTAGGTTAAAGTACAGATTAGACAGAACCTTGAAGCTCAACTAAAAAACAAACAAAACTCAAACCATTTCTATTATTATTTCTGAAGCATGCTCTCTTTTTTAAGAAGTACAATAATTCTCCAAAGAATACTCACAATTATCAGGACAGTTATCAAATAAAAAGGAATGCTGGGTGTGTAGACTTATGAGGAGTGTGTTTTAGACATCTGAGCAGTGGGAGGTGATGTGCCTGATTTTCAGAAATCACCCCCACCCCCACCCCCCAGTACCCTCCTCCACCCCATCCCACATAGTTCAGGAACTCCCCCCCCCAACTCTCTGGAAAGGCCTTGGGGGTACAGGTGGCTGCAGAGAAGGAGAAAGAACAGGAAACTCTCCCCCCTCCCCGATTCTGCATGCTTTAAAGGAATGAAATGAAAGAAAGCAAATTCCAGTTTTGATAGGCCACAGCTGCCATCATCCCTGACTATTGGTCATGCTGACTGGTGTTAATGGGAACTGTAGTACACCAACATCTAAGATGGCACACCAAGCTGGGGAAGGTTGGCATAGGTGATGCAACAGCTCAACCTTGGTTCTTTGTGCCAAAGAAGCATAAAGTACTCCCACAAAAAGTATCATTTTTTAGAGAGCTAGGAGTGTTCTTCCCTTACTCCTGAAGCAAAAATAGGACAGGCACATTCCCAGCTTTTTGGAGTGGGGCACAACAAATCTATTCTTCACAATTTTGGAGCTGCGTGAGGAACCCCAAAAGAAGGCCTCCAGAATTCAGAACTGACATTTTACTCTGCTTCAATATCAAGGCACCTAACTTTGTAGTAGGAACGCAGGTGGCGCTGTGCTAAACCACAGAGCCTAGGGCTTGCCGATCAGAAGGTCGGCGGTTCAAATCCCTGTGACGGGGTGAGCTCCAGTCGCTCAGTCCCCCTCAGTGCCAACCTAGCAGTTCGAAAGCATGTCAAAGTGCAAGTAGATAAATAGGCAGGAAGGTAAACAGAGTTTCTGTGCGCTGCTCTGGTTTCGCCAGAAGCGGCTTAGTCATGCTGGCCACATAACCCGGAAGCTGTTTGCGGACAAACGGCGGCTCCCTCAGCCAGTAAAGAGGGATGAGCGCCGCAACCCCAGAGTCGTCTGCAACTGGACTTAACAGTCAGGGGTCCCTTTACCTAACTCTGTAGTACAGTGGAACCTCGGTTCTCAAACGTAATCCATTCCGAAAGTCCGCTCGACTTCCAAAACGTTAAAAAACCGAGGATCAACAGGACGCCAGCAAGTTCAATGGGGGAAATTGAGAAACGCGCCTTGGAAGCCGTTCCACTTCCGAGGTGCGCTCGAAAACAGAAGCATTCCTTTCCGAAACGTTTGGCAGCCGTGACGTAAGAAAACCAAGGTTTGGCTGTACCTATGACACAACTGATGACAAAAAGGGAACATACTTTCAGTCCATGCCTGGCAATTTTCGAAACATGGTTGTTTGTTGCACTTTGGCAAAGGGGAGCAAATAATTGATGTAGCAAATAAGTAACCTTTTCAGAAGAAACCAGATACAAAGCTACCTTTTCCAGCAACCTCTGTCCTACCATCAAGTGCTTTTTTTCTTTTTCTTTTTAAAGAAAAGCACTAAAGCACATACTATATATCTTTGAATACTTTTCTGCCACGCCCCACAAAAAGGTACAGTGACTCTTGCACAATGACTGCAGAATCAATGACCAATGCGCAAAGGGGACATTCTCTCCTGATTCCAGGAAAAACTGATCACGTTCATAAATCTTTATTATAGGTGTGAATTGCATATATGTCCCAGCCCAATTCCAGGTGGAACTTAATGTTTCTTTGTATTTATTCTAACAATCTTCTATCCCTCTAGAAAATGTACCAGGAGATGCTACAGTTATATTCAGAGATACGGCAACATAAGAAGCAATCCTTTCTGGGAAAATGGCACATCTTTGTAACAAATGAAATTATATTTAATCCTGAATACTTTGTTAATAACTTTTATCACATTCCTCTTCCTCAAACTAAATCCCCCAAACTTACTTTTTTGTAGAAGTACTATTTCTCCATCATTTGCCTGTCCCTTGAAGTACTTTTTCACTGGGCTTCCAAAGTTTCTATCTTTGGAGGTATAAATGCGCAGAAAAATAGGCTTTCAGCCAATACAGAGCTAAAGAATCATATTTCTCACGCTAATAGGGATTCAGCTTCATTAAGTGACTTCAAAAACAAATGCCAGCCCTTTAATTAAATTTTTCTCTAATAAAATTCATTTAGATTTCTGTTTCTATTTACAAATGTGGAAACAATACAAATACATATGACCACAAATAGTTTTATGGAAGCAGCTTCTTTGTTAGAAGTTAGAGAGTAGAGACTCATGAAAAAAAAAGGGCTGTAAATTTACAGATAAAACACTTGCATTGCATTCAAAGTTTTCAAGCCAGGCATTCCAAACTGCCCGCCTTATTCCAAGGGAGATTTCCACAAAAGGGGAGGTGGGGGTGAATGCCTGTAATTAGATCTAATGCCAAGTACTGTGTCTGATAAATATGAAAAACATTTTCATACTAAGGCCAGTATCGCTTCAAAGAGATGTCAAGAAGTAAATAGATGTAATTTTATCAGAGAATGTCAGGACAAACTAAAATAGACAACACTAAAGACCAAGATATGGCAGTCACACAAAATGTGGTATATTTGCAACACATGATAATATTTTTATTCTAGGGTGGTTGCAGCACATTAATTAATTTTATATTTGATGAACACACACACACACATCCCACCTCACCCGCTTTTAGAGTTTGTATGTATTGTCTTATTATTTTGGAGCTTCCTGAACTGGTTTTATTGTTCTTAGAACTTGTGTTTCAGTGTTTCGTTTTTGCTGTGTACTTCGCTTCAATGACTTTATGAATTTGCATGACAATAATAACCCCGAAGCATGCATTTTATTGTTAATTACATGTAAACACCTGAAAAAAAGCTTAGGTTACAGATTGTGGTTTGCCTGGTGTGAGACAAACCA
This sequence comes from Zootoca vivipara, assembly GCF_963506605.1. Lineage (NCBI taxonomy): Eukaryota > Metazoa > Chordata > Lepidosauria > Squamata > Lacertidae > Zootoca > Zootoca vivipara. Next base: position 19,498,309 of record NC_083278.1, on the reverse strand, counting down.
TGAACCCAAGTTTGGATCACCGGCTAAGACAAACCATGGCTCAGTTCAGAGTACAGCAGCAGAGGATGTTTGGGAGAGAAGCATAGAGCATCTTTACCATTGTATGTCCACACTAAACCATTGCTTGGCTTATTGTTATATGTTAACCAGCATGGTGTGTGTGTGTGTGTTGAGTTATGGATTTTACGTGAACAAGCAAAATAATGATCTTTACCTAGCATTATTTATGTGCTATTAAAATCAGAACTTTGTGCTAAACCACATCAAAGTTAGTTATGTTGCAATTGTTGGCCTTTCGATGTGTTTTGTACTCTAGATGTTGAAAAAAGAATTTTTATGTAGACTCCTCATTAGTATTAGGAACTTATTTTCGAAGCCAAATAATCATTTTTCCTAGATTGATCTGTAACATACCGGTAGTTCTAACTTTATTACATCACATTTGTTTTTCGTAAGGTTCTTACTGGAACATTTTTAATGGACTAAAAGCACTAATCCTTTGCTGCTGCACAATGGTAATATCTATTAGTGCTAAATAGAGCTTGTCTCTATGGAGCACTTGGTGGATTGGGTAAATGGCATGGATGTCACTGGTACAATTATGGGATTCTGAAATAGCTGAACACGTTTTACTGAATAAATGTAATAGTAAGCTGAGCCATCCATGTGAGTGAGATGTTTGGATTCTTATACAATTGTAAAATAAATTACTAGGGAGTAAGCCCCCATTAAAACACAATGGGACTTGCTTGTGAATAAACATGCAGAGATCTGATGTGGCTGTGGTATACTACAAAGAACGATGGGGGATCAAAGGAAACCATATTGCAGAAAAACAACAATGTAATGGCTTGCTAACAAAAAAAAGGCTAATATTACATTTCCCACCATAAGCCAAGCATGAATGTTCTTGTGTCATGTATAATTTAAAATGGCTAAAATCCCAAAGCTGTACAGCAGTTATCACTGCTGTGTCCTTGTGTGCTCCTTGCCTAGAACACAGGTGAAACTGAGAAAAAGTTCCTGGATTTGTAACAACCTTAAAAGATTGTCATCAATGGAATAAAAAGAAGATAGCAGCCTCTTGGTATGCAGCACTAAACTGTATTTGGAGCTTTTATAGTTGAAAAAGAGAACAAATTTTGTCTTACAGAGTGTCATTTGTTCAAGTTATTTTTGGAAGTAATTCTACAAAACTGAAAACACACATTTTGTAGTATGATTATTCTCTCTTTCTATATATATATATACATATATATATATATTCTGGGGGGAAATAAAAAAATTCAGTCTAAAATTTTCAGGTCTATACTAACATAAAGTACAGTTACACTTGGAATATTACATATTTCTGTTCTCAGCATCTCAAAATGGGCTATTTTAGAGTTGGAAAAGATGCAGAAAAGGGTGACCACAATGATCCAGAGAGCACCTAAAATTGAAACATCTGGGGCTGTCAGAAAGAAAGAATTGGGGGAGAGGAAAAGAAGAAATGAGAGACATGGAGATTTATCATGTTGTTCATTGTGTTGAAAAAACTCAATACAGAGTGGTTTTTATCCCATTCATAGTATGAAAGCTCAGGATCATTCGGTGAAATTGATTGGTAGGAGAGCCAGCACAGACAAAGGGAAGCATTTCTACACACAGCACAGAGCTTAGCTATAGAATTAGCTACCATAATATATTTATTTATTTCGCAAAAAATTCATATACTGCTCGATTGTAAGAAAGAAAGAAAACCCTCAAAGCAGCAACTGTGATGTGGTGGTGATGATGATGGATCACTGGAGAGTCTCTCAATGGCTACCAATCTGCTGCAGGAAGTCCACCTTTGTTTGGCAGAGTACAACTTTTCTTATGTTCTTACTGCTTATCCGAATTAATTACATTTAGACCCTGCCTTTCCCCCCAAGGAGCTCAAATACTTCTCCCTTTCTCCCATTTTACTCTTCCTACAGTCCTATGAGGTAGGTTGGGCTGAGATACTCATAGCTGATTTGAGATGTGAACCTGCGCCTCCCCTTCCCCAGTCCAACACTTCAAGCATGACACTGCAGAGGCTCTCTAGGTTACTTTCCTCTAGGACAGGCATAGGCAAACTCGGCCCTCCAGATGTTTGGGGACTACAACTCCCATCACCCCTAGCTAACAGGACCAAGTGGTCAGGGATGATGGGAGTTGTAGTCCCAAAACCTCTGGAGGGCCGAGTTTGCCTATGCCTGCTCTAGGACCTTTTAGGTCCTACAAATATCAACTAACATGTGCTTTTACTTTGATGCCACCCTGCATCGCTCCCACACCCACCCACCTTAACCGTGGCTTTCACCCACCCATCTCACACAGGCTTTTCCTACACACAAGCCATGGTAAACAGAACCAGGCCGACCAACACTATCAACTTGCTTACACCTCTGGATCCCTCCTGCACCCCTACCCTCTCGTAGGTGCCATGTATACACTGAAAACATGCCTACAATGTTTATTATTCCCCACCACCATTCACTTGGTTGCCTTTGAAATATGCAAAATGAAGCAGAAAGAAATGGGGGAACCAAACTACAGAGTGGAGTTCAAGTACTGGCATCCTCCGAACTTGCAGAAGGTTGTTTAGCCAACATTGCTCTCACGGGAAACAGAATCCTGAAACCACTCTTTCTTGAACGGTCTTTCCTTTTACTGACCCATCCATATTAGTAAGACAAAAACCTCTTAACAAAAGCTTGAGATTGTTTCAAGCAGCTAGCAGACTCAAGATTTGAAGGTATGACTCAAATCAGGGCAATTATGTGGAATTGTCTAAAATAATAATGAAGGATGGGCCCTCCCAATTCTCTCTGCCTCTCTTGACAGCTGGCATTGCCTCCGACCTGGGGGTTTCTTTTGGTAACATGCCAAGGCCAAGGCTGGCGTTTACAGAGGCCTGCAAAAGAGAATGAGTTACACTTAGGAGCTGGGGATTTCTATGTGTCAGATTGAGGCTATGCTGTACTCAAGATGAAAGGAACTGCTTGTGGGACCAGTAAATCTACACTGGCAGTGTCCTGCTAAAACAACTTAGTCCATATGTTGCAGTATCCATCCCAAATAGGTAGCCAGGAAAAAACCCATCAGAAACTCTTCATACCCTAAAATATACTGAATTAAAACATTTTTTTCTCTATTGATTTGATTTATTAAGCCTTTCCTGCCATTGGCCATATGCCCTATAACTCAGCTACACAGTCTACTAGTTCAGTCAAAACCACACACATTCTGGATCAGGCATCCCCAAACTTTGGCCCTCCAGATGTTTTTGACTACAATTCCCATCATCCCTGACCACTGGTCCTGTTAGCTAGGAATCATGGGAGTTGTAGGCCAAAACATCTGGAGGGCCGCAGTTTGGGGATGCCTGTTCTGGATGTTGCTTTCCTTTATTCCATAGCTTGCCCTGAGAACTGGCTCTCACCCGCTTTCCTTCTCACTTCAAAATAGTAAGCCTGTGTCACTTCAGTTTCTCCTAGGCATTCATTCATACATACTGAAACTACAGGAAATCCACAAGCTGAACATGAAAGCAATACAGTGCTAGTTGCTTGTGCCACAACAACTGGTTTATAGAGATACACTGCTTCTGAACATGGAAGTTCAATTAGCCACCTTGAATAATGGGTTCTGTTAAATATCTGTCCCACTGATTTATTTAAGCTACAGTGGTACCTTGGGTTACAAACATTTCAGGTTACAAACGCTTCAGGTTACAAACTCCGCTAACCCAGAAATAGTACCTCAGGTTAAGAACTCTGCTTCAGGATGAGAACAGAAATCTTGCTCTGGCAGCGTGGCAGCAGCAGGAGGCCCCATTAGCTAAAGTGGTACCTCAGGTTAAGAACTGTTTCAGGTTAAGAACGGACCTCCGGAACGAATTAAGTTCTTAACCAGAGGTATCACTGTAATTTGGAAATGTCAATGGATTCATTTAAGCTCCTTTAGAAAGCATGACCACATATTGTGACAGATAATTTTATAATAATGAATTATTCTCTATAATATGTTATATTAAAACATATCTTTGTTTGTCCAAAATGTGCCTTCTAATTAATTTTCCTGCATGACACTTGGTTCTGGTACCATAAGAAAGCAAGTCCACATGCCTATTAAGCTCAACCTGCAAAAAACAAACACAGACAATGGCCATAGCCAACAGTTCTGTTTACAAACAAGTTGCAAAACACACCCTTTTAGTACCATGGAATTAAACTGCCAATCCACTCTCCCTGCCTAACCCATATCACATGTAGTGTGGGGTTTCTGGAGATATTCTACCAGCCGTTATTAACAGGAAAAGGAGAGTATCAGTCTACTCTTTGAAAGCCTAATCTATGGAGAAGCCAGGGGAATAAATGGAACATTAAAAATAAAAGTTTGGGCTTTAGGGGATATTCAATGATAATAGCAAGGCAATCTCAATAATTCATACATACAGCTGAATGCACAAGCAGAATTGTTTTTCGGTTATCAGATTGATGCTTGTAGTTTTAACATCTACAGTCATCAGTTTTATTCCTGGTCTGTGTCAGTGTGCAGTTGGCTGTTAACGGTACATATTCAACCACAGATCATTACCTTTATATTGATCTTACTACCCTCTTATTTTAAGTCAAATATGGAAGGGGGGAAATAGTATTGATTTCAGCTCCTAGCTATTTTTGTTTTGACCTGAAAGACAATGCCTGAAGAACATCAGGGTCATTGCCAAATACCCTAATGAATTAATATCACAGCCACAATTGCAAAATTAAGCGTTTCACATCTGACTCCAAAGCATTCCTCCACCATTTGCTGAAAAGCAATCAGACATGCCTGCTACATTAGGTCTTTTATACTAAATAGGTCAACCCACTTAAGTCTTCTGTTTGAAATATTTACTAGCATATGCACGATTTAAAAGTAACATGATACTAATCTTTTAGAACCCTGGGTATCTTAGGTTTCCATAACATTATCTATGAAGTCGCAAGTACCAGCTGCCAGACACATGTAACTTTCTGCTTTCGTCTACTTGCACTGGATTTAAAGATACTCAGAATACTTACAATTCCTCAAACTTAATTTGGGAGCCTGAAATATTACAACCCAGAAACTCATGTTTGAAAATATTGTTATTTATCCTGAATGAGTTTAAGACAATTAAAATCTGTAACCAACTGAGAAAAGCAGCATGAAGCTGCTGGAAACAACACAAAATGACCAATATGGTACTCTGTACTTTATGATTTATTTCCTACTTACCTGGAAGAAAGAAAAGAAAAGAGGTAAGTTTATGTTGACTCTCTTTCTGTACTAAGATCTCAACATATGTCATGCCTTGGGAGTTTATTTATGTCACACCATAAGAACATATGAAGGTCATTGTTAACCTTATAAAATCAAAGTTATTTTGTTTTGGGGTTTGTTTTTTTAAAAACAAGCCCAATACATTCAGCAATTTGGAGCCTTGTACTGACTTTAGCACATTCCCTAGTTCTTCTACAGTTGCAGATATGATCACAGGGCCCCCGCCTGTTCACAATGCTAAACCTCTAAAAGAGGAATGTTTTTGCCATCAATATGCTACAAGTCTGCCAACCTGGTGAGCCTCTTGACAGAGGGAGTTCTACAACATACTCTGCTGCCACTGAAAAGGCTCTTTTCCTTTTCACCATCTTTTCTACTTCTGAATGAGCAGACGCCTAGAGCAATGGCTTCCCTGATGATCTTAGGTATTCAGAGGGTTCATTACAGGAGAAATATCCAGGTCCTACACCATTAAAGCCATTAAAAAGGTAAGCACCACCATCTTCAACACAAATCGATGCTAACCCACAGCCATTGGAGTCTCTGTTAGTAACAGCAATCTAAATTTTGTCCACTGTCTTGCGACATCTAGCCACACACTTATAATTCAAGGACAGATGTGTGGGATAAGAAGAGGCTTAGAGATTATAATCCAACTCACTGTACTAAGGTAGAAGTCTTAATGTCTATAGGAATCCAAAAACGTTGCATCAAACTACTATGAATCTTTTCCAGTATCATTCCAAACGATGTTTTCCTTAAAATAAGTTTAACTAGGATTCAAAAAGACTGACGAACTAATTATGGTCCTCATTCCATCTCCAGAGGTTGCAGCATCAAGGAACGAACTTTCAATGCAGAGAAAGTGCGAAATGAAAGAAAAGCAGCACTAATCCATGGTTTACATGATACACATTTGAAAGCTCAAGCCATGGTTGGATTCTAGTCTCTATGACTACTACAACTCGTCGTTTGGTTTGATGCCCACATTGAGCCCATGTGTGATATTCAAGGGATCCCCTTCAAGAACCTAGCTGGAGGTCGCTCCATCAGGTCCATGGAATCCAGACTTCCATTCAGACACACTCATAATACACTGCTGCTATCACCTACTGAGTTAAGAGAACAGGAATTCTCCCCCTGTTTGCTTGTTTGTATCTATGCAAGACATGTGGAATGGGATATACTTATAGGAACACAGGTAGTTAACAATGAACATATATTCATTTAGAGAACATATCAAAACTAAGTACAGAATAGAAAACTAACATCCCAGATTGATGTTAAAGCTATCCTAACCCTTTTATTTTCTCCCTCATCTCATTCTCGCTCACTATCTCAATTCCATCAAACTCTCTTAGACACTCTCCAACTGTCTTTCACTAACTTCACCCATCATTCTATCACACATCACGTATCATGCATGCCAGCTGTCTATATTTTGCAAAATTGCACCCACTTTCTGCCTTGTATAATTATCAAAGAAGCAGGGATTTCCCTCTCTACACTAAAAAATACTACTAAAAACACCCGCAAGAAAGTTGGAAAAGCAAAGCATACCACCAGCAGCTGTTCTTTGGAATTGCTTTTCCCCGGAAAATGCATTATTGTTACACCTAAATTGGTAATTTTAAAAAGTGCATTTGGCAACAAACAATGACACACAATGAAGAGAAATGTATGCAGAGTAACAGCAAATGAGCTGAATGCCCACAGATGAATTTGATGCACTGTATACATTACTTATTGACTTCCAAATTAACTCAAGTGGCGGCAACACACAAATTATATGTCACCTAATTTTGACGTGCAAAGTTCTATGTGAAAATGGCATGCTATCTTTGGCAGGCAAAATGTAATGTAGAGAATGGTGTTAATATAACTTTACCTACATGAGCATTTCTCTCAACCAATCAACTCCCTTAGGGGTACAATGTAATTTAAAGCTCACTTCATGGGTCTTGCTCCTGATCGGTCAATTATTCCAAATCAGGCAGAATTAAATGTGGCATTTTTGGGATGTGGAATGATGTTAGCCAGTGACCAAAAGTGAAACTAATAAACCAATTTCACTCACTGCCCTAGGCTGTTCTCAAAAAATTGAAGTCTCAGAGAAGAAAGACTGCTTTATCTGTTTGTTGCCCAAACTCTCTTGCAATTTATTATCTTTTAATTCATTTTTTAAAAATATAATTCTGGCTTGGGTTCCGATGAGAATAAAGACGACATCAGAGTTTACAGCACTCTATATGGCGTGAAGCTGTAGAGAACATAAATTTTTTGAGGAAGGAAAGAGGCGCTACTTTCTTCCACCATGAAATGCATAGCATTTGCCCTGCCAGTTGCAAAATTTATCTAGTAGATGTCTGTGCCGCCAAAACCACATTTTAAAATCAACCTTAAACATCAACTGCAGCCATTTCAATTTACAGGAGTGTATCAGGGTAGTTTTAATCTTGGGTGACATGAAATATATATGGCCAGTCTTCTGTTCCAGTAACTTTTAGCACAGGTTTCAGAAGAATTATGTCACAGATATTCATTCTTCCTGCCTTTCAAAGAGGAAATCATCTTAATTTACCATGTATTTCATTATGTTAAGGATAAGTTCTAAGAAGGATTTGGAAGAAATAGGAAGGGAAGGTATTGCTTGAAGAGATCAAACAGAAAAGTTGTCATTGACACAAAATGACCATAATGGAGCTTAAGCAAAGACAGCAGTTGATTGTGTAACTTTCATTAACTTAGAATACTTCCCTGCGATTCTCAGGATAGGACGTACTTGCCCATATTGGGGCGGGGGGGGGCGCTTCATTTCCACATTGCCCCTGCTGCTTAAGGATATTTGGTTAGAAACCTTTTAGTGTTATTATTTTACGCATTCCACTAAATCCATTGCCAAGTTTTAGCCATGCAAAGAACAAGGCAATTTCTGTTGACATACTCTGCATACCAGCAAAAATGCCTGGCTGTTTGAACAGCTTGTGTGTGGAAAATTAAAGCATAGATTTCTGTTTCCTTTTTGTTTATTTTTAGCTAAGCCATGTATTTCTGTTCACCGCTGTTTATATTTGCTTCTGAGAATGCAGGTGTTGCGTCTTTTATGCAAAGGACTGTTTGGTGGATTTACACCAACTAGACTTGGCTCCCTCACAAACAATTACCGTAAGCACTTCCCTGTTTTTTTCTGTCTCTACTTCCACCCAATAAAAAACACTTTCCCTCTACTGTACTTTACCACCATGGCCACATTCCCACATCACAGAAAGATATAAACAATGTCTTTCCATGAAAAAGTGAGAGGCATTCACTTCATTCCTCCTCCTCACAACGGGAGGAAAGAAACCACAATCTCGGCTTACCGTAGCATTACGTCCAAACCAGAGATTGCTCCAACAAACCGTGATCAGTAAACCAGAAGCAAACCCCGGATACGTATTGTGATTTGTCGACAGCAAAACAAACCATGATCCTAGACATGGACCAGGCATAACATTAAGCTAGGATTTGTGGTTTGCTTCCTTTTGGGATGAACACAATTTGTCTGTGTACAGTAAACCATTGTTTATGAGCGACTTGGATGTGTGAATGCAGTCCATGTAAAGAGATCCATTCAGGGATAACATTCAGATAATGTCTAGTTCCAGAACAATATAGTCAGAATATGCTGACAAAGTTAAAAACATGTTGAATTCTTATTATTTATTTATTTATACCAACTCTTTCCCCCTGCTGTTGAGAAAAAGGAGAAATACCAGCACATAAAAATGTGTTTGTTATGTGGACACCAATATAAAAAAACATGGTTTATATAGTACCCAAGTGAGAAATATAAGAAGGTTGCCTTAAGAAAAAATGAGGATTTGATAAGTACTAATGTTTCAAGGCTTCTTATACCCAAACTAGACACACTCGAGGGCTTTTGCACTGCAGGTGTGCATAAAAAAGGAGAATACAAAAAAAAGAAATTTGTGAACAGGTTTGCATTTCGCCACATTTATTCACTTACAGGGTTTTGCTTCTCCTCTCTAACTGAAGGAGAAACTACTTGCAGATTTGCTGCTTAAGGCTGCTCGTATTACTTTGGGTCTTATGTGACATGCTTCAGACCCTTTGTTGTATTATTTAATAGGGCCACAGCATTATCCACCAAGTATTATTATTGCAACAGCAATAGGGGATCATGTTTCTCAACTACCTATGTAATGATGCAGATTAATTTAATGAGCGTCTTATAACGATGTGAAGAACTGATAAGTCCATGTTTGGTACTATTAAGACTCATTAGCTGGTAAACCTTTTCCAGTCATTTGACATCACAATGCATAAAGTAGCAACAAGAAGAGGGGAAGAAAGTCTTTTCTTTGAAAAGCTTGTTGGTTTAAACAGTTGTTTCATTTTTATATAATAATTATTCCTAGAAGCTTCAATTGCTCTTCAGGATTTAACTAAGGTATAAGACATTCATTAGAAAAGCATAGAGCCAAAGTCACCTGTCACAGTGACCGGATAGGGCTACTTCAGAGTAACGACTCTGCACCGCTCTGCATTTTATCTTTTTATTTGTGTTACATATTTACAGTGCTAAAGGTGGAGCTATTTACAGAGACACATCTTCTCAGCTTGAATCAGTACCTCCGAATGGCGTTTGGCGCGTCTTGCGCCAGCATAACAACTTGGGGAGCCCCATCCTCTTCCCCCGACGCTTTCTGCGAAGTTCCGGAGTTGGGGGGATGGGTCTGCCCCCCTTTCTTCCTCCTTCCTGTCCCACCTGGGACGCTGGCTCTTCTACCCTGCCAGAGCCTTGGACCCCACTTCCTGTTTCCCCACTTGAGCTGGAGCTTTCCCTGCTCTCAGTCGTGCTCTGGGCTGGGCTGGAACTCAGGAGGGGAGGGGCTTCACGATACCCCTTGCCCCTCACATCACCCAAAGGAATAAAAATCAAGAAGAGTTTCCTATCCAACTTATTTTCTTCTTCTTCTCTTTTCGAAGGCTATGTGACCTATACTTACTCAGGTTTCCAAGCCAATCCATTAAATTCCATTTTGTATGATCAAGGCTGAACAAAATGCAGAGGGTATGCTTGCCAAAAGAGACAAAAGCAGCAACCTGTTGCAAGTTTTCTGGCAATGAAACTGAGCTGTGACGTTTGGATTGACAGCTCAAATTATGGTGGGATTAAAATGCAAGAAGAAAGGACAGGTTGCGGCAGGGAGAAGAGGCAACTCAGCAGGAGGGACTGGCAGCCTTAGACCCAATCATTCTAAAGCAGAAAGCATGATGCAGAAAGCTCTTTTGAAGTTTTTGCCGTGTCAGAAAGCTCTTTTCTGTAAGTATACCAGGAACGTGGTACACTCTAAAAAATTCTGGATAAAGTACAAAGTATATGCAAAAAATGGCAATTCATATACCACACACCTGTGTTTTATTCATCAGATAGATAGATGATAGATACAGACATATATAGGCATATGAGTTTCTCGTGTTTCTATTAAAAATGAAGCCTGTAAGTAATTAGCATCAAAGCCCCAACAGTATCTTCAACTCCACCTCCTAGCATGCTGAAATCAGTAACAACTCTGCCTCAAGACTCAAGAGGATCATGTTTTAAATACCACCTAAGTTACCAACCCTCTGATCTGAATCCATCTGAATTATGGATGAACTAACAGCTTTGAACTCTGAATGATCTCTCCCTACACTCCGAGGTCAGATCCTTGCCGCTGTTTCGTAAGGTTTAAAGTAACCACTTTAAAAAGCGTGTAAAATACACCAGCAACGAACATCTCCATTTGTGGTACAACGTGGGGGAGGGCGGGGAAGAGGAGCAAAACATTGTGCAGGAGGACTGCAATCTTATCCACCTATGTGCAGGTCTCTTCGGGATTTAAAGGGCATGAATATGATCACTTGTTCAGCTTGGAAGTAGAAGCAATTTTGCAGACTCAACAAATGAGGCACATATAGGAAGGTAAGAGTTTTCATTTAGTGTCGATTTTAATTGGTTTTTTTAAAAACTGTTTTCAATTACTTGTTTTTAACTCCTATTATTGATAACTTTAATATTTTCTTGTAAACTGGCATACACGTTTTGTTAAATTAAATAAATAAATAAATAAATAAATAAATAAATAAATAAATAAATAAATAAAAAGAGTTAAACACAAGCCAGAACTTCCAACTCTGCGGTGAGCAACACACTGGGCCCGTAGTCTGCAGAAAACATATTGTATCTAGAACTTTGTGGATACAGTGGTGCCTCGCAAGATGAATTTAATTCGTTCCACGAGTCAATTCATTTTGTGAAAAAATCGTCTTGCAAATCGCGGTTTCCCATAGGAATGCATTGAAATTTCTTTTTTTGCCCATAGGAACGCATTAATTAAATTTCTATGCATTCCTATGGGAAACTATGATTCGCAAGACAAATTTTTTGCAAAACTAATTCGTCTTGCGAGTCACCATCAGATTGCAAGATGCATTCATCTTGCGAAAAATTCGTGTTGCAGGGCATTCGTCTTGCGAGGTACCACTGTACAAGACTGTATTGTAACAGGGCATCTGTTTCTAACGGCAGCACATATCTGCACCAAAGTGCATGTCAAACATTTGGATCAGAATGGAACACCCAGATTGGTTGTTCCTTGGGGTTGAAGGTGGCAGGTTATTTCTGAGGACACAACTGTGGGTGAAAAGTGTGCCAGTGTGTGAGCACATTCCTGTAACCCCACCACCACCAAAATTCTGTAACCACAGAATATTGCCAGAATAAAATTCTGCAGTTTACAAAAACTTCAGTTTAATTTTCGTACTTCATTATGTTTTTTGAGAGTTTGAGTTTAAGAAGGCTGTCTTCAGATACCTACAAATTTACAACGTGCCAGCTTGTATTTCAATTAAGATGTGAGAACAAATCTTGGTAGGACTTTTGAGGTCTTGTGGCTGAATTTAATCGAGCATCCTTGAGAACGTGACTACCTCAGAAGGTTGTCTGGAAAGCAGGGATGGTACAAAGGCTCATGTATGCCGCCTCAACACACTGGAAGAAGAGTATACATGCATTTAAAATATCCAAATGGCTGCTAAACAAAATAACCAAGCATATTAAAATTTGTTTCTCAAAACACAAGTCCTTTGTACTGCTTGAAGCCACCACATATACTGGCCCTATGAAAAATCCAAGGTTCTATGAAAGTAGAAAAACAGCTAGGAGAGGCCTACATTCACTTTCCTTTCCCAGTTTAGTCATGGGATAGGTTGCCTTCAGGAGAACAATTCAACTTTCCATTTCTATAAGATAAATAAGTAGAGTACAGTACATAACCCACCAGTATAAAATACTGCATGATAACTAATAGAAAGGTTTAGCAAAGGAAGGAAGTTGTATTTTTTCGCAGACATATTGGTTTAATGAAAGGAATTGTTGAGATACAATTTCCAGATGGATAGTTGCTTTAAGTCTTCTGCAGAAAAATGAACAAAGCCTTACAGCACACCTTGAAGATGTAACAATTGTATAGTAATTTAAGATTTCATAGACTTCTGTCCACTTCATCGGGTACATAAAATGTTATCCTAAATTACTAATACAGCAAGTGCTTTTCTGGCTGCTGTAGAATCAAAGTTAGCTAAGGCATTAAGTGTATCACTTTATTTGCCTTGCTGGGAACTTTAAGAGAACTAAAATTAAACATCAGTATTAAATGTCAGCAAAAAAAATCAAAAATCAAATTATGTAGGTGATGCATTTGGTTACATAATAATAGATCTAGCTCCTGTGTCAGAGAAGTGTTATGCCACAGTACAAATGTTTAAAAAAAGAGTGAGAGGAACAAACAGATTTTCTGAGAGAGTTTTGAAAAAAGGACCCTTACAAGAAAGAGAAGATCCACACAAATGTTTAACTACCAGTTTGTTTTTACTCAAGCTAGGCAGAGTTGCTGAATGTTCCTCAATTTTACATGTATCCTTCATTTATAATAAAAAAAAATCATATGCCATCTAACTGAGTTCTGGGTGGCTCCCAACAGAATATTAAAAGCACGGTAAAACATCAACCATTAAAAACGTCACTGAACAGTAATGGTTTTCACTATAAACTGGACAGATACTGTTGGGAGGATAATGCGGACAGATACTGGACAGATACTGTTGGGAGGATAATAGCATTCGTATGTATGTCTGCTTAAAAGTCAAATAGTTGTTTATCTGTTTGACATCTGATGGGAGGGCATTCCACAGGGCAGGTGCCACTACTGAGAAGGCCCTCTGCCTGGTTCCTTGTAGCTTCACATCTTGCAGTGAAGGAATCGTCAAAAGGCCCTCAGAGCTGAACCTCAATGTCCAAGCTGGACGATGGAGGTAGAGATGCTTCTTTAGGGATACATTTTTGTCATTTGTCTCTCAAGAGGGGTCCTGTTTTTCCCCCAGTCATTAAAGTATGGCTGGGCCAAGCTATGGTTCTCATGATGTTGCCTGGTCCCTATAAATCCCACCAGCCCCAACTGATATGGCCAATGGTCAGGGATCATGGGAACTGCAGTCCAACATCTGGAGACCAGAGCTTAGCTGCCCTTTAATTAAAAGCATATTTAACTGCCTTCCTTCAAAGAGAATTCTATCCTGAGGGCTCATACATTAATACACACTAAGCTGAACAGACAGAAGATCAAGAGGTTACATTTCAGATGCATGATCATTATTTCACATGTCTACTCAAGAGAAACTCAATACTTCCTTCTGTGTTGTCTAAGGCATCTGCCTCACCTTAGCCTGCAATAACAGGCAAGCTGTGCAGGAAAAGGGTACAGGTGTTCATTTGGCAGATCTACCTTCTCCCTCTCCTCGTAATATCCTTGCGGCAGATGAAACAACTTCTTGTGCTAATTACACCTTGCATAGCAGCTGATACCTGGCTTCCATTGATGACTTTAGCCCTTTACTTCTGGCCAAATCTCAGTTTTGACAATTAGTTCACTTATCTAGATTTTCCTCTAAATTCTGACACTCTAAATCTTCTCCAAATTCTGGTACACTCCATTAAACTAAACACACTCATATTTCAGAAAATCCTTACTTTGTTCTTCCTGTATTTCTGCAAGTAGTTGAAGCCAATGGTTTTCTCTCTAACGTGCTTAGAGGAAAAGCTAACGCACATAAACTGGGTTTGTGATTTAAATAGATAGCAAGGGAGATTTGTAGGCGCTTTTAATTTCAAAGACAGGATGCAGCAGCATAATTCTCTAAAACAATGAATTATGCACTGAGCTAAGACGTGGTGTAGTGTGGCATCAAAAGAAGCAACTCCAACATCACAAAAGGCTCATCCACATCTCTGTTTGTCCCACCACTTTCCCCTGTGGAAACCCTATCTTTAGCACTGAATTGGAACAAACTGCAATCAGGGTTTCCATGCAATGCTGTTTGTTCTGTTTTAGCACTAAAAAGCAAGTTTTCTGGGGCAAAGCAGTGGGGCAAAGGCAAAATCATTGGAACCCATGGAATAAAGCAGTAAACTACTCAGGCACGAGACAAGCAGAAGCATGCATGGACGAGCCCAAACATTCCTCATCAGTACATCTTTTTGAAAGGAACCACACGCCTTAAATGAAATGTTGAATTTCTCCCCACTTGCAAGGAAAGTAGAATAATCTCCCTCTGCTGCTCACCTATGCCAGTAAATTCAGCTATGCAAAAACTCTATGCAACTAATTTGTTCTTACTTTCAAAATAAATAGCCATCTTCTCCAAAGAATGCCTGACAAAACAGAATAGAACATTTATTACTGCATTATGCTACTGTTATAAACATGCCATATAGTAGTGCAAGAGAATAAGGATTAAGCTTCTAAGCCATTCAGAAATACAATGACTACCTGCCACGTCTCAAATTCACTTGTCTTAGTTGTTTCTTATATGAAAAGCGCTTCTAAAAGGAACCTTCATTACTTTGAGAAATTGCATTCCTAGTGGGAGTTAGGCAAGGGGAATACTTACAGAAAGTATTTAAGAATATCGAACAAGAAGGGAAAGAGCTACTTCCAAGAGTAAATTTGGCAGGAAGAACCACACATCCAACTAAAAAAGAAAGAACTTCAAGCCCAAGAAGCTTCCGTTCCAATGTAGAAGTGGAAAAGATAAATCAGATGAACAATACATTTGTAGCTGAATGAGGCTGCAAAGTTACATTCACCTGGGAGGAAATTCTACTGCACTCAATGAGGGTTTATTTCTGATCTGACATAAAAGGACTGAATTGTTAATTTATTACCTACTATAAAAACAAGGGTTTTAACTGCTTGGTATCAAGGAAAGAGTAAAAACCTAGAGTAAATGAATGTGAATAAGAGTTGGTCCTTACTGAAATTTATTAAACTGACATATTGGATAAAAGTTAAACAAGAGAAAAATAAGTAAGGTCAAATAAAGAATTAATATTTTTATTGCAGAAGAATCCAGAAGTAAGCTGGTATGAACTGGAGTGACCTGATTAACTATTAAAAAGGTAAATTTGTATAGAGGAGTGAAATTGTCTAACATAGAATGAAAAGTGGTATAATATTGAATATATGTAAATGAAGAAGGCAGATGAATCATTTTCTTTTTTTTTCAGCTTTTGATTTTTGCACTTTAAATACGTATCTGCAAAATCTTTTAGATTATTTTGTAGTACCATTGGCACCCATCTGTCTTGAGAGACAATGGAGTGTGCCTCTGGAGTGAAACCGCCGTGTGAGCAGCACCGAAGTGACCTCCCTTGGGAGCAGGTTTGGGCAGTGTATAGGGCCCTAGTCTGCCCAGCTGACATGATCCCACCCTCTCAGCCTCATTGAATGTAGTCCAAAAGAAAGCAGAGCAATACATTTGGCACCAGCTTGGTGCAGGAGTTGCCGAAAGGAGGCGTACAGGGTGCCATCCAAGCACCTTAGGAGCTCCACTTTGGATTTGTTCCTTAACCTTTCCTTCTTCCAAAGATATCCCACAAAGCAGCAAAGGTTTAGGACAAAGAGTTTTCCTACTCCTAGATGGGCTACCTTCCCATGTTGAAGACCCCATCTGCCCCTCATTTTCCTTTACACCACGTGCAAAAACTGGCTTCTTGACTGTTGGATCCACTGCTGTTCTTGTCAGCTCAATCTGCCGGAGCCTGTCTTCAAGGGTATAAGATCCATCAGCTACCCTCACCTGGTGAAGCTAGCTAATCAAGGCCATTTCCCAGGGTGTGGCCGCTGTCACATGCTGAGAGCTGAGTGCTTTCATGGTATGTTTACTACAATCCTTTTGTAGTAATTGTAGTACAGTGGTACCTCTACTTACGAATAACTCTACTTACGAATGTTTCTACTTACCAATGGAGCTCCATCCGCCATATTGGATGAGGTTTAGATAGGATTTTTTCTACTTATGAATTTTTATATAGGGTTGCTTCTACTTACGATTTTTTTCTCCCAATGCATTCCTATGGGATTTGACTTACAATTTTTCCCCACTTACGAATGTGCATTCGGAACGCATTAAATTCGTAAGTAGAGGTACCACTGTAACTACAAAAAGCAAAAATTCCTTCAGTAGCACCTTAAAGACCAACTAAGTTTTTATTTTGGTATGAGCTTTCGTGTGTATGCACACTTCTTCAGATACACTGTATCTGAAGAAGTGTGCATGCACACGAAAGCTCATACCAAAATAAAAACTTAGTTGGTCTTTAAGGTGCTACTGAAGGAATTTTTTCATTTTACTTCGACCCAGACCAACACGGCTACCTACGGTACCTGTTACAAAAAGCACCTTTTTTGAAGTAATTGTAGTAAACATA
This sequence comes from Zootoca vivipara, assembly GCF_963506605.1. NCBI lineage: Eukaryota > Metazoa > Chordata > Lepidosauria > Squamata > Lacertidae > Zootoca > Zootoca vivipara. Next base: position 19,481,175 of record NC_083278.1, on the reverse strand, counting down.
CTACAATTACTACAAAAGGGTGTGGTTTTTTCCAGGGGACACTCAAGGGTACGCAGTACCAGCACCTCTTTTTTTGTTGTTAAAAAGTGTGGCACCTACTGTAACAATTTCATGGTGAGTACCAGCACCTATTTTTCTAGAAAAAAAATCACTGCCTAAAACTAGGTACAGTGGTACCTCGAGCTACAAACGCCTCAGGTTACAAACGGTTCAGGTTACAAACTCCACTAACCTGGAAGAATTGCCTCGAGTTGAGAACTCTTGCGCAGCAGCAGCAGCAGCAGCAGCAGCAAGAGGCCCTATTAGCAAAAGCATGCCTCTAGTTAAGAACAGTTTCAGGTTAAGAATAGACCTCCGCAACGAATTAAGTTCATAACTAGAGGTATCATTGTAATTTATTTATTTTTTAAGTACACTTACCCAGCTCAGTGACACCCCTCTTGTTATCATTTGTGCTAGCATATATATCTGGTGTTAACACCCTGATTTACCAGAGCAAACTACATCCCTCTGTGGACAAAAGGCGCCATAATCCATTAGATGCTTCTGTAAGCAGAAAGGAGGCCTTTTGTCAGTTCACCCGTTCCCCTGTAGCCCCCTGTTCACCCAATCTGCTCCGAAGAGTTGTGGAACCTTTTGGAGTTGCACGGTAAGTGGTGCAGGGAACTGCAGAAGAAAGAATAAATTAATGAGAATCATATCCCCCCCCCCTTATCCCACTGGAACAAAAAGCCGTGCATAACCAAAAGAACACAACTAGATACAATCCATTATGCAGTAGTGGTCAACAGGGTGGGACTGCTTATCTGACTTCCTGGCTTACCATGAGGAGGAGGAGGGAGGTGGTGGTGGTGGGGGTGGTAAGGTGCAAACGCGGTGGTGAAGGCAATCTGGTGCTCCTGCCAGTGCGTTTGCACTGTACAGGCATCACTGCCGCCCCTTGCCCCTTCCAGAATGCCACAATGATAGTGAGGATGAGAAGTCAGGTATAAAGTGCCACCCCCACCAACTGCTCTTGCCACAATATAAAGCAGGCCACTGTGATATCGTTGTTCGTGCTATTCCTTTTTCAGAAGAATTTTACTTTAGAATTTTACCTATTCTGGGGACCTATGAGAATACAGCCTTTGGGGGCTAGAGTGTTTGCAAAAATAATCTGCTATTGGAAGAAGATGCCATGGTAGGGGGGGGGTAGGCCGGAATATGGAGTGTAAACTTTACACTTCACAGTAGATGGTCAGGGTGTCTTAGCTAAATGGGACAATTATCCGGGCAGTTGGCTCCAATTCCTGACTTTTGTTAACAAGAGTGGGGAAAGGGTGAGGCTGCTGCTAGCAGAAGCATCGTTACAGAGAGACAGCAAGCTAATTGCAATCATTTTGTAAGATAGCTCTGGAACTCGCAACATCAGGCGCACATTGTTCTGCGTGGAAGAGTTTAGTAAACCAATGGCTCTGCACACCTGCAGGTTCTGGCTCCTGATTATTATTTGTAAAGATACAATAAAAAAGGTAAACCACAAAAGAAGAAACAGCTATTATTCTCTGATATATTTCTTAGGTTATACTTGCTTAAAGGGAGGAGAGGGAATTAATAAGCCTTCCAGAAATGGCCGGATATTTATCATCGTAATTTTAAGTGGTACCAACTAAGCAAAATACAGTTTTATCCAATTGTCCTCTTTGTGGTGCCAGTTGTACAGTTTCCTCGGGCATTGGTAGCTGGTCAGGACTAATTAGTTGGGTGATATACTGAGGATTCAAATTGTATAGGCAGTCCTTGTTCCCATTTGCCATGCTTGAGAGGACAAATTGCCAAAAATTGAAGAGGAGTCAGATGTTGCTTCTATCCTGCGTGCCCCAGCCATCTGAGCTGCTGTTTCTGCAATTCATCAGTCAGAAGAATGGGACTTGCCATTTGGTAAACACTGAAATTAGATAGTCATTTAAAACACCCAGAATGTTGCAGAAGACCTCAGCTGGAAAACAGCTAACTGCTGCTTCAGGACGGCCTGCAGCTTGAGCTATTAATGCGCATTTAGCATCACAGGTTCAGCTGTCTAGTGCGATGATCAAGATGGAAGATGTCTCACTGATGCGTGCAGATGTATATAAAAGAAAGCTATTATTAACTTTGATTATTTCAAAATATGGGCACCCTTAAGGCAAATGGGAGTGACATTTGTAATTATCACCTTCCTGTCCCAAAAATGCATTTATCCGCAAAGTGGCAGCAGTTATTGAAAATAGAGCTGCTGTGGTTAAAACAACTAGAAAACCTCCAGTGGTAATAAATTGAAATATTTTCCCCTACCGCTGCCACCGTGAGCCTGCCTTCTCCTCACTTCCCAAACATCTTTTTCATTTATATCCTGTCACATATAGACACTTTCAACACTTTTTTTTTTTTAAAAAGCATACTCCATACGATTGCAGAAAAATTTTCCAGAACAAAAATGTTAGCATTCATTAGGAGCAATGCACTTTGTGGTGTGAACAATTCACTTTCACTAAGTACCATATGGCTGCCCCTAGGAAAATGCCAACATGTTTCAACTCTACAGCTGGGCCACGGTTTTTTTTAATTCATCATGCAGATGGCTGCAATTGACACCAATACTAAAACAGGTCTCAAGCACTTCCATAGGATCATTAAAGTAATTAGTTATTAAGTACAGCTACCACTTTTAGAAAGCAGGTCTTAATGCTCAGCATTTGGCTGTAGTGGGATAGATTGGGTAAAATCATAATGGGATAATGGGTGGGAAGACTTATGCAAATGCTTTAAGAGTCCTGGCAGTGGGGAGGTGAGAGAGAGAGAACCCTAACTCCTTGACCTGTGGAAACAATAGAATGACTATAAGAGAGCGACTATGACAAATCTTGTTTTGTTCACACAAATCCCATATAGATACTATGTAAGAAGCCAGTCAGTTAATTTTTATGCCTATACTGTATATAGGTTGCAGGTAGGGCTGAGTGATATACCGTATTGGCCCGAATATAAGCAGCACCTTTAAAATTCAAGGGAGGAAAAAGACCAGGCATCCCCAAACTGCGGCCCTCCAGATGTTTTGGCCTACAATTCCCATGATCCCTAGCTGACAGGACCAGTGGTCAGGAATGATGGGAATTGTAGTCTAAAACATCTGGAAGGCCGAAGTTTGGGGATGCCTGAAAAAGACAATACCCGAATATAAGCCACTCCCTTAAAATTCCGCAGGCACTCAGCAGCGATATCGTAAAAGTCCATTTTTGTTGTAAGGTCACAAATTTAACCTGCACTTTTAATTTTTCACGGTCGGAGTTTGGAAAAAAGTGAGGCTTATATTCAGGCCAATACAGTTTCAATATATTGTTTTAAGTCCATATCGCGATATCGGGTTCATAATTTTTGACCTGGTGTGTGCGATGCAAAAATCACAATGTGGGAAAATCCAAGAAGCCAGCCAATGCTTTTATTGATTCCTGCAGCCTGTTAACTCTGCCAGCTTAGCAGTGTGCACCAAAGCACAAGAGCAAGCCTCGCAATGTGGGGGAAACTTGTGAAGCCAGCCAATGCCTCTACATAGCTATAGCAGTGTACATATATATCAGTGTAGCTAGTGATATGTCACAATGCTGAAAACTAGGTATTGCCCAGCCCTGCTGTTTGCCTCTACATAGTTCCATCCTTATTTTAGACATTGTGATATATTGTTGTAACTCGATGCTTAGCTAGTGATATATTGTGATGTTAAAATCTGGGTATCACCCAGCCCTGGTTCTGCGTATAAACTAGGCGGCACACTCATTTTTACACAACTACATTCTAAGATTACATATTTAGGAAAATGAACACAATGCAGAACAATGTAGGAAACTCGGGAGCTGTTAAGTAGCAGTAAGAACCCAAGGGTTGGAAACAGCAGATTCACCACTGTACGGTATAAATATCTAAGGCTTCCTTTCTTCCAACCATTGAAGGAAAACAACAGGATACGTATGCAGAAAGATACTGCCAACAATTAAGGCTTCATGTTTAGAATATCTTCCATTTATAGAGAACTTGAGATTTGATTCCCTCAGCTTTTCTGGCATGGTTTGCTCATCACAGCAAACCATATTTTAAAACGTAGTATGGTTTAAAGTGAATGGCCAACATGCTGATGCATGCTTTTCAAAAAAGTTCCATCCCCTCACTCTTACTGCTGCCAAAAGAAACAAGCCAGAGTTGGACTCATCACAATGTTCAAACCCAGGCTCATCGTCATCATCATTTCTAATTTGCCTTTCCATAGTTAAAACAATGCTCAAGGCGGCTGACAGCATGACAAGATTTACATAATTACCAAAATAACAAAAGTCATAAATAAATAAAGCACATTAAAAGGTACACAACCAAATGGAAAACAATTTCTACATAAATCATAAAATCTAAAACTAAAAAAATACAACATTAATATCAGTAACAATTTAAAATGGCATAGATTAAACAATTTTAAAAAGGATCCATCTCTGTTGTGCTCAACAGGCCCCCCCAGGCCCCGCCCCAAGCCTTTCATGGAGCTCTCCAGGCCCCACCCCAAGCCAGGTGGAAAGAGGCAGGGCGGGGCCCTCAGGCTCCCAGCAGGTCAGTCCTGGGCACAAGGACCAAAGAAGCCAAGAGCAGTAAGCCAAGAACAAACTTTAGTTACCACCTGAGGGCTGTTGGCAGAGAAATGCACCCTGAATTGAACAAAGCAACAAGGCAGGACCCCATCCACTACTTCTTACCAGGCAGTTTTAAGGGTTAACAAGCTCATGCATGTGAACAACGCTGAACACACTGTGGGAAATGTTGTAGGAAGTGCTTAGCATTATTCCGAGTGTAGGCATTTTCAGTATTGCCTTGTTTTGTGAGAGACAAAGATTGATGGGTTGTATATATAAAACTGGATTCTGAGCTGTCTTTATGTAGTTTTATATGCTGTGACCCTCTCTGTGATCATTTTAGATTGAATGGTGGAATGCTACTTTTACAAACAAAACAAACCATCAAAACACTAGTACTAGCCATGCCCTGGGTAGCAAAATTTCTAAAGCCAAAGCAAAACAAAACTGAGAAAACATAAAGGCACCCTCAAAGCTATTATCTGCATCTATCAGGAACCGAGAGGTATATTCATTGTTTCTTCTTCAGGCTGTAGAGATGTAGCAGTCAATTATATAAAAAGCATTATTCTTTATTGTATTGCAGAAGAGAAGGAAATAAACCAAAGGAATAGATTAGAAGGAAGTGAGACATGAATATTTTAGGAACTCGAAACAAATGAATCTTTGCAAAAAGTGTAAGTGTATATTTATTAATTTAACAAAACGTTAACAAAAATTGTATGTATATTATATAGACACATGTGTGTGTGTGCGCGCGCACACACACACACACACACAAACCTCAGTTCAAGCCCCATGGCACACAAAGTTGTGGTTTTAATTTCATGGTCCAACCATGATTTTTGCTATTGCAAAAAAAGTCTGAACTAGTAGTAGGTGCATGATCGAAATAACAAAAAAATAAATATTTAAAATGTTATTATGGTACCTTTCTAGTGTCAGTAAGAAGTTGTTAGGCTGTTATTCCACAGATGTTCATTTGCACACATACAAGAACACAAGCAAATCCCACAGGATATCTAACTTCATGTGGAGAATACTTGAACATTTAAAATTCTTCAGGCATCACACTCCCCCCCCCCTGCCCCACTGTGACAACACACTGAAATGGTGGTGTGCAAATCAGTGTTTTCTTTTTAAGCAAATGTAGACTAGTATATAAAAAGGCATTGTGCTCCAGAAATTACACAAGTAAAGCCACTCTAAAATTACAGCAAAATTGTAGCTTGGACTGGGGACAGTAATTATTCTTGAACATTACAGGTGTGCCTAAACCCATCTGTTCTACTAGATTTTTCTCCGTCTTCCAGGAGAACAGAAAGCAATTTTGCCATCTAATTTCCATCTTTTGAAAATAGCTGAGTATTTCTTTTACAGGCAAAACACAAAAACTGAGACCACACACCCAAACCCGCCCAACAACCCCCTAAACATTACTTTCCTTCTCTTTTTTATTTAAAGAAATAATAGCAGAGTTGAAATGAAATGTTCTCCAGAAAGGTCATGCCTCCCACAGAAGGCCAAGGCAGACTTCTAACCCCTCACATTTTCATACAGTGGACATTCTTTATATTGTGCATGTGAACCAAACACAGCAGCTCATGTTTGCAAGAAAGCCATCAGTTTCTGCTCTAAATTATCTACTTTTTATATACGGCAAGACTAATTGCACTTTGCACTTCATCTGATCTGCATAAAGCTAATATCACACATTTGCATAAATGTGTAACCTCGCGGCATAAGTGGGCTGCAAGATGGCACTTAGTTTGCCCCCCCAAAAAAACATGCTTAATTTAATATTATACTACTCTATTTACAGTTATTGTGAAATGAAGAAGAAGAAGATATAAATTTTCTGGACAAAAGTAAGAAAAAGTTATCATTAAAGCACGTACTCCTTCTGATTCCAAAGCAATCACTCAAGTTGGCTAATGAAAGTTTGTACCCAATTATCATTGCTCCACTAACAGAAGCTTCTTAGATCCAGTGCAGAGGACAGAGGTGATCTTTTGAGAACCCCCCTTTACCCTGCAGCTGCTGCTGCTCCAATGGATAGCAGTATAAAAGTGGGTAGGGCTGTAGGGGACAGGGGGACCCTGTCATCTATCTTCAGGGTGCAGCATAGCACAGCAAACCAAAGGCACCAACAGCCACAACCTAGAGATCTGTTGCTGTTCAGCTGGAATCTTAGGATGAGCCACAACTGAAGATGCGATGAGTAAGAGGTTGGGTAGGTGAAAGCTGCTGGGAGGGAGGCAGAGACAAGGAATTATAGTACTATACAGTAACATGGTCTATGTAGGGCTGCCAAGGTTCAGAGGCACCTACTGTGAACCACCCCAAGACCTCTGGGTATAGGGCAGTATATAAATTCAATAAATGATAATAATACTGGGGCAAAATATGGTGGCCAAGATGTTTTTAATGGTTTCTATTAAATATTTTCTTACGTTACAGAACAAATAATTAAAGGTGTAGCAGCGATTTCAGGGTGACGTCGGCATACCGCATCAACCTGTCAAAGCGCAGGAATAAAATTATAATAGTGTAGCGCTGTCAAGCCACGCTAAATGTCAAGATGGGAAACGCATATCAATAGTAGGGATCAATGGGACTTTACAGGGCAGCAGGTCATGGCAGAGCGAGGTAGAGCAAGGCAAGACAAGACAAAGCAGGATTTGACAGGTTGGGACTGGTCAAGGAGAGGCAAGTCGGGAGAAAACAATGGGGTCCTGGAAAACTACTGAGAAGGTCGTGAGTTGGTCAAGGAGGGGTATTTGGAAAGTAGGCATGTGACAGGAGCATGGACAGAGTGCATGAGAAACAGCACATATGCAATGGAGACCATGCGGAAAAGTTTTGGGGTGTTGCCGAAAGTGATGTGCACAGGAAGCATTGCCTTGTATGGAGTCAGATTGCTGTCACTGGTGGAAAGTTACGCTAACGGGAGAATCATTAACTGTCAAAATGCCTGTCAATAAAAGGAAGCGCTCAGGCTTGCCCAGGGTCGCCTTCCGCAAATCCATCCTGTCTTTCTTGCATCGTCTTTGCCAGCACCACATAAAGGAAAGGAAAGTACATATAGCATCTCCACAGGCATTCCCACAACTGGCTACCCAGGTTCTAAAGGAGCTGTACTAGTTGCCAGTTAACTCCTCAGCTCAATTCAAGGTGCATCTGAGAACCCAAAACAATTTGGGGCCCCAATTTGCAAAGGAACGTCTTCTCCCATACAGACCTGCCTGTGTGTTAAGATCTTCAGGGGAGGCCCTGCCAGTAGCACGTTTAATGGCCTCCTCTGCAGCAACCTCCTACCTTTGGAATATACCGTATTTTTCAGTCTATAAGACACCCCCAAGTATAAGACGCCCCCTATTTTGGGGGACTCCGATTTAAGAAAAGGGAGGGGGAGATATCCATGTATAAGATGAGACCCGATTTTCAACATTATTTTAGAGTAAAAAAACATAGTCTTCTACACGGAAAAGTACGGTACTCCTCCGAGGTGCAACTTTTTACTGTTTGTCAGCAGGTGAAGAAGCACCTCATTGCACAAGTCTTTGGAAAAGGGTGAGGATCTACTGTCAAAATTGCTATCCTGTGTCGTTTCGATGCTCTTTATATTATTGGCCATTTAATTTTATATTACGTGATATTAGTTTCATTAATATGCATTGTTTTAATGACACACACATTCCTGTCCTGGGACTATAGGAGAAGGGTGGGTTAGAAATCCCGCAAATATAATACGGAAGGAGAAAATACCAGAAGGCAATGTGGCTGAAAAGTTTTACAAGCAAGTCCAGTGAAAAAGGCTGAAAGCTCACTTGCCCCATTGAAACAGTTGGCAGAGGGCCCCCACAGAAGCATATATTACTTGCCTTAGGGACATCTACCTGTTTCAGATGAATAGGGCAATGAAGCTTACTAGAATAAACAATGCTTTAGGTCTGAACGAGAGCATCAGCAGAGAGCATCACATACCTCAATCTCTTTTCTATCAATGGAAGGCACCGCTGGCTCAAAGAGCCTTCCTTCAGTGAAGGGGACTTAATTGGATACAAGGACACAGCACACCATTAAATATATTGACCATCATTCTGCCTCTAGAGGCTGCTGCTACATGGAGGCAGGAGTGAACTTGTGAAGTTCACACATGGAAAATGAGAACAGAGAAGCAGCTGTGAACAACTGTTTATTCATTGCACAAAGGTCCCAAATCCCTATGGAAACCAGTCCCCATCAGTGTCCTCCTAGCTGATTGGCTCATTTTCCCAAGGACAGGGGATACCCGGCCAATAAAATGAAGTATCTGAAGGGCTCTCTATGACTAACTTTTAATTAAAATGCAACTCTACAAAAACAAGATTTTCAGTCATTTTCCAAGACAGTCGAATCACTTCCTTGGTAAGCTAGGAAGGAAATTACAGAATTATAAAATCACTGATGTTCGCTCTGCAGGATATCCAGACATGATGGGAAATTCTAGGAAGTTTGCTCAGCAGGGCATGCAATAAAATAGAGAGAACAACTGTCATGGCAGAGCCACTCAACAAATACTCCCGAGACTTACTTCCATATTGCATTCTTGCTTTACAAAAGCCTCTTATTACTCAAGACTTTGCAAACAGCTTCTTCTGAAGGAAGTCTGGCAAAAAAGAGTTTCCAGAGCAGTTTCCTATCTTACTTTCACGTACGGATATAGCATTCCAGAGTATCGGATCCCAGCCCAGTCCTTCAAACCCATTTCCCCCCTTGATAATAAGCAGAGACAACCTGCCCTAACTGATTTCACCAAGTTGAGAAGTGTGCTTTTGCAACAATTTTAAAATGGTGGCATATTTCATCCACTGCTGGAAGCCATTCAGAAAACTGAGACATGATAAAATATGACTGCCAGTTTGGCAGACACAAATAGATCACAGAACACAAAACTCCCTTGCATGCCTCCTTTCCTTTCCATGACTAGAAGCTTCTCAGGATAAAAGTTAATTCAGGTACCAAAACAACACCATCATTAGGATTCAGAACTGATTAGTGGTAACCTTATTCAAATAGTTACTATAAACTCAATGGAATCTACCCTGATCTCAGGGGATATCTAACTATGGATTTGTAAGCCTAATGTGCCAGCCAGGCATGTCCAATGTCAGCTAGGACAATTATCTGAGAGAGATATTTATACTTGCACTTAATTCAAGACTAGTCTTGCACAATGCAGCATTGCATGTTAAGCTTCACATGTCTGCTTTTCAGTCCCATGTCATGGTTTGTAGTCTTCTTGTATTAAGCTTCCCAAAGATGCTGCTTTGGGGGGGGGGGAATGCTAAATTGCAATTTAAATAAACAATGGATGATCAATAAGTTATATAATTCTATTGAGAATCCTAAAAGCCTCCCAACAGAAAGAGTAAATCCACACATCAAGGGTTATTAGCAGAGGCCACTCATACAAACATCTCCAGGCAGCCTTTTAATAAAGGGCAGATTATATTAGATATTTTTAATATTCAAATATGTACATCATACATCTTGCAAAACTGATTTGCAACTCAAGTGCTTTATAAGAATGAAACTGGGTTTAGGTGTAATTTTGATTCATCTTGCCAATGTTACATAATACTGCATAATATATAAACTGTGAGAGACAATATTTATGATGCAGCAAATAAATTAAGAGACCAATCACTGACCTAGATGGTCTAAAACGGAATAAACTGTTGTCATATTCGTTCAAACTTTGTGTTCCGTCTTCTCCTACTCAATTAGATTTAATTAAATATAAAACACCAACCAAAGTTTTGTTGTCCATTTTCTATTAAGCTTCTACAGTGGTAACTCGTGTTATATACTTAATCCGTTCCAGAGGTCCGTTCGTAACAGGAAACTGCTTGTAACATGAGGCATACTTTCGCTAATGGCACCTCCCGCTGCTGCCGCGCCGCCGGAGCGTAACTTCTGCTCGCATCCTGGGGCAAAGGTCGCAACAAGGGTCATCTACTTTGTAATTATTTTTTTTGATAGGCTGCTCACACACTCACATCTTTCCAGCTTAGTAATACTGTTTAAAAAACATTGCAATGATTTTGAACAATAGCTTTAGGATAGCATTCATTCATTTTGATATTTGAACATTGCCATTAGTTGGGAGGGGGAATGGTTCATTAGTGAAAAATGTGGCTCTCTAATGAAGGTAATGAGGCATTTTGTTTTGGGTCTGAAAGGGAAATAGAGTAATTCTTCTGTACTGTCTGGTGCAGAAAGCCATGGTACTTGCCCCAGGCAGCAAGCGATATGGGGCGGGGTACCAATTTGAATAAAATATTGGGGGGGGGCAGGTAAGCCCCGCCCCACATAATTGATCACATGGCAAGTGCACACACATTATCTGAATGGGAATGCCCATCAACTTTGTGGAAGTCTGGCCCCCTCAAATATTTTATTGTGGGGAGAAGCCCCCACGGCCCCTAGGAGTTGGTTCCTATGATACAGGGTAAGAGTAGCAATTTAGCACTATATTTAAACAACCTTAGACTTCTGTACATCTACAACAATGCCTCTTTTCACCCTACCCACTTTCACACCCTGTGCTTTCTGTGCTTGCAAGACGTTGTTGTTCTCCTTGTCCTCCTTGCTGGGCATTATCAATACTGACATCACTACTAATAATAATTTTCAGGCATTCTTGACTATTCAAGTTCAATTTTTATTACATCAAAAGCCAGAAATACAGAATATCATAATTTCAAACAAAAGAAAATCAGCAATAACATCACCAGAAATAGAACAATTACACAAAAGGAATTTGCAATGTGTCATTCAATTGAAGGGATTTGCGTTTCTTAATAGCTAAAGTGCAGAATTTGGCCACGTCAAATGACACTGGGCTTGAGGAATCTTCCAGAAGGAATTTTCGTAAGATTTTTTTTTGGGGGGGGGGATTCCAAATAATATTGTAAGGGTGTAAATTTTGATAAAAGGGGTAAAATAAGTCAAGCTCGTTCTTCACTGTAAAATTCACAAAATAAAAGAATTTGAGTGACAGAGTCTACCTTGTTAGACATGCAAGGGCAAAGGCGCTCATGAATTGGTACCCGCATAAATTTGCTGTACAGCACCGCTGAGGGCATTGCCTCAAAGCGGGCTCTAGAGAAGGCCCATCTATAAGCTTCGTTAGTGATGTAAGATAAGAAAGGGGCAGCTGTAAAATTAGGCCACGATTATAAAAAGGTAAAGGGACCCCTGACCATTAGGTCCAGTCGTGACCGACTCTGGGGTTGCGCGCTCATCTTGCATCATTGGCTGAGGGAGATGGCATATAGCTTCCAGGTCATGTGGCCAGCATGACAAAGCTGCTTCTGGCGAACCAGAGCAGCACACGGAAACACCGTTTACCTTCCCGTTGTAGTGGTCCCTATTTATCTACTTGCACTTTGACGTGCTTTCGAACTGCTAGGTTGGCAGGAGCTGGGACCGAGCAACGGGAGCTCACCCGTTTATAGACATCTATAATTCTCCGGGAGTAAGGCATCTTCTTGTTCTTATTGACTATTCTTGAAGTGGTGTAGGCAAACTGTAGTCAAAATCTGTCAAGGTTACCAGCTTGGGATAGACAATGCTGGGTTTGGACACAGCATTAAGCCCAAACCATTGCTTAACTCTGAGTAATGCAGCAGGAGGACTGGGTAAGGAGTGAAACAGCCACATTTTTTCATTTGTTCATTAGTATTACGTGTGAAGTAGGCCAGTGTAATATAGATCTGTATTATTAGACCCATACTGCAGATTGGGTGGTGGTAGTACTGAGGCCGAGAGAAAGGCTGACCTAACATCCCCAACTGATTTCTCAACAAAGGTGAGGCTTGCTCGAGACACTTCGTGACTCCTCACAGTTTCATAGCTACCATACCACACCAGCAACAAATCTCATCAGTTTTCAGTATTTCATCTAAACTGAGGCCAGGAGTAAAGTACGTTAGCAAATAAGCCATCAAAGGACAAACCATAAAGTAAAAAAAGTGAGGAGGCCGACCCTCTCTCTACTTCTGGGCATGTGTATTTGGAAGGTCAAAGGTACAACCAATGGCATTTGTGTTAGAAACCCTCCATATCTATTTTGTGTATGAGTATATTTACTAAAATATAAGCAGCAGAAGAACAAATAGCCCACAGAATAAATATCACTGTAAAACATCAGTAAAGTCAAGACAGGCAGGTGAGCACATTTTATTAAACTAATACTCAAAATAATTTAAGTATACTATTTCCTAAGAATAAATAAAAAGCAAAACAAAAGGACCCAGCACCCCCCAAAAGCAAAAATATGAACACATGTTCTCCCCATCCACCCCTATCTCTTAGGAAATGGCCTCATAAAAACAATAATGAAAACATGTTTCGTGAAAAGCTCTAGGGACTAAAAGCTAAGGTACCAGGCCTGAACCTTTGGCTCTCACTATTGTGTTTTCTTGTCACACTGTTGCGCTCTGGGAGCTAGCGAGGATGATACTCTTAAATCTTAATCGCTAAAGCACTCTATGACAGTGCTCCAGAGATCAGGATCTTAGCCAATTTCATTCAACTGATATTAGTGCACAGTGGCAGCAGGGAGAAAAACCTATATATAAAAATGCGAGGGAGACTTATGCATTCTGGTGATTCAGAAAGCAGGCTATAGGGAGCCAACACGAGATGAAAGGTAATGTTTCCAGGGGAAAACAAAAATTAAAAGGGTAAAAAGAGCTTCCTCTCCCAGCAGCACTAGAGAAAACCAAGTGCTTGTATTTTCCCTGAGAAAAAGTGTGTAACAGGTAACAACATTCCTCAGTTGTTTCAAATAGAGACCACAGGTGCACCAGAATCTGTTGCCTGCACCATGAACTATGCACATAAAACACACACTTCCTATGGCATATGTGACCCATCAGGTATACATTAGGAATGCTCATTGTACTATTGTTCCAGATTCGACACTGTCCTTTGAACCCTGGTGCTAAAGGATTCTGATGGCTGTCCAGTATCAGTGAGCAAATGGCATGACTAAAATGTGCCTAGGGATATACAATTTATCTTGCTTGCCCCCAGAACAACCTTGAAAGAAAAGTCAAGTTATTCCAATTTTGCAGACCATGGACAGAATCGGAGGGACTTCAATGTTCCCACCAGGGCTGGCCCAATACATTTTGGTGCCCCTTGCCATGGAAGATGGGTTGAGTGAAAATCTACATCAGCAGCAAGAGAGGCTTAAATCTCCACATTTGTCTCTGACGTCCCTGGGGATTCTGCCACCCGAGGCAGTAGCCTGACCTTTCCCCATGGCCTGACCCTGTTTCCCACCATAAGCAGTGTGCAGCTGAGCTGCATTTGAACCTAGGTTTTTCATTCCAAACCCAACACATGCCCATTCCCTGCTGGTCAGTGGAAAATAGCACTCCAGAACCCACTAGAACCTCGATTTGTGTTGCAATCCGTATTTACATCCATAGATGGGCTTCCTACATTGATAGTATTATTATGCTAAGAGGTTTGTGGGTGTTATGCCAGGTGTTGTTTACATCAGCTAAAGCTATGGCGACAGGTCAAGAGAGCACTTGGGACGTATTAGTATTATGTGCTGGTAATACTCTTAGAAGTGAAAGCCTGTTGAACTTTGCCCCTTGAGAGGGTTTAAGACATGACATCAGCTGCCCAGTGAGCCACTGACCCAGAGTGCTTATGTGATTTCTCGTCAAAATACTGATGTCTTATGAAAAGGCAACCTACGAAGGAAGACCAGGCTCATTGTGTGTTTGCAGATGCTATGCAGCCAAAAGAGTACCAGCCATACACAAAAGGAGAGCATCAAGAGACTGGGGGACTATTACAGAAAATAAAAGAAGATGCCTAAGGGATAGAGCCCCCAAGACAGCCAAATGCCTGAGTGTCTGTTGTAGGAGGGTGGAGAGTGGATGAGCGGGCTGAGCAAGAGCACTCCACACTACAACATATCATTGCAGATCCCACTGGTTTACTCTAACTGCTAGATATGTGTATTTCATGCATGCCAACCAATGTACCTGTTACAGGTAGATAGCCATGTTGGTCTGCCGTTGAAACAAAATAAAAATAAAATAGAAAAATTCCTTCCAGTAGCACCTTAGAGACCAACTATGTTTGTCATTGGTATGAGCTTTCGTGTGCATGCACACAAAAGCTCATACCAATGACAAACTTATTTGGTCTCTAAGGTGCTAGTGGAAGGAATTTTTCTATTTTATTTTTATTTTGTACCAATGCACTTGTTCAAGATGTTCGATCTTACTTGATGCTCAAGGAGTAGGAAGTGCTGTGACTTCACTGATTTGGAAGCCATGTTGAGATTCGGACCTACAAAACAAATGAGCAGGATTACAGATCTGAACAAGATGGGGAAAAGAATGTGCTCCAAAATAAAACGATGATGAATAGCATGTCTGATCTCCACACAAGCATCCTTTCGAAGGCTTAGAAATATGATGCATAGTAAGATTGTGATCAACAAGGAATACTTGCACATCTTGAGAACTTAGGCCAGACAGAAACAAAATGGAACCACGGCTGAGAAAATAAGACCTTTTACCAAAGGGGTTCATGGGTAATCTAAGTGCACTTCTCAATAAACAATCACTTTTAGCTAGTTGTTTGCCTGCTTCCCCAAAGACACAGAGTGAATATTCAATCTAATTGAATAATATACTATATCCCATTATAATTAAGTCCCTACACAACAAATATCAATAGAAGGGTGTACATCTGACACATGGTTCTAAAGATGCAGCCGAGATATGGATAAATGTACAAATTGCCAAAATCGCACTATGAAACTTAGTAAGATTTATGGGTATTTATTCCTGTGTATTGCTGTCTTTATTCTCATATTCGTAAGCTAAGGGGAATTGAATGTACAAAAAAAATTAATGTAAGAAGTCATGGAATTGAAAGTTATAGTTCCCCAAGTAACTATAATTCTGTCATACTACACACATATTAAGGGATAAATTTCACAGCAAATAATGTAACACAAAGACTTTCATCTGCCAAGAAAGACTTGAGTTAAAATTGTAGTGAGTTATGTTTGTGTGTGTGCGTGCGCGCGCGCTCTAGTGCATTCAGATTATCAGACCAAACCTTTCATTTGCTTGTTTTAGTTCTTTTATTATTACTATAAAAACAACTCCAGCTAATAACCACCAATGTTAAGTATACATCTACACAAATACATACCAGTAATATACTAATGAGTATAATAATTGCTGGCAAGGTCAGGTTTTCTGCAAGTATGCCAGAGCATAGTCTGACACTCTTAGTTTAAGATTGGGCTTACAGGAGTTCTCTCCCTCCACTTTACCCCTCTTACAAACAGTTTTCTGTCCCGAAATTGTTGATTCCTATACCACAATCATCTACTTTCTTGACAGTAACACATGCTCAGAGGCGGGGGAAACAAGGGCTGTTCCATTGTAAGGAACAGCCCTTAGAGAGCCAAATTTCCTTTCCTCAAGAATGAACAAAATCGGAAACACTGAATGATATTTCCTCTCTACCCAGTAACAACTGGTAACAACAATGTAAGCGTTTGAACATCATACTACTATATTGTATTAGTTTTTTGGGGGGGGGGGGCGGCGGCTTTTGCCTGTCATGTAGATGGGGAAACTTTAAGTTTGACATAAGGAAAGTTATTATAGGTGCTAGAGAAGGAAAAGCTCTACTGCAAGAGCTACAATCCGTATCTTTTTGGGTCCTGTCTCTTTTTCTGCTCTTTAGATGTGAGGTGTGACCTAGCACAAAATGGCTGCCATGACAGCCATTTTATGACTGGCACCCACACCCCTTTCTCAAAATTCCTAATGTACCCACTGGCCTACTAAAGGGTGTAACTCCTGAGTTACTTTTTTACACAAAAGGAATTTGCAATGTGTCATTCAATAGAAGGGATTTACATTTCTTAATAGCTAAAGTGCAGAATTTGGTCACGTCATATGACACTGGGCTTGAGGAATCTTCCAGAAGGAATTTTCGTAAGATTTGGGGGGAGGGATTCCAAATAATATTGTAAGGATGTAAATTTTGATAAAAGGGGTAGAATAAGTCAAGCTCGTTCTTCACTATAAAATTCACAAAATAAAATAATTTGAGTGGCAGATTCTACCTTGTTAGACATGCAAGGGCAAAGGCGCTCATGAATTGGTACCCGCATAAATTTGCCGTACAGCACCGCTGAGGGCATTACCTCAAAGCGGGCTCTAGAGAAGGCCCATCTATAAGCTTCGTTAGTGATGTTAGATAAGTAAGGGGCAGCTGTAAAATTAGGCCACAATTTTTAGACATCTATAATTCTCCGAGAGTAAGGCATCTTCTTGTTGTAATTCAACATCGTAAAGTCTCTGAGTAATAATTATTTTTGGTAGAGAGGCATCTATAATGACACTGAACGGAGCCTGAGAGTTTCACAGACACAAAATGAAATTGCTAGCTCTTCCGAGCATCATCTGCTATTTCTAATGCATCTCTTTTGGGGCAGTATTAATGTTCACTACTTGGGTTAAAGCTGGAGGAGTAGGCTTGAATATGCCATCTGCAGAAGTGTCAAAACATGGTTACTCTCAAGTACACAGCAGAAGCAAAGATGGCACATCTGGGGCGCTCCAGATGTTGGTAGACTACATCTCCCACCATCCTGACCACTGTCCTTGCTGAATGGTGTTGGATCAGGTGGAAGGCCACCCCTGCATTAAAGGGCAGTTTACAGCTAGTGATGGTGTTGGGTCTATGGATAAAAGTTCTGACCTAAGTATCACTTCACGGTAACATACATTGCTATGTTTAAGATCTGTTTGAATAAAGCTGGGTTCTGGGGTTTTTGTTTTTGTTTGAGTTACTGTGTGCTTATTTAACCACAATAATATAAAGCAAAGAAATCCAAAAGAATTTATATTTGAAAAGGGTTTCCATTCATGTTGCATTGTGTGGCTCTTTAAGATGGCATTTCTATTTTGCATAGTATTTCTTTTAAAAAAACAAAAAACAGTGTAAAGCTGCTACTCAACCAGAAACCTTTTAGTTTACCAAAATATGTTTCAATTGATAGCCCCGATCAAACAATTTATTATTGCAGCTCTAATTGGGAACTATAGATGACAACTGGTCACTCAATAAAATTATACTGTTTTTCACAAAGTTAAATTGCTACAGAATTATGACCGGTTTGTTCACAAAGTTTGAGGAAAACAAAAATTAAGCAAAACTCCTAAAGGTGGCAAGGCTAACTCAAAAGGGAATGGCTATACAAACATCTAAATCCTAAAACTTAGTCCTATGAGGCAAGATTGACAGCTCTGGTTCCAGTTCTAAGCACCACAATTTAAGAAGTTATCAGAAGAAGTGTGCATGCACATGAAAGCTCATACCAATGACAAACTTAGTTGGTCTCTAAGGTGCTACTGGAAGGATTTTTTTTATTTTGTTTCGACAATTTAAGAAGGATATTGATAAGCTGGAATGTGTGCAACCGGGGGGGGGGGGCAACCAAGATGATCAAGGGTCTGGAAACCAAGCTTATGAGGAACAGTTGAGGGAGTTGGGTATATTTAGCCTGGAAATGAGGAGACTGAGAGGAAATAGGATAGCCATCTTTAAATATCCTAAGGGCTGTCACATGGAAGAAGGAACAAGCTTGCTTTCTCCTGCACTGGAGGGGAGGACTCGAACCAATGGCTTCAAGTTACAAGAAAGGAGATTCTGACTAAACATACGAAAAAAGTTTCTGACAGTAAGAGCTGTCCAGCAGTGGAACAGAGCCCCATAAAAGGCAGTGGAGTCTCTTTCCTTGGAGGTTTTTAAGAAGTTGGATGGCCACCTGTCACGTATGACGTAGTTGAGATTCTTGCTTTGCAAGAGCTTGGACTAGATGACCCCCGAGGTCCCTTCCAACTCTACAATTCTATTATTCTAAAATTCTTTGAGAGGTTTTATACATGTTTAATGAAAATCTATACTAGAGGCCCACATTGCAACTAACAACAATTAGCTCCTTTGGAGAAAAATTCAAAAGACTGGGCAGAAGAGTCACGTCACTCTAATGCAAAGGATATGTACCACCCTGTCCTTGTTCCTATGAGATCATGGTTAGGTCAATGTCCTACCATAAACTATACATTCCTCTTTCGACTTCTTGAGTACCTCCTCTTTCATTCTGAATATGCTAGGGTGCTTTCTTCAACGGGCCACCATTCCTATAAAGATGTAATTACTGTACTGCCCATAACTCAATCAAGTAGAATTCACTGATAGTTCTTCAGCACATGCATCCAGACTTTACTCCGCAAGTCTTCCTTAATTGACAATTAACTTGCATATCCATTCCTATTGCTGCTGTTTCACCTTGGGCGTTAGCCATACTGGATCTTTGCCATTCCATATTTTCTGAATAAAGTAACTGTCGCTGACCGTGAGTCAGATCCACTGTAAGCTAACTTTGTTGATGCATTTCAGACGGGATCTTATAACTAAGCAGGCATCTTTTTTTTCCAAGCACACAGTGGAAAAAATCTCTGTAATTGTGTCTCAGGAGCAAAGTAAAATTCTGTGTTCCTAAATAAATACTTCAAGGGGAGTTACCAAAGTCATAATGCTTCTGGTCAATAGCCTTGGCACGTTCTTGAGATATTTTTCAGCCTTTAAAAGGGATTATGTGTACCATTCCTTCAGACACCTTTCTTCTACTCTGCTTAAAAAGAGAAATCAAAACAAACACTGGGGTGGAATTTTATAACCTTTAAAAACTATGAGCTGTGATAGAGAAAATTATGAATTCCCAATTGTTTTGTACACTTGTGTGGTAGAGACTATTGTCTTGGGCTAAGTAACACCAACACTGCCTTAAAATTTGATTTATAAAATATTGCTCTTAATTAGAAAAAAATACACAAATAGAGAAAAAAAACAGAGGTTCTGGCCAGCATTCAAATACAATATGGCAAGTACAACAAATGTATTTGTCACAATGTGCCCGCTGTTACAAGGCATGTAGTACATACAAGCGGTACTCCAGGATCATCAAAATAAGGACATTACCACCATTAATGATATGTTTTTATTTCTCCGACTCAAGAAAACTCTTGGAAGCGTCAGAGCAGCTGTAGCAAACAGTACTGGAGCCCAGTGATCCCAGTTTCGAAGAGAAACTCCTTCTTCAGCTGACAATATAAAAGAAAATGGTAGCAACCCAAGGCAAACAATATAATGTAATGTAAACTTTTCCAGACCATGAGCAGGCTAACTCACCCTGTGAAGTTAACAAGGTCCCACATCGGGTACAAGTTGAGACAACTGCTGCATGCTGGCTAGCAGAGCACAGAGGAAGCCCACTAGTGGATATTTATGAGTAGAAACTGCAAAGCACCAAGGGTTTATTACAGAGGTATTACAAGAAACAGCCCAAAGCAAAAGATGTATTCAACCCATGCGGTGAGCTTGTATTGAGAAGATGAATTCGCTTAATTTCTTGTCTGAAGAGTACCTTCTCAGTGTTAATTCTGGTGTATGGGTCAGACTTCAGTCGCCGAATGGTGAAAAATTGTATGTCAGTGTCACTGTGCTTTTTCTGGAGATAAATTACAATGTATTGCATGTGGGCAAATGTTCTAGGTCTTTAAGTACAGTGGAACGTCAGTTTTCTAACGTAATCCGTTCCGGAAGTCCGTTCCACTTCCGAAACGTTCAAAACCCGAGGACTGTCAGCAAGTTCAATGGAAAAAATGAAAAATGTGCCTCGGAAGCCCTTCGACTTCCAAGGCACATTCAAAAATGGAAGCATTCACTTCCAGGTTTTTGGCTTTCAAAACGTTTGGCAGCCAAGACGTTCGAAAAATGAGGTTTGACTGCACTAGGATTGGGGAACACAGATCTCACATTAGGAATGCTGTGACAAGTGCCCCTCTGGTAGAAAAAGCTCAGTGACACTGACGTACATGCTTTGTAACAGCAGGTACATTGTGACGAATACATTCATTGTACTTTGCTTGCCATATATTCTGTCTTTGTATGCTGTCCTGAACCAGTTTTTTTTCTTCCTATTTGTGTATGTTTTTATACAGCTGATTCCTTATTTTTGCGATTAATTGGTTTGCAGCTGAGGTATAAGTGTAAATTCAGCTACTCCACCTACAGGAAATCCGCAAAAAACCCAAACATTTAATAACTTGTAACGAAGCAGATTCATAGTTGAATTCGAAACCACTGGGAGGACTTCAACATCAAACATTTCTTCTTGCCAGATGGAACGATTATTGTGTTCCTTTCTCTGTGCATTGCTCTGTGGTTTCTACTAGCTCTTCAGAGCAAATTTTGGAGACATGCAGGGAAGCACCATGATGCTAGCAATGGCCTCTGCTAGCATGCCAACTTAACTGAATCCAGCCCACTTATCTCATTATTGCGCAGGTGCTATGTGTTAGTATGGTTTCTAGCCTTCTCTATAAGTGGCTGATCCTCCCATCTCTACATTTCTTTTATTTCTGGTCACATGGACCCACACCTACAATGCCAGCATAAAAATTGGAGTAAGACTAAAGTATCTCAGGACACAAAGATGACACCATAGTTATGTCTGGTGAATGACACGAAAAGTGTTGGTTATTAGTGCTCAAACAAATGTTCCTTTCAGTCACTACATCAATCTTGTAACACACAAAACACAGTTAGAACACTAGGTACCATTTACTGATTTTGAGATTGTCATGCACTCTCTTGGAGATCCAGCAGTCCAGAACTGAACAGCACGTGGAAATTGCGATTGAAAATGGAAGTACAAAAAAATTGGTGATTACTGTGGAGCTAAAGACAAATGCAATACTTCTTCTCCAGTGCTTACTCTAGATGTAAAGTACTTTCACAGACTGTTTTATTTGCCCCAAGATCACCACATCCGCCTAAAATGTAGGGTGTTACTTTTGTCATGTAAAGATGAACTAATGCAACAGGCACCATTTCTATTGTCTTTTTGGTGCCTGTAGAATACCCCCCACCCAGCATTTTAGCTTGAGATCTTTATCCCAGTCTGCAGTGCTATTTTTCTAGAAAAAGTGGTGCCAGAACTCACCATGTGCACCTCCCTTGTTTTCTTATAATGGCAATAGCGCCCACCTGAGAGGTGTTGGAACTGAGTTCTTCCTAGTTCCAGTTGGGGAAAAAAATACCTGTCTATATGTGACTTTGCGCATATATATATATATATATATATATATATATATGCATGCTTTTATTATGCTTTTATATATGCTTTTATATATATGCTTTTATTATGAAGACACTTGGAGATGTTTTATGGGAACAGCAACAAATAGATTCAAATAAAAATAAATAAAATGGCATAGTCTTTCCTCCTCCTCCTAAAATGTATAATTTAAATATGCATAGCTCTCCCCTGTAAGGCTTACCCAATACAGATCCTTTATCTAAAATGCAAGTTTCCAGCAGGCTGAGTGGTTTTCCTTGTATATACCAATCCATATTGACGTTTTAAGTGATAAGTTCTAAATGCACAGTCACATGTGCAGGTCCTCCCCCCCCCTTTACTAAGAATAGGAATACGATGGAAATAGAAGAAGAGGCAAGGAGAGAGACAGAAAGAAATTGCCTCAAGTCACATTCCTACATATAGTTGGCATGCATCCAGTTTGTGGTTGCGATAAGAAATATGTAATCCTATTATACGGAGTAGAGTCAGAATGTACAAATAGTTCCTGGAAATGGAACTTCTCCAGTAAGATTATTCCTTTTTGGCATAATAGTTATACAAGTAGATCCTAGGCTATAAGTCTTGTGACAGTTGACTGTCAGAACAATTCACCACACACAACTGCAGTGTCTTTCTCAACCAGACACAAAGAGTGAACTGCATATGCATTAACTTGCAATTTAAATGTTAATATATTTTTTTAAAGCCGAGCTCAAGTCATGATATGAGGCAGGAAGAGGGCCATTCGTCTTAAGTTTTAAGGGGGAAAGATTGAAGTAGCACAATTCCCTGTTACAGGAGCCTTTGCTTTGAAGACACCAGAATAATCATCTTTTTGTGAGGTGATGGGAAACTTGCTATGCTCCAGATGTTGTTGAACTCCAACCCTCCACAGTCTTGGTCAGCATGACCAATGGCCAGGGTTAATGTCATGACCTGGAATTAGATTCCCTTTTTGCCAGAGGAAGAGATAGAGCAGGGGCTCCTAAACTGTATTTCCATGAGCTTCATTCAGGTGATCTGCTGCATATCTATATTAAACAGTCATTGTGATTTTTAATTGTATTTTCATTGCTTCTTTTATTTCTTATATTGTATTTTATCACATTACAATTTGAAATCTGGGCTCGTTCTTAGACTCAAGATCCACAGACACTGTTGCTATCAGACTTCACATCCATGAATCAATAATGTAAACTGAGCAACCAATAGTGTAAGGAATCAGTAGTATAAACTGTGGCATTTGGCCTATCAAACATGATACAGACCTTAAAAATCTGTTGTTTTTAAGTCTTTCATTTTCCACGGAAAATGGCAAAATGTGAAAAGAACATGCCTGAGCTGGGACAGTTAGGGCAACAGTGACATTGTGTGATTAAAGAACACACACTATATCCTGGAAGAAGGTGGGAAGGAAATAATAAACAGAATCAACAAAAACAAATGTTAAAATTACTACTTCTAGGAGCACCATATATTTCAAACATGGTCTTGCATGCACACACAATCACATATATATATTATACACAAACACACTCTTGATACAATGGCTCTGAAAATAGAGTGGCTGCTGCTTTAAAGAAACTTGGGTTTTTTAAAAAAGCTACAATTCTCTCAAACTTGGCTATCAAAATACTATTTAACTTTTGCTTTTTGTCCAAAAGAATTACAGTAACCAGGAATTTTGAAGGTAACCCACTGATCGGCCCGCAAAAAGGAAATCTCCCACAAATTAAGAACAGATGAAAGGTGCCCTAGGCAAAGATCCGCAATGCTACGCTGTATCTTATGCCAGCCACCCAAGCCCAGTTATCAAATTATAGCAATTTAACATTTAAAAATTGACATTTATTTCATGGGGAAAGCAGTGTTCTGCCCAGTAAATATCAGTCCTTGCTTGGGTAAAGTTTTAGACACTTATGCAATGGTGAGCCTTCAAGCAAAATTTTAATAAATGTACAGTGCTTAAAAAAAGGTAAATGTTAAATCACCAGCACTGTCTGAAAGGAACACAAAGCTTCAGGAATGGAGAGGATATTGAAGTAAATGCAGTCCTCTGTTTCCCTTGCCACTTTTCTTTATAATCAGTACAGTACAGTACTAACCAGCCTAACTTGAGGGGGAAAACCAAGGGATTACCTTCCCCCTCCGACCATGTATTTCCCCTATATTTGCAGCAGTGTCCTAGAGGTTTAAGTGCTATGCTACTATGAAAGAGAGCTAATGGACCCATCAGTAAGATTTATGGAGTCCTTCCTGTTTCCAGCAGCTAAGTATGGCACTGTCAGCACAAGCGGCAAAACGATGGGGAGTATTATTTTCATTTAAGTCAGTCTTTGGAGCAAGCAGGCTGGCCAGATTTTCTCAGCAGTATCTCATCTGCACTGTCCCCATTAGTAAAGGTAAAGTTACCCCTGACTGTTAGGTCCAGTCGCGGACGACTCTGGGGTTGCGTGCTCATCTCGCATTACTGGCCGAGGGAGCTGGCGTTTGTCCGCAGACAGCTTCTGGGTCATGTGGCCAGCATGACTAAACTGCTTCTGGTGAAGAAAAGGAGTGGGGAGGGGAGGGGTTACTCTGACCAGTTAGGAGGTGGCAGGGTTTTTTTGGGGGGGGGAGTTAATAGTTTGCCTTACCCACTACTTGGAATGGTTAGGGTATGTAATCCTTCTACTAGAGTTGCTTATTGTTGTTTCAACTACCATGGTCGTATCAACCACAGAAATACACACCCAAATATAATATTGAAGAACAGCATCAACAGAAATATATATTTACATTAATATATAGGTACCAGGGGTGGCCAACTCCCAAGACACTGCGATCTACCTCATAGAGTTAAAAACTGGCAGTGATCTACCCCCTTTTTGGGGTTCAGGTCAAAGTTGTTGAGCTTTTTTTAGGAAGGAAAGCCCTGTTTTTGGGGGTGGAGGCCAACACTGTTTAACTTTTTTTAGGGGAGCCCAAAAAGTTCTTGAGCTTGTTTGGGGGGAGCCAGTGATCTACCACAGGCATCAAGGGATCTAGCTACCTGTTGGACGTGCCTGATATATACCATTAATCGGTGCTATTTTTCTAGAAAGAGAGGTGCCAGAACTCACCATGAACACGTCCATTATTCATAAACCGAGGTGTTCATAAACCGAGGTTCCACTGTATATATATATATATACAGTCACACCTTAGATCCCAAACGACCTGGAACTTGGATGTTTTGGCTCCCAAATGCTGCAACCCCGGTTGCAGCACTCATCCGGTTTGTGAATGTTCTTTTAGAACCCGAACATCTGATGAGGCTTCTGCGGCTTCTGATTGGGGGACCCCTGACCGTTTGGTCCAGTCGTGGATGACTCTGGGGTTGCAGCACTCATCTCGGTTTATAGGCCGAGGGAGCCGGCGTCTGTCCGCAGACAGCTTCCGGGTCATGTGGCCAGCATGACTAAACTGCTTCTGGTGAACCAGAGCAGCGCACGGAAACGCTGTTTAGCTTCCCACAGGAGTGGTACCTATTTATCTACTTGCATTTGCAAGGTTGGCAGGAGCAGGGACTGAACAATGGGAGCTCGCCCCGTCGTGGGGATTCGAATTGCTGACCTTCCGATCAGCAAGCCCTAGGGCTCAGTGGTTTAGACCACAGCACCAACCGCGTCCCATATTATGAATATATAAATAAAATATATATGTTAAAGAAACTAATCTGAACTTAAAGCAATGGAACTGACTGTTTTGGAGAGTAGGGTGATTAAAAATCAGATTGGGAATATCCCCTCACTCACCCAGTTTAGAATATTCCACCATTCTTCAGCAGTTTCCTTTCTTTCAACAAAGTAAGCGGCTCACGTAGATGTCAAACAATAATAAAGAAAATTGTAACACAATAACATACTATCTGAGAGAAACAAGAACATGAAGAAGCAAGAATGACAGTTGGCCTCTCTAACTAAACACCCAAAGGGGGGGGGAGCGCGATTCCAGAGCACAACACAAAAACCCCGCCCACCAGACGCCAGACATTCTACTCATCTAATTAGGCCCCAGTGTTTTTCTTACATAGACTCTCCTTCATTGGAGGTTTTCAAGCAGAGCTTGGATGTATGCTTCAACAGATTCCTTGGAATAGATGATCCCTGAGGTCCCTTGCAACTCTACAATTATATGAATCTATGAGAGGTTTCACACATTTTAATGGCAATTTATACTAGAGGCCCCCATTACAATGAATTCTTTAATCAGATTATTTCTCAAACAAGTTTGTGCACACTAAATTTTGCTGAGCTTTCAAGCAGTATTTGGCCTTCAGTGGCTATTCCAACACCACTACCTGCAGCCAGTTTGCTCACATAAAACTGCACTAGAAGTGTAAAGAGGGAGTAGTGAACACAAATGAGATCACCATCTATGTTTAGCAAACTGCAGAATGAAGATTTCAGTTCACTGAAGGGAAGGCAGCATTGTTTTCCTGTGCAAGTCATGCAGCTCACAAGATTCATACAAGTCTTGCTTCTGCACACTTGTCTTTCTACATCTTATTGGAACCAACCTTTTGCTTGTTTGAATGTAAGGACTCTAGGGCAACGTAAAATACACTTTCAACATTTCCCACTGAAGAAGCTGTTCCCTTTTCAGCTCATGAGCAAAGTCAATCTTTCTATGGGCTCATCCCCAGTATGTTCACAATTCAAAGTGTTGGTGCTGACCTTTAAAGCTCTAAATGACCTTGGTCCAGTATACCTGAAGGAGCGTCTCCACCCCCATCGTTCTGCCCGGACACTGAGGTCCAGCGCCGAGGGCCTTCTGGCGGTTCCCTCGTTGCGAGATGCCAAGTTGCAGGGAACCAGGCAGAGGGCCTTCTCGGTAGTGGTGCCCGCCCTGTGGAATGCCCTCCCATCAGATGTCAAAGAGAAAAACAGCTACCAGATTTTTAGAAGACATCTGAAGGCAGCCCTGTTTAGGGAGGCTTTTAATGTTTAATAGATTTTATTTTATTTTTCTGTTGGAAGCCGCCGAGAGTGATTGGGGAGGCCCAGCCAGATGGGCGGGGTATAAATAATATATCATCATCATCATCATCTGCTTGTACCATGCCTAGGAAGCATGGGTCTGAGCAGTTTCCCCCTTGCCCTTCTCCTTTCCAATGGAAAACGTGCATTTTAGCAATACATCGGAACAAATGGCAATTGTGGAAGTGTGGATAAGCCCTATATCTGGGCGCAAGTATGTCCACTACTCAAGTCAAAAAGTTAGGAGCAGAAAATGATTTTCCATGTTGGTTTTCATTCAGCCATTTGCCTCCTGATTCTTGTCAGCAACAGAATTCTTGACACTAGAAATTAAGGTAAGTGTTAATTAGGGAGGTGAAATTGGTGAGGTGAAATTGGTGCTTCGGAAATCAATGGTAAAGTATTTTAAAGTATTTCAGATGGGATATTCATCACTGCCTCTCCTGAACTGCTCAACTCTGAAAGTTCAGCTGTGACCCCATGTTCCTTTTTTCACTCGAGAAGTACACATCTGAGCTCAAATTCCACGTATTGCTCTCATTAGTTTTTTGGGGGGGGCGACACAAGCAGCAAAATAATTCACATTCATGTCTAAAAACTCAGTTACCTTAATTTTGCTAATTGAGGAGATGCTCCAATTTGCTTATTCTAAACAAGATTTATTCTAAAATCAAAGTATGTGCTAAAAAGGAGACAGGTTGTTCTACACTGAATGCTTTGAGAACTGTCTGAATAAACTATGCAGTAAGGGAAATAGAGTGGATTTGCCTGCTGTGACAAAAGTCATACAATCAACCCCACACTCAAAACTTTATTATTTCCTTTTTATATATTTTATGGGCTTTGTCCATCATTTTACAATCTGACATTTATGTCCTTTACTAAAGCAAACACAGCAGCGATTATGGAAAACTGACTTTAGAACAGCAATAAAGCAAACTAAAAGAGCCTTTATGTATAACACTGGGGCTTATATCTGAACTGTCAAATCAAATACACGGATTTAAAAAAAGGAAATATTTTTAAAATCCAAAAGTTTCTTACTGACCAGGTCTGTCCTTTGTTACCTGTATGTTAGTAAGAATGACAGATGAAAGAGTACCTACAAATGCAGAAATAGAAAAGCAATTGTTTCTTTAGAAAGATTAAAGCCCCCCAAAAGCCCAATGGGGGATTCTGCTCATATCACTGATATTCAGACTTAGACAGATGGGAAAACGCAAATGAGAATTGGCTTACAGTGCAACTATTCAGCTTCCATCAGAGCAAATGTGTCACTTATTTTGCCTTCAGCGTTCCTATATTTATCCCTTGTTTATTGTTTTGATTAATTGAATTATTAGGATTATTATACTGCCAGACAGATATTGTCTACAGATAATTACTATGGCAGTTTGCCAGTAATCTTGTGGTCACCGTGTCTCATCTCTCCTTGAATATGAAACTCTCAATGGAGAAGGAAGTGGGTTAAAAATAAACTTTGTACAACAGCAATCATTACAAAGTCAATGTTCTTCATCCTTTTATGCACAGCAGTAACCAATAGTCTGCTTTCCTTTCATGTTCCAGAAACTGCTGGAAGATCCAGGCCTTTTAAACAGCAGCCCAACAACATTCCAATCAAAGAACCACACGGCCAATTTGAGGACAGGAATTTAACTTCAAGGGGAAAAAAGTAGCAGCCTACTGGGAGATTACTTGGCCTCAAAGATGAAGTTGTGAGCTCTCTCATTTACTCCCCACATGACAGTTAAAAGAGGAAAGTTCCACACTAAATGTCATCCATTATGCTACACATAAAAACCATCCCTTGGTGTTGTGGTTACTATAGACATATTCAAGGTATTTGATTGCCTGGAGTGGTGATATTATTTAAAGTGCTACAACACAATCAAATGGGCAACAAATTCATCTACGCCATATTGAAACTGCCAATTCTTCCTTGGTTCACACTAATTTCATCTCAATCACCATTGACAGGGGTACCAAACAAGGATGACCTTCATCACATTTGTTCTTCAGCCTCTCCTTGGTGAAATTTTCACCTATTCCAAGGTGAATTCTTTACATCAAAGCACAGTAAAAAGAGCTGTAATACTTGTAAGGTTGACACAGTGGAGGGAAGTAGTGTGCATGTGTCCAGCAGAGCATACGTCCAATCTCAGGACCTTAAATGGCTGGCAGCCTGGCTACACAGAAGGTATGGTCACGTGGGAGGAGGTAAATATCATCCCACCGCCATCACTAAAAGCCTGGCAGATGGCAACGGGAAAGACTTACTGTGTTGAACCAAAGTTAAACTGTTCTGGAAGCTTTGCCAATGCCATCTTGGTAGTCGAGATAAGCCCACAATTAATTGGTAGCTGTTGCAGCAATGAGCTCATAAATGTTTATATTCACTTGCTTTTATATTTGCTAATTAGCATGCTTTGATGTTACAGAACAAGAGCAACTATGGAAATGGCCTCATTCAGATGTTTTGTACTCTGCTTCAGATATTGTAATAAATGCATTCATATGGCAACAGCTACGGAAGGAATGCATCTGTAGAAATTCCTGTTTTTATCTCATAGTAACAAATGAACAGCAAACATTTATTTATTTATTTTGTATGCCACCATTCAACCAAAGATCATAGGGTGGTTCAACCCCCCCCCCAAAAAAAAAACCCCAAGGTAACAAACTACAAAACAAAACAATAACCCCCTTCCCACACAAGGCCACAGAATGTTTAATCAACCCAAGGCCTGGTTATAGTGGAACGTTTTCGCCTGGTGGCTCCGAAAATGATGACTCCCTGGAGAGTGCATTCCACAAATAGGGAGCTACCACAGAAAGGCCCATTTCCATGTGGCTCCCCTACAGACCTCTTGTGGAGGAGGGGGTACACGAAGAAGGGCCTCAGGTGATGGTCACAGGGTCTGGGTCTGTTCATATGGGAAGAGGGTTTCCATGAAGTACTGTAGACCTGATCTGTTTAAGGCTCTACAGGTCAAAACCAGCAGTTTGCATTGGGCCTGGAAACTGGCAACCAGTGAAGTTGGGCCAACATACCTCATGTTACATTTGTTTCACGTTGCGGCTTTTCAGGTCACGAATGCGGCAAACCCAGAAGTGTTTACTTCCGGGTTCACCACGCACGCACGCATAGAAGCAATCTGCGTGCTTTGCGCATACGCAGAAGTGCTCTATCGCGCTTTGCGCACGTGCAATAGCAGCACTCTACTTATGGTCATTTTGGGATGCAGGCAGCACCCCGAAACGGATCGTGTTCGTAAGTAGAGGTACCAGTGTAATATGCTCAAATTGTCTTGCCCCAGTGAGCAACATGACTGTCACATTCTGCACCAGCTGAAATTTCTTAACTGTCTTCAGAGGCAGGACCCTGATCTCATGGCTTGAGTGAGAAAAACATTTTATAGCCCCACATATGTGCCCTTTATAAAAACTGGCACATTACGCCATTGCCCTACAAACATAACCTCTAATGCACAGTCTTAGAAATATTTTCTTGCTGGGAAAGGTTACGACAATGATGTTATTTATAAGCATGAAAATTACTGGGACAAGTACGAGACTGCACTTTTACATGCTACAGAATCAACTACCACACAAGCGTAATCACTACCTCTGATTCTAGATCAATTGAGTCAGCCATGTCACCATGTTTGCAGAAAGATTTTTATGTTTCCCCTCTAAAAATTTAAAATTATTAAAAGTGATGTTCTCACAGCATTTTGCTAGCCTGAGGCTTTGATGCCCATCAATCTTCAAAAAATCGCTTCTAAAAACCCATCCCCTCCTATGAAAAGCAGGATGTGCCAATTGGACAAAATTAATCAGTTGGTTGAGTTACCAAGACAAAAGAAGGGGGGACTAAATTAAAGCAAATTTAGGCCTCACCTGCCACATATCCTTTGGCATTAGCCCACATTATATTCTCAGTCTCTATCAAGTGGGGTATTGATTTTTGTTTTTTTTAAAGCACATATTGTAAAAACTATTTTTTTGCCAGATGGAACAAAGCTGGAGACAGAAACAGCTTCATCAGTATAACATGCATGTTACAAAGAGAGAGCTCAAAGCTTGGGCTAAAAGATGAAGGATACGAAAGAGCCAATTTCTTTTACATCAATCAATTATCAACATGATACTCAGTTGTAGGACTTCAAAAGGAAGAGATTTTCCCATTTAGTTACAGCGGGGGTGGAGATGGGAAGATGCTTGACAAGTAAGCTTTTTTCTTCAGTCTTTATAAAAAGTGCATGCTGTGTTTATGTTCTCCATAGGTGCCATATTCTAAAGATGAGAATCATTGCAGATATTTGACATCTGCTAACTTGGAGCCCTTTTCCATGAACCACAACCCCTCCCCAAATGCATACCATCTGCACTTTTTCTTTTTGGCTTAGTACTGGGTTTGTTCCCATTTTGATTGTATGAAACAAACCAGGCCCAGCAATCAATGCCTTCATGAAAATTTAATAGGGAAGATGTCCAGACTATTTTCTTCACAGATAATTGTAATCAGCTGGAAGCAGCCTGGTAGATCTCAAGTCTCAGGTAGATGCAATTGCTAATAAGTCTCACAAGGCTACAACACCACAGACAGACAGACAGACACAGACACAGACACACACACACACACACACACACAGTCCTCCCATGAGTTTAATCTATTCTTAACATATGAAGTATCTGCTAGTGAATCTCTTGAACTTCACCATCAAGATCTTAAACACAACTCCTCCAATATGAAATGTATGACTGCAATCTAATTCCCTCCACTGAAGATGTAAAATTAGAACCAGGATCATCCTCTCTACAGTTCCTCTAGATCAGATCTCATGTCATCCTCCCTTCCCAAAGCTGAAGGTGCTTAAATTCAGAATAGCAAGGCTCCCTGCTGGAGTTGCACAGACAGCCTAACAGGTGTGCAAGCTTTCCGCTGCAGGCATCTAGCTATGAAGCCTGATCTTTTGGCTGCTGGAGTACAAACCTCTCAATCTCTGAAAGGAGGTAGCGTAGGAGAGAGCACAAAATGCAAGAGAATACATAACACACAGGCTTGCTGTTGCTTTTAGACACAAGCCTAAAAGCCTTTGATAGTCCAAAGGCTGAACTCAAGACAGTAAATTTCCTAGCAAACTTAGTCTTCTTTTCAAAACACAACTAGCTTGTTTTATGTTTTATGTTTAAGAGCACACGCTTTGCCTCTTTAAAGCATGAAGTTTTCAAAACTTAAAATGACTTGACAAAAATCTCCCCCGATTGATCCCCCTTTTCTTTGCTATGCAATTCACAGGGAACAAAATAAGCCTAGTCCAAGATACTTTCCCGTTTCATAATAACAGGAACATAGCTACGAAGGTCATATCCTATTTTCCCTTCACAGAATCATAGGCAATACTTCCATTTTCAAATATTCTTTATCTGAATGTGTAAACTAAATACCTGACTGGCTTTACGTAGTTCTGAAGACATCATGTGCTCTCACCCCAGAGGGCAGCATTTTTTCATACCTTTCCTTTCCTCAAAACTTCGCATACTTAATGAATTGGACCCCAAAAGTTGGGAAAGTAAAAGGCCACTCATGCAAGGATCTTCCCCACTTCATCTCCCCCCTTTGCAAAGCCTCTCAAGATATATTTCGGGTCAATTTAGAGTATCCCCACCCCCACTCAATGCAGCCCCACCATCAGTGCACCATTAACCCTAGAGTTGCTTTTCAGGAGGCAGAAAATATTATTTGTGCAGGTAGCCTTCTACTTGTGCAACATTTGAATCCAATCCTATGTTTGTCCTTAAATCGTTTTTCTTTAACGGAGAAGTATTAACCTATATAAAGATGCTCCCACAAAAACAGGAGCAGCCTTGAACAGTTATGCATAAATAAACATTTTAGACCAATTGAAGGGAAATGTTTTAATACTGGAACACTCTATAGAGAGAGAGATTAATAATATATATGTTCGTGAACTGCTTTTCGTTAAAAATGCTCAAAGCTACTTACCGTAAAACAATACAAAAATGAAACCACAACAAAGACCACTAGCACGTTCCTCTTCCTTTTATAATCCGTAAAGGCCTATGTATATTGACAGCACTGAATAATGACAAACTGTAGCAACGTTTACCCCCCTCAGTTAAAATAAGTGAAGGCTTGCATAGTGTACACCTAGCCTCCCTGAAAACTACCAAAACACAGACAAGCTCCAGATAGATAATCAAGACATTGAACCAACCTGCCTTAGGTAGTTACCAGGCACATTTCTCTACATTTCTTCTGTAGGGGTCCCAGCTGTCACTCTCCTTTGCCTTGATTTGAATTGCTGTTGACAGCATACCAGTAAAGACTTCAATGATCAGGATCAAGTGTCTCCCAGCACTAGCAGAGGTATTTATACTGCCTCCGTAAGATATATAGTATCTACAATGAGTGGGAGTAGCTTGGGCGAATGCTCAGGCACCATGGATTTCGTCACAAATCCCTTAAGCGTTAGCTTTAGTTTTCATTTTTAAGGACGGGTAATTCTAATAACGTGGGGAAACATCTCAGTTTGTCTTGCAGAATTTTAAGAAAAAAGTTCTTACGGCCTCTTGATGGTTTGAAACGTTCTACTCAGGGGGGGGGGCTCACCCTGCCAAAAAAAAAACACCCATTAAAAATCCCCCTAGTGCCCAGGAAGTCAAAATTAGAAATGTTTGTTTTCAAAATGCTACCAAATGTAGAACACTTATTTGGCCCAAGAGTTTAATCTGGAAGTTCAAAGAAGCATTATATTGCTCCTGCAACGTAATGACAAAGTTATTTGCACAGGTAATCATATATATATAAACTACACAAAGTGTCCATGTAAATAAAACCACTGTTTTGGTAATCTCACACCTTCCACTAATCAAGATCAGGAATAACTTCTTGCGTGCTAGCCAGATTTTTTATTTTTTTTTATTAATTTGTAATAAAACTGATCAATTCCAACAAAACCTGTAGAATGTTACATGCTCATATCAACGGCATATGAAAAGAAGAATTGAGTTGGGATGCTGTCAAATAACTGAATCAGTAGAATGGCAAGATGCGTGCTACCTTCATTATGGGACTAGAACTTATAAGGATGGTTTGTGCAGTAAAGCACAGTCTGATCCCCGGAAGGCTGCCTGGAGCCCAGAGTAACCCCTAGGAATACAGAATAACTCCTGGCCATCCTTGATCCAGACTGTGCAAGTTCCTTTGTCGCTGCAGCAGTATACACACCAGAACGGGGACACTTGCACGGCTTTTGCAGAATCAAATGAGATTTGCCTCCTCTAAGCCTGTCAAACCCAAACAACTCCTGGCATGCAGACAACTGTATTGGCTTTCTCACAGCCCGATTTGTCAAAGTGCTTTACCAGAGCAAGTCTCAGTAAAGTCAACAAATCTTCCTCCATCAGTGCTGCATGAAGACTGCATTTTTAATATACTAAACTGAGCCTAAACAAACCACCCAACTGTGCATGGGTAGAAACTCAATAAATTGAGGGTGGGGTGGGGATAAGGACAAGGGAGTTTTGTTTTTATCCTAAAATGCAAGATATAATTGTTCTTGTCGTCATTTACTGAATTTGTGCATTACCCATGCCAAAGCCTTTAGATGACTTACACGTAAAAAGCAATAAATATAATTGCCTATGATCAACAATAAACCAAGCCTCCTTTCACATAGCTATACTAAAAAGGGTTCCCCATCTAAAACTACAAGAACAAAGATTCCCCATCCCCACACTCTGGTTTTTAGGAGGGTGACAAGCAGGCCGGCTGCAGACCACGCCAGTCTGTGGCAGAGGTTGGGAAGTTGGACTAAGACCTGGAAAACCAGGGTTCAAATCCCCACTCAGCCATGAAGCTCACTGAGTGACCCTGGGCAAATCACAGTCTTTTTCAGTCCAACCTGCCTCACAAGGTTTGCTGTGAGGATAAAAGCGGAGGAAGAGCTCCCTGGAGGAAAGATGTCCCGAACCCCTGGCCTACCTTGCGGCAAAGTCAGTACATCAAGTCCTCAGTCCAGGGTGAATCCACATGTCCAAAGTGAAGTACAGCCCTACAGAGATACTGGAACTGCCACAGTGAGGCCCATCAACATGGGCAGTACAGCAGACACAGCACCTCAGCTCTGTTGTCCTTTTACTTTTCATGCTGATTGCATGTGACCCTCACCTGCTCCAAGCCTACTCCAGCTGAAGAATCGCACACCTCCTCCCAGAGCTAGCGAGCCCCACCTGCCCAGCTTACTAGTGAGCCCAGCTGTGGGCCCCTGCCTCCTAGAGTGTCCAGCCTGTTGCTCCCTACGCCTCGGGTTGCCAGACTCGAGAGCAGGGCAATTAAATAATAGAGAGCAGGGCAATTAAAGGCACAGAAGTCCTGTCCTCTATTAATAGTCTGGCAACCCTACCTACGCCCCAGAGCCCGCCATGTTCGTGGAGACAGGGGCTCCTCTGGCTCTGGTAATGCGTCCTGCTGCTCTGGTTCCTGTGCACTGAACCCCTTCTCATCATCCTCCGTCTCCCCATGAGTACTTCCTACGCCAACCTCTCCTTCCCCATCCCCAATTTGCCCTGATGTGTCCTGTTACACCCCTCTTCCTCCTCCCCATTGTCCTGCCAGTTCATGACAAAAGATTACTGGCTTGAAGATCATAGAATCATAGATCTGTAGAGTCGGAAGGGACCCCAAGGGTCATCTAGTCCAACGCCCTGCAATGCAGGAGGAATATTTTGTCCCTGACATCAACGGTCTATCCAGCTACATACATGTAACAAATAAAGTATAATAAAATATTAAAACTATCTGTCATCGGGCTCAGGCATGGTTTGGCAGCC
Organism: Zootoca vivipara; assembly: GCF_963506605.1. NCBI lineage: Eukaryota > Metazoa > Chordata > Lepidosauria > Squamata > Lacertidae > Zootoca > Zootoca vivipara. Next base: position 19,445,422 of record NC_083278.1, on the reverse strand, counting down.
CCAGCCAGGGGAGGAGTAAGGAGAAAAGGCGGAGGGGAGAAGTGGGCTTAAATGCTGGCATCTAAGGAGGCAGGTTCTCCCCTTGCAACTCTACAAGTTGGAGGGGAGGAAGCAGGTCTGCAGCTCTCCCTTCTATTTCTCTTGCAGGGAGCAGAGCCTCTTGCAGAGGGGGAAGGATGTTGACCAGCTGAGTAGGAGGAGGTGGCAGCAGAGCTGGAGTTAAAGAGGCAGGACACAGCGCTGTCACTGAGAACCAGGTGCTTCCTCCGTAGATGAGACCAAGCTAGAGATGGGAAGACCTGTGGGGGGGGGAACCTGGGAAAATGGGGGGGCAGGTTTCCCCCCCCCCCAAAGCTGTTTCTTTTCTGGATTTTTTTTTAAAAGTGTGTGGAATATTCAAACTATATCAAACTGTTCCCCCCCCCCCAATATTTTTTTCTGGGGTGGAAAACGGCTTTGGGGAAAAAACAGAAAAAACCTTTTCCCCCCCCCGCCCATTTTTCCAGGCCTTCCCATCTCTAGACCAGACACACCAGCGCAGACAGAACACAAGCTTGCACATAAGAAAGTTCTGCGAGTGAGCTTGCCCCACCACGTCTTTAAAAGCTTAGCAAGAGGGGTGTGGCAACTGTTGGGACATCTTTGCTGCTTCAGTTCAGTTCTGCATCTCTCCGATACTCTCAAGTAAGAGCTGCTGTTGTGTTTCGATACAGAAGCATGACATTAACATACAGTTGACACAATCACAGTGATTAATGCAGGTTTCATACTGCGGGAAGGATTGGAAAAAACCGAACTTCCAGCTTTACAGTTAATGGTGTTTGATCTGTTAGGGTTATTGACTTGTAGTGAGCGTAGGTGAGTCTGGCTGACAGTTTCTCTCTCTCTCTCTCTCACACACACACACACACACACAGAAATACACACACCCCACACTTAAGATTTGTATTAGCATACTGTACCAAGAATTCATTCCTCTAAAATTATCAAGCTGAAGCCCAAACAGATGTCAACATGCCAAAAAAATGAGTGTAGTTAAACACAAATCCTGGTTACCTGGATTAATGACTAGGAGCCTGGTTAGCCCAGGTATTAGAAAAATGTCACTGGGCAATTAAAGTTTTAACTGATGGTTACTGCGTATGTATGTAGACTCAGAGCTAACAGCACATTTCCTACCTCCAGCATTAAATAACTATTATAGTACAATAACCATTTAACTTTCAACTGAGTACCACAGAATTCTTTTGTGTGCTCATCCCCTGTGGGGAAAACACCCCTTCCTTTCGACAACTTTGTTAGCGGTCAGTAAACCTTTTCAGCTAAAAGAGGCAGCCACCCACTGTGCTAAAGGGGAGCTTCCTTGGAAATGTTTGTCTTTCACCAGGAGACAACAAACCCACACCTCCCACTTGGGTATCACAGTTCACCAAGATGGAAGGAGGAGGTCTCGTATTTCCCTCAATTTCTGACAATTGTGGAAACCAGTTTTGAATTGAAGGGGGTGGGGAAAGCTGATGGTTTGATTTCTGCATCTGGTAAATTGTGGTAGCACTGCTCCCAAACGTTGACTTTACTGCCTACATGTCTTATTATAAAGCCAAAGACTTTGTGCTGTTGCAGTTATGTAAAAGTTGTTGTTGTTGTTGTTGTTGTTGTTTAGTCGTGTCCGACTCTTCGTGACTCCATGGACCAGAGCACGCCAGGCACTCCTGTCTTGCACTGCCTCCCGCAGTTTGGTCAAACTCACGTTCGTAGCTTCGAGAACACTGTCCAACCATCTCATCCACTGTCGTCCCCTTCTCCTTGTGCCCTCCATCTTTCCCAACATCAGGGTCTTTTCCAGGGAGTCTTCTCTTCTCATGAGGTGGCCAAAGTATTGGAGCCTCAGCTTCAGGATCTGTCCTTCCAGTGAGTACTCGGGGCTGATTTCCTTCAGAATGGATAGGTTTGATCTTCTTGACCATATTCAAATTGTGAACAAGTAGACCAACAGATCTTAATGCTTTTAAACATTACGCTTGGTGCACATTAGGAAGAAAATATGAGTGGCAAGTCAGAAACACATCACCGTGAAGTTAAAACACTACTTTTTGAACTCACATCAAGTACAAGAGTTGCCATACATCTGGGAAAATCCGGGCATATGGCATGTCGGCACCATGTCGGCAGTGTCTTTTTTGGCAATTTCCCTTAAAAATAGCTCAAAAACTTTTCTTTTCTTTTTTGCAAATTTGCCAAGAAAAGCTCAACAACTTTTCTGTCTGGATTTTCACGTTTGAAAATATGGCAACACTAGAGCATACAAACACACAATCACATTCACAGCTCTTATAAAGTACATTAGTAGTTAAAATAAGAAACAGATACGGTCAGTATAGATGTGGGGCAGCTGCTGAAGATGACTCTGAAACATCATCTAAGTTCAAAATGCAGCATACAATTTACTGGCTGTGGTTCTCTTTCGAACTGGTATACAACAGCTGCCTTGGCTGTAAGTTCTCTTCCATGCCCAAGGTGCTCTTGTTTGCTTTTAAAGCCCTAAACAACTTAGACCCAGATATCAGAGAGGCTGCCTCCTTCCCTATAGAATCTCTTGGCTGTTAAGATCAGCAAAGAGGAGGACTCTCTTGCTGGTTCTGCTGCCCTTAGAACAGGCACCCCCAAACTGCGGCCCTCCAGATGTTTTGGCCTACAACTCCCATGATCCCTAGCTAACAGGACCAGTGGTCAGGGAAGATGGGAATTGTAGTCCAAAACATCTGGAGGGCCGAAGTTTTGGGGTGCCTGCCTTAGAAGCTTCCTTTGAGGTGTGGCCCAGAAGACAGGCTTCTCTTCGGCAGCTGCTAAATTGTGGGATTCCCTTACAACAGAGATGTGCCTGGCACCTTTGCTATACAACTTTCAGCAAATGCTCTGGCCTTCAGCATCTGAGCTTGGCGTTTTCCGGCGCCACCTTATTCTTATGGCTGAAATTGGGTTTTAAATCTGAATTTCAAACTGTGGTAACCCGCCCTGGCACCTGCTGGTGAAGGGAGAGAAAAGAATTTAAGCATCGCCATCTCCCCACAGCGGCCCCTTTTAAGCCAAAAGCAGCCTTAAGAAGACAAGAGTTTTGGGTGGAGGTTGTAGTGGGTAGGAAGTTATGGGGGAGGCAGTATTTGGGAAGATGCTGGTTAGCCTTTTCCTTTGACTGCTTGTCAGTATCTCTCTGACACCTACCCATCCCATGAAAAAAGCCATGCCTCATCTGCACATAATGGTAAATTGTGACCGTAAGCCAGGCATCCCCAAACTTCGGCCCTCCAGATGTTTTGGCCTACAATTCCCATCATCCCTGACCACTGGTCCTGTTATCTAGGGATCATGGGAGTTGTAGGCTAAAACATCTGGAGGGCCGCAGTTTGGGGATGCCTGCCGTAAGCACATCATACTTCACCATGAACAAGCACATGTGGTTTGCTTCTCACAAATAAACCACAATCGGTAAGGCAAGAACAAACCTTGGCTTCAACTCATGGTTTGCTTAGAGAGAAAACCGTGAGCGTTAGGTCACAATTAATGCAAGGCAACCGTGGTTTGTTTCCCAGATCTGGAAAGGGAGAAAGGGAGAAGTGGAACGCTTTGGTTATTATGGCTAATTGTTACATGATATCTGGCAGATACAAATATTTGGCCAAAATAACAGAATTCAACACTTAAAAGAGAACAGACCAGATTACTGATCTAATCAGCAACCTCTGCATTCTTAGTTCCCTTGTTACTAAGCTATAGCAGTCCTGAGATGTTATATAAAGATGTTACACATCTCATTTCCTACTAAATAAAGCTTAAAAGCAACGTTATTGGCAATTGCTATTAAGCCTTCAAAAATCATTCAGACAATTATTTTCTTAATTAAAAATAAGTTTACGAGATTGGCTATCCCAAACTTTTTATATGAATGATTAAGCAGTGGAGGACTTTTTTAAGCAGATGGAGCATAGAGCTTTCCACACAATGTTTGGGTTGAAAAAGGAGAATTTTGGAAGCGAGCTTTTTAGACTTATTTTGTCACAAGTTATTTATACCAACTACTGACTGGAAGATTTGCCTTATGTTAGAGATGGCTCTCAACAACATGAGTCACTATTCAGTGCTACTGAAAAACATGATGTACCACTGTTCTCCTCTGACTACTCTAGAGGCTACCCTGTTTGTTGCCAAGCACAGTGTTAAATGTAGGTGAATCAATTTACATCCATAGCCTGCTACCCAAGGCTCAAAAGCAGGAAAGATTTCCTATGAGACTGGGCACAAGTTTATTTCTGTGCTAGAGATGGGGAACTGGAACCGAGACAGAGATTTGCCCCAGGAGCTATTAAGTACAGATTTGGGATCTGAACCAGAGCTTCCAGACACAATGCAAACATGAGGCCTTGGAGCATTGATGTGGAACAGATTAAGAATTCCACCTAAGACAAGCGCTAAAATTTATGATGTCCAGATGCTGTGCTGTATAACACTCTAAGAAATCAGCTTCTGGAATCATCTGACAGAACCTGATGGTTCCCTGACCCCAAGGAGCATGCCTGGTTTATAGCGCTAGAGAAATACTGGCAAATGCTGTTTTTAAGGACACTTGCAAACAAGGCAGTTGCTTGCACATGGCCAAAAAAAAGGAGGAAACATATCGCTAAAAACACACAGATGAGAACACAGATTTCCATAAAATTAACTGCTCTTATCAGGTGTTTGCTAGTGTTTTACATCGTTTAATTTGACCTTATTAGGGTGTCAATGTACTACTATATTCTGTTTCAATCATTTTACTGGAAACTGCTCCAGGATTGCAATGTGACGAAGGGAAGTTTGTAAATGAGATAAACAAACACAAACTAATATATGTACAGATGTGGATTAATTCTGTTTAAAAATAAATTTTATTAGAGTTAGGAAAAAACGGATTATCTTTGTATCAAAATTAAAACGTTAATCTGAATAAAAACACAGAGCAAAAAGAAAAAACAGAGAAATGGAGAAGGACAGAGAGAGAAGGGATAAAGGGAAGAAGGGAAGAAAGAGAAAGAGAAAAAAACATAGAAGTTAAGAAAATAAAAAACTTCTGATTCTTTGCTGTTGTCAGTATATAAACATTATCCAACTCAGCTACTCTTAATATAACACCCAATAAAACTACTTTCTATAAACCAACATTATCTTCAATCCTCAAAACCAAATGTCATTTTTCACACAAAAAGTCTATGAGAGGTTTCCAATCTTCAGTAAATGTTAGCAATGACTTTCCTCTGATTAAACATGTCAATTTCACCCTCTCAGCTAAGTCCATTAATTTTAACAACCAATCCGCCATAGTTGGTAATGATATGTCTTTCCACCTTTGTGCTTATAAAAGTCTCACCACCATAATCATGTATTAGAACCAAGTTCCATAGCCTTTTTTCTAATTGTTTATCCATGTAAGGTAAAGGTAGGTCCAGTCACGGACGACTCTGGGGTTGTGGCGCTCATCTCGCTCTATAGGCCGAGGGAGCCGGCGTTTGCCCGCAGACAGCTTCCGGGTCATGTGGCCAGCATGACTAAGCCGCTTCTGGCGAACCAGAGCAGCACACGGAAATGCCGTTTACCTTCCCGCCGGAGCGGGACCTATTTATCTAGTTGCACTTTGACGTCCTTTCGAACTGCTAGGTGGGCAGGAGCTGGGACCGAGCAACAGGAGCTCACCCCATCACGGGGATTCAAACCGCCGACCTTCCAATTGGCAAGCCCTAGGCTCAGTGGTTTAAACCGCAGTGCCACCTGCGTCCCTGTATATCCATACAGCCTAGAGTTTACCAGAGTGTAGACAACAGAAACTAGGCATTCCCTGTCCAGGCAGGGTTGTAGCTGATAGGAGGTGTTCTGCACCACTAAGTTCACTTGTGCCTCCACAGGCAGACATACAGCCAGAAGTACCCCGAAACCGTGCACCTGCTCCTTTAGAGAGATTGCAACCCCATTCAGAAGAGGTTGAACTAAACAGAAACAGTGCCCCAGTCTAATCTGGATTGAGCTTCAGTTTATTGGCTCTCATTATGGAAGCCTAACATTGGTCTGGTACATCCTATGCCACACCTCCTGGAGTACAGGAAGAATTGAGTTCCATGTCCTCAGCATATTGATAACAACACACTGTAAATCCTTAGATGACACCACTCAGCAGCTTTATGTAGGTGTTCAAGCAGCATGGAGGATAAATCTGACCCCACATTCGAGGATCCAAGAACCTGAGCATCCTCTTCCAGGTACCACCCTCTGGAGACAGCCATCCAAGTAAGACTGGGACTTATAGGAGCCAACTCCTAGGGGCTAAGATCCCATTTCCTCCCCTGAATAAAATATTTGAGGGGGCTGCCCCCCTCCAAGTTGATGGGGGGGGGTTGCCATTCAAATGGTGTGCATGTGGGGTGGGGCTTACCTGGGGCCTCACAATATGTTATTCAAGTTTTCACACTTGCTGGGACTACTCTGAAGCAGCACTACCCTAATTGCAGACCAGAATCCCCACTTTGTAAGCAGTTTTGCACTAAAAACATAGTCCACAATGCACCCTTTGCAAGCCCAAGTATAGCAGTGTGGAGAAAAGGTGCCAATGAAGCACAATGTGTGGTAAAGTATATTGTTTTCTTCTATATTTTCAGCACTTGATTTGAGGGTGGAGGAAGAAGAAAGAAGGTAGTGGGCAGACTACAGCAGCATGCATTGCTAAATGAGGAACATGAAGAATTAAAAAGAATGCAACTCACTCACATGCAACACTACATAGCAAGAAGATGTTTTTCTCCTTTAAAGAACTACTGAGTCCCAATGTTTAAAGAGCTCAGAAATGCTCAGATGAAATTATTCTTTTACAGGGTCCTTATTTGGATGGCAGCCATATGAAAACACATACATCAGAGTTACTCCTATTTATTTCTGAAACAGATAAATCAAGGAGGCACCTAGTTGATCTGCCACATGGTGCTAGCAAAAGGAAGTAATTTGATGGAAACAGAAGCAGAAATATAACAGAATCTTCGCTCATAGCATCAGAGGTGGTGTACATTTGATTCTACATAAAAAGCAACCAACTCTCACCTCATTTAACTGATGACAACTCTTCTGTTCAGTGTTAAATAATTCTGCCACGGACAGCAAGAAGAATATATAGTGGGCTTCTAAGCCTACTGAAAACCTAGAATCTTGCACAACTACTGTCAAAACAGAGCCCAAACCATGAAGACGGCAACTGTTTTACAGTAGCATAAACCCTTCATTTTAGCTCCTTCAAATGCTGATTCTGTATTAGGAGTAGACAGGGCTTTATCTTAGAATGCTATAAACATAAACACCACGAACTACATGCACTTTGCCAATTCTACACTGATAAATTAAATATACAGCCAATCAACCATTTATTTTTGGATATTAGAGGCAATTCCAATATTCAAATTTAGCTCTTGAAGATTTTCTCTTGGTGGGAATGTAAAAAGAAGTTCTGAGTAGGCTTATGACCAGGGAAGTGGAAGATTACAATCTCGCTAAGATCCTCCTACATAAATAATGCTGCCAAAAGGGGGGAGGGAAATCTGCCTCTTCCATTATAAAGAGTGAGTGTGTAGGAAGGTGCTAAAGGGCTTAAGAAAGATTAAAATATTTGTGTATAAAGGATTTAAGAAGCTGTACACAGCATTTAATGGCGTTCATCACAGACTTTTAACAGCCAATGCCTCCCTTTTGGAAAACAAGCTCTCTTAAGTAGCTGCTTAAGCTTATAGAACACACTATATATTTTTTCATCTAAAAGTTGAAATTTCACTCAAAGCAAGGTAAGGTAGATTTCTGAATTCAAAGCAAAGGTAGGCAAAACCCTTCAAGATTCATCATGAACACAATCTGTCCTCTCAGTAGCCTTCAACTCTTCCTCTCTTCAAACACTACATGAACTCAGAAACAGTGACTAAAAACAATTTACCTTTCAATAATTCATGTCTCCACAGCCACGTCTAACTTTGCACCAAAGTTCATTCATAGTGCAAGTCGGATTTAGCTGATTCAAGCAGCATTTTAAACACTCCTACAAAGAACTGCTGGTCAAAGGAGGTTGACAGGAAATACAGGAACAGCTGTCTTTGTAGGGAAGCTTCCGAGGTGCATCATCATGTGTCAGAACTGTTCCCAACCTCAAAAACCTACGGCCAAATAGACCCATCAACAGAAATCTCCCGCTGCCAAATTGCAACTGTTTTTTGCAGAAGAGAATATTCTGATTTTTAAATTGTACATTCATGCTTATACAACCAAGTGGGTGGATGTGTGTGAATTTTGCATTCAAAGGGATGGATGGCACAAGCTGTCACAAGGCAACCATGTAAGCCAACATTTCAAAAAGGCTAGACCAAAGGGTCCACCTGCACTACAAAATGGCACAAATTAAGGGGCAAATTATGAGAGTTCATAGGGAGCAGCGTAATCAACTAAAGTCTGTAGCTGGATACAATCCTAAGTCATATTCAGACTAGGCCCACTGAACACCAATCAAGTCTATTAATTTCAATGGGTCTGCTCAAAGTATGACTTGCTTGGATATGTCCTGTATATTTAAAGAGATGGCACTCCAGAGTCACAGTGGTCCTCCCTCTAAAAGTGCATGTATTCAGTCAGAGGCTCTTTGATACCTCTAGGTCACTTGAGGACCAAGCCAGGAATGCTTTTTACCACTTCCAGAGAGCACACTGGCTACAACCACAGTCAACCACAGTCAACAGCCTGACCACATTAGTTTACGCCAGGCATCCCCAAACTTCAGCCCTCCAGATGTTTTGGACTACAATTCCCACCATCCCTGACCACTGGTCCTGTTAGCTAGGGATCATGGGAGTTGTAGGCCAAAACATCTGGAGGGCCGCAGTTTGGGGGTGCCTGGTTTACGCATTAGTAACCTCAATGCATTAGTAACCTCAAGACATGGGTGGCGCTGTGGTCTAAACCACTGAGCCCAGGGCTTGCCGATCAGAAGGTCGGCGGTTCAAATCCCTGCGGCGGGGTGAGCTCCCGTTGCTCGGTCCCTGCTCCTGCCAACCTAGCAGTTCGAAAGCATGTCAAAAGTCCAAGGAGATAAATAGGTACCGCTCCGGCGGGAAGGTAAATGGCGTTTCCGTGTGCTGCTCTGGTTCGCCAGAAGTGGCTTAGTCATGTTGGGCACATGACCCAGAAGCTGTACGCCAGCTCCCTCGGACAGTAAAGCGACTTAAATTAAGAGTTTGGTGGTGCAGACCTGATCAGTTTCCTCAATAGGCAACCCCTGGGAAGCCTCATGCAAGAGCAGGATATTGTATTTTTCCATCTATAAGATGCCCTCATGTATATTTTGGGGGACTCCAATTTAAGAAAATGGGGGAAGATCTATCCATGTAGAAGACACACCCAAATTTTGGACATTATTTTTAGGGGGGGAACCTAAATTACAGAAAAAAATACGGTAATTTAAAAATCAGTGGTAGAGAATATAGGCTTGGTATGCAAATAATTCCACACTCAAATTCACACATCCTTGCTTTATGTTTTTAAGCTCAGGTAAAAGGGCTGAAATGAATCTCAACTCAAAGCCTTGAAGGGAGACAATACTGCCTCACCAAGTCTGACTATAAGGCAGTTTCATATATTCATAAAAATTGCTTTCCTTGGGGAAAAAATGTTTGCTTTCCTTTGAAGGTTTTCATAACACACAATGCAGTGTTTACATATAAGAGTAAAGAGAGTCACAGGGTACTGTTTCCACAAAAATTCCATTAATAGCTCAGTAAGAAAAGTGTCTGGTGTGTGGTGCTGAATATGTATAAGTTATTTCTAATCCCAAAACAAGACCAAAAGTTTCTGAAATAGCTCATGGGAATAATAGACTGTTTAGTAATACGAACAGAGTAAAATTCATTTCTGATCCCTTCTAGCTGAAGGCATAGTTCTCACTGCTACCTCAATGTAATTCATGTTTTATTATTAACTTTCAGAATCTCAATTTGTTTTGTTTGTAATAACTGTTATTTTGATAGTTTGGGTGAAATCTCAACATTGTTGGGAAAGAGAGCACATGGGCACTCTGACCTTTAAAGCAATGCTCTTTTTGACATTATAATTTATTTTCTAGTGACATGAGATAATCTCTTGAGTTTCAGTTGGAGGGGAGAAGGAGGGGGCAGTGTTCCAGTAAAAAGCACACACTGATCAATAATGTTTTCTTAAAATATATTAGCTTTAATTGAAATCATTTATCACCAGGAGTTTCAGGCTGCACACTAAATGAGATACTGCAGAGTTTTTCTATGAAAGTATGATCTGTCTTTCTTGAAGTAGCTTTAAAATGCCTGTCAAATGTGTACAACAAATTGCTTGACAGCTCAAATAAAGGAAATGAAATAATCTATGGGCTAATTCACACAACATTGATCCAGCCAAGGGTAGTCTCCGAGTCACAGCAGACTGAACCGAAGCTTCCCCCATAAAAACGTAACAGATGACTCAGGCACTTCATTTAAGACTTGGTTCACATGACACCTCCTCCTCTTTGGAGGAATCATAAGAGCTGGAAGGCATACTGTATCGGTCAAACAAGCAGGTATACGCACTGAATGTATGGCTCACCCACTGCCTGGCTTACGTATCTATGCCCATGATCATCCCCTCAGTCAGGCAAGTTTAAAAATAAGCAGCAGAGATTTTAAAGCTCTATAGTAGTAGGATGGAAACCATTCAGATGGTTTTTAGCCTCTCCTAGTGAAAATAATGCAGAGGTGTGGCTCGTCTCCCAATAGGACACCATTCTAAGCAGTTTAGAGAAGGACTGTGTCAGCTTAATAACCAGAGAGATGAATGAGCCTTTGCCTGAGCACACAGCCTGTTGGTTGCTTCCTTTGACATGAACCTGAATGCAATATGGGAGTCTCTAATTACCCATCCTTTCAATTTCATCCGAACCAGGAAGCACAAGAAACTATCCAAAACCAGCTCTCAAGCTGTTTAGAATCCTGACTTGTTCAGAGGTTAGTAGATATCGTTTCTTATTTCGGACAGAAGCAGAAAACTGTTATAGACTTACTGGTTGAATCAGATCTCAAAAGGGAGCAGGAATTGGGCTATATGTGCGTCATTCATATTTCTACTGAGATGGTCTGAATGGTACTAATATGCCGAGTGTGGATTTTCCTTCATTCTTTCCTGAAAAGAGGAAGGAGACAGGAAATTTTGCTGAGGGAGCTCTCCACTAAGCTCTCTTTCCTCTTCCTCCAGGGCAGTCATCCCCAAACTCGGCCCTCCAGATGTTTTTGGGACTACAACTCCCATCATCCCTAGATAACAGGATCAGTGGTCAGGGGTGATGGGAATTGTAGTCCCAAAACATCTGGAGGGCCGAGTTTGGGGATCCCTGCTCCAGGGAAACATTCCAACAGCACTGATTGGCTGGTGGGGATGTTGGTGCGCCAGTTTGATAGCTATTGTGCAGTGTGATTCTAGATATGTTCACAAAAAGTCTATGGGACTATGAGTTCCCGCTGAAAAAGGAAAGCTCTTCGGCTTACTCCCCAATAATTGTTTCAGGTTCATAGTCACGGAGGAACAGTTGCAGGAACACAGTGAAGCTAACTAGATTGAAAGTTGCTTCGATGATAGAGAAGTACTAGGAATGCTGATATTCTAAAGGTCGAAGTGCTGGACACCCCACACGGCTCCTTATAGCCCTTTTAATACAATTCAGAAAAAAGGATAGATGTGCTCAAGCCTCTTTGAGATCAGTGGGGCTTCAATGTACAGTTAAGCTCTTTAAATCTCATGGTGTTCAATGGGGATTTAGTACACCAGTCATTTTCTGGATTGTACTGATGGTTAAATAGAGTTCACTCTTTTAGGGAGACTGCTCTTTTTTTTAAGGGTTAGTGCATGTGCTAGATAAAACTTTGAGAGAATTTGGCAAAATGCCTATGAAAGAAGGTGAGAAACGAGGTTGTTATACTAGCAACACAGATGGACTGGAAGACATATGGGAAAGGTAGCTTTTTAAAGTTATTTTCCTCAAAAACAAAGGATTTGCCAGATCTTTTATTAGCATAAAAGCTTTTAAAGTAAGGAGAGGAAAATATTTTTAAAGGATTTTTTTAAAACACACACACACACACACACACACACACACACACACACACACACAAAAATCATACCAATCTTGGGGGGGGGGGACATTGAAAGCTTATTCTCCACTCATTATTATTTCTGGCTTTTGTGAAAGCATGTTACATTTGCAAATAATGGCATGTTTCGAATATCTGTTCCCAAGATCTGGTTCTAGTCCTAAAGCTCAACTGCGCAGGGTCAAAGCATCCTAGCAACCTTACTGTATCTCACCTTTTATTTTCAAGCAGCAATTTAGATTCCCACAAGGTAATTTTGATAAAAGCATCTCATTTTGTTGCACAATATTAGAAACCTTTTTTAAAAAGAAAAGAAAAAATAAAAGCAGGACAGAGATAACTGGCATCCCAATCAAACAAATGTTCTTTCTGAACCACTTAAAAAACTTAAGAGGGAGAACATTAAAACAGACACTTTGCAGAAGTTACGACGCCTTCCTGTAACACCTTTTTCTTTCAAGTGCTTTTTGCTTACTAAGCTACGGAAAGAGACGCACTGTTGAGACTTTCCTGAAATATGCTTTTAATAACCTCACCGATTCAATTGTTCAGTACGCGAGCCTCTTAATACTACATGGGCAGTTGCTGTTTCACTGATAGCACCCTAGGTATCTCACATAACTTCCCCAAGGTAATACACAATTGCATCACAGCTTTAAGTTCCAGTACTCGTTTGTTCCTACCCTGACTACAGACTTCAGATTTCTAGCAGTGCATCGGAACCTAATGTCTGCTTCAGGAAGGGGAAAGAAAAGAAGATAACCCACCCTCTGAATATACATAAGGGTTTGGTGGATTCTGTTTCAGTGTATCTGACGAAGTGTGCATGCACACGAAAGCTCATACCAAAATAAAAACTTAGTTGGTCTTTAAGGTGCTACTGAAGGATTGTTTATATTTTGCTTCGACTCAGACCAACACGGCTACCTACCTGTAACTATCCTTTACTTTATATACACTCTGCTTTTTTTAAAAAAAGGGGGGGGAGCTTACCTTACAGTTCCCAGAATCTGTATTTAAATCAATCTCTTGCAATCAGAAGTAACCACAAGATTCAAACTCCTTAAAGCAAGGGGGTCTATGAAACCAAGCCACCTAGGGGGGGAAAGAAGAAAATGTAAATTTCTGAAAATGAAATCCAACTGAAATAAATAAATAAACAAACAAACAAATTCATGTTAGCAGAAGTTTCATATACAATGCTTAATTTGAGCTTGTTTGGGGGTTCTAGCAGGGGAGCGCAGCTATTGTATACCCTTGACCGAACAACGGTACACTCCTCCTATATGGGATGGTCGTCCTCTTCGACCGAGCGCACAGCTTCGGAAGGGATGCACATGGAGCGGTGAGGGAGGAAGGGGACACCCGCCTAGCCAACCAGATCAGCCGAATCAACCCTGGCAATCAGTGGGGTGACAGATGTCACAGCCAGATCGCCCTCACATTGGCTCAATTTGAAGGACAATGATTCTTCCCACAAGAGAAACAAAAATATGTACACCAAGAGCCAAACAGGTTGTTTGGTTGCCTCCATTACTAAAACAGAACTAAATCTGGCAACAATGTGCAGTGCTGTAATATCGCTAACGACAGTATTTTTACCAAAACTTTGGGCTGGATGAAAGCTCATTCACGCATTTAGCCAGAATGGAGTGGTAAATCTTTTTGCTGGGTCTTACCATTTTAGTACAGCGGCAGGGAGAATTCAAACAACCCTACCACCTGCAGGCTGAAATGATACAGCCCACAAAAAGTGAGGTTTACTCTTTACTGTTTTGATTCCACTGGCAGATTTTGAGCAGGATAGCAAGCTGTTTCCTTCAAAAGGTGTAAAAACACCCTTAAAATACTACCTGAAACCCAAGGTGGTATTGAAACACATATGACATAGTGTTCAAGAACAGCATGAGAAGGAATCTATGCATAATAAAAGGGGGAAAACTACAATAATAAACTTTCGCTCTTAAGGAAACATGCTAAAGTCACAGTTCAATGGGTAATATTCACCAAATTTTTAAATACAAAGTAAACCTATTGAAATTGATTAATTTCACTGCGTATACTGTGAGTAAACCTGAGTTGCATACTGACCTCTCTCTCTCTCTCTCTCTCTCTCTCTCTCTCTCTCTCTCTCTCTCTCTCTTGAATACGTTCAGTTTTGGTACCCACTTATAAAAGAACATCAAGACAGTTTTATATCCATGTGCTCAGATGTAATAAATGTGGAAATAATCCTAAAGACAGGAGGTGGCATGCATTCCTGCAAAATGAACTGCTGCCATTACCTCAGAATCAATATAATTTTTTTTCTTTTAAAGTGAATATAACACCACGTATTGATTTTGTATTTTCAGTACATCACATTTCAGCCTCGTGTAACAAAGATTTTAGAGAGACAGGAGAAAGGAGTCCTGCAAAGGTAAATGAGATACTAGATAGTTTAGTAGCTGAAACTGAGGGTCATCTCAGTTACACTTCTCTGATCTGTATAGGAATAGCAAAGCAAAATCCACATGTACAAGTAACAAGCCATGCTTTTCACCGTGACGCATGCGAGGAGACGATGTTTTGACACTTGCAGTGCAGCACTCAGGTGCAAAACCAAGCCACTGACTGTGGTTAAGCGACACAGCAAATCAGCATCTATTTGGCTTGGCACTGCATTTGGGGCTTCTTAAGTTTAGAGAATTATGGTGCTGGAGGAGACTCTTGAGAGTCCCATGGACTGCAAGAAGATCAAGCATATCCATTCTGAAGGAAATCAGCCCTGAATGCTCACTGGAAGGACAGATCCTGAAGCTGAGGCTCCAATACTTTGGCCACCTCATGAGAAGAGAAGACTCCCTGGAAAAGACCCTGATGTTGGGAAAGATGGAGGGCACAAGGAGAAGGGGACGACAGAAGACGAGATGGTTGGACAGTGTTCTCGAAGCTACCAACTTGAGTCTGACCAAACTGCGGGAGGCAGTGGAAGACAGGAGTGCCTGGCATGCAGTGGTCCATGAGGTCACGAAAAGTTGGACAAGACTAAACGACTAAACAACAGCAACAAGAAAGTAGGAGAAATGAGAGAGGGTTTCTAAAATTATGCATGGTGTGAAGAAACTGTTTGGTTTCTTCTGCTTACTGTTGGTCATAGCAGTAAGCCAGCACTGGGAAGAATGAAGGAGTGGACTGGTTCCCATGTAATGCTAAGCCATAATTGTTTATCAAACCATTGCTTGTCTCACAGATGAACAAACCATGGTTCATTCTCTCTGGTTTGTGTTGTTTTCCATTAATCACATGTAGCAAAGGCAATTCAAAATACAATAAACATCAACACAGTCAGCTAGTTTGTCATTTCTCGGGGGTGGGGGGAGGTACAATAGCTTAAAGTCAGAATCACTACTTAGAACTGATTTATAATGCCTATTTAAAACTAATCCAATAGGTCTCTCTAGATGTTTCCATGAGTCTGAGGAGGTTGTCTTGATCGACTGTTGCTTTTCATATGGTAGAGGAATGGATGCCGGGTGTTGTAAAGGATAAAGGACTCACCTTGCCTCTGGCTGTCCTGACCTGGCGGGTCAATCAGCCAGAGCTGTAGACCACACCTGAGCATACCATGAATCTATTGATTGCAGAGCAAACATTTGGCTCTTTCTAAGCAGGCAGCTACCAGGAAAAATATCAACATCTCCCGGTGAGATTTAGCTATTATTATATTGATTTAGCTATTATTCCTAGCAAGGCCAATAAAGCTGTTGGGTTCATCATAATATTACAAATTACTCCTATTTCTTCGAAGGCTGCTGACTAAAAGCACTACAGCTTGTCACAGTGTCACCAAATATGTAGAAAAGTCCTGGTGGCATATTGCATCCCCTCCAACATTGGGCACTTAATATTCTTTTTGCTGTTTAATTGTCATTCATCCGATAATAAACATTTTTTCTCTATCAAATTATTCCTAAATGCCTAGCTCCAATAAAAAAAATTATACCACATAGTAACCATTCTTCATTTGTAAGAACTAGATTGTTTAGTGTGACAGCATGTTCACTTTGGAACTCCCTGCCTATTGAGATCAAGAAGGTGCCTCCAACTATACTATTTTTGGCACCTTGTAAAAACACTCTCGTTTAGACAAACCTACCCAGATGCTAAGAAAGTTGAGGTATTTTTCATCAGTTTCAGTATTTTAACTTTTAAAGTATGGTTGTGGTTTTTTCTTGATTTTTAAAATCTTTTTGTAAACCGTTGCAGGTGTTGCTGTTGTTTGCAATCAAGCAGTGTATAAACTTTATGAAAACAAACAAACAACGCCTCCCCCCCCCCGATAAATACCTAAATAACATTGGGGGTGGTAGAATCAATATCAGCACTTATGAAAACAAGCCGTCTAAAAGAAAATGTTCCCATGCAAAAAATATGCGGACAAAAGAAAACCTTAATCGATCATCAATCGATCATTTTATTTATACACTGCCTTTCTAAAGTCAAAACCATGCTCAAGCTGGCTTACAATATATTATTATTCCACTTATGGCCAGAACACTTTGTTTTGATAAGAATTAAGCTGTTGTTGATGTACCAGGATTTATGTTTTAATAAGCAGATACATATCTATAATCTATAATCTATATCTATCTATCTCTATCTATCTATCTATCTAATCTATCTACCTACACACACACACAGTAATACCTCCGTGAACATCCACCTTGCCTAGCGTCCATTCCGGTGAACATCCGTGGCATACCCGGAAGTACTAGGACGGGTTACTTCCGGGTTTGCCACTCACGCATGCGCAGAAGCGCAAACCGCTCTGCGCACATGCGCAGACGCGGCGCTTTGCCCTGTGTCCGTTTTAGCTAGTGGCTGGGGCTCCAGAATGGATCCCGGTCGAAACAAGGCACGACTGTATATTATATATTTGTGTAGCCTTAGAAGCTCAACATTGAGAGATAAAAGTTATTAACAATGTGGCAGGTGCATGATTTTCTGTTCTTCTACAGGGTTGCACTTTCCTACATTACACTGAACATTGGGACTAAAAAGGAAGGACAACAGCAAGATCATATATACTACCCCCACTTCCAGCATCTATGAATTCAGTTTAACTCATTCACACATCCTATGTCCATATGGCTACTGCTGTGGAATTAGAGTGGCTGGGGAAACCCAGCCAGATGGGCGGGGTATAAATAATAAATTGTTATAGAAATCCTTTTCTAGGGTTCCCAGCAGGCCAAAAGGACTCCTAAATTGGATAAGCAAAAAGAGCTAGCTGCCCATGTATTAAGCTCAACACAGGGACATTCGAGGCAGATATTATATGTAAGAAAATCAAAATTTTGTACAAGAAGCATGGTAACTGCAATAGTTCATAATTATAGTGACACACAAATTCTTTTGCTAGCAGCTCTTTTCTTTCCATGCTCTTTGGACCCAACCCCAATTCTTTTATATAAAATGGATTATATAGTCCCCAAGTGCACATAAGGTGTTTCTGTGTAGTTCACATAGCAAATTTCACAAAGGCTAGGAGACTAAAGTTGGCTATCAAACACTCGTTTATAGTTGGATTATTCTACCTTTTAAGAGAATTGGGAAGGAGTGGCACATATGCCACACCTAAAATGTAAGGAAAAAATAATAGAAGAAATATGCTATATAAATATAATCTTGTGTAATAAAACAGCAACAGTTGCCAGGGACATTTAAAAACAACAAAAACAGGAGGTTTATTAAGTATGAAAAATGTGCTATTTGTTAAATGTGCATCTTACCAATACTCATATAATATAAACTTAAGAAGACCAAGCCTATCTAATTATTTAACCTCTTCATAGGCCCTTCAGCTCTCTATATTGGACAAACAGGCCAAACCCTACGCCAAAGGATAAATGGACATAAATCTGACATCAGGAATCACAAGGCAGAGAAACCAGTAGGGGAACACTTCAATCTCCCAGGACATTTTATACAAGATATCAAAGTAGCTGGGTATTACAGAAAAATTTCACAAACAGACTGGAAAGAGAAGTTGCTGAATTGCAACTCATTACCAAGCTTAAAACCATGGAGAGACCTGGTCTGAATAAGGACACTGGGTTCTTATCTCATTATACATGATCAAGCTTTCTTTAGCACCTCAGCCCTTGCTTTTTCCTGCAAGACCAATTGCAGTCGTTAACAGTCATTAACAGTCATCAACAGGTTTACCACTCCTATCAGCCAATCACCCATTCCCACCACCCTTCTGAGTAATACCCCTCCCCACCCTCTGACTATACATAAGGGTCTGGTGACTTCTGTTTCAGTGTATCTGAAGAAGTGTGCATGCACACGAAAGCTCATACCTATGACAAACATAGTTGGTCTCTAAGGTGCTACTGGAAGGATTTTTTTATTTTGTTTTGACTGCGTCAGACCAACACGGCTACCTACCTGTAACTAGTAATATGGGAAGCAGATATTTTCGCAGAGGTGTCAAATGCCGTCAAGCTGTCGACTGTCTGTCGCCATGAGTAGTTCTGCACTTGCTCGGCCTTCCAACTCAGGCCCAAGGGAAGCTCAAACCGAGTGCACTGCAGTAATTCAGTCTTGAGGTTACTAATGCATGGGACTACAGTGGCCAGGCTGTCCCATTCCAAATATGGCAATATCTGGTGCACCAGGCGAAGCTGCAAAAAAGGCATTCCTAGCCGCAGAAGTCACTCTTGTGTTTCTAACGACCAAGATGAATCCAAGAGCACCTCCAAGCTACATACATGCTCCTTTAGAAAGAGTGCAACCCTGACCAGAAAAGACAATTGGCCTATCATTCAGACATGGGAACCACCTTCCCACAGAGCTTCCATCTTCTTAGGATTTAAACAACTGGGTCCCATCCAGTCCACCACTGCACTCAGGTGCTAGTCCAGGACATACACAGCCATTCCTGATTCAGATGTTATGGAGATATAGATTAATAATAATAATAAATTATTTATACCCCGCCCATCTGGCCGGGTCTCCCCAGCCACTCTGGGCGGCTTCCAACAGAAGAATAAAACACAATAATCTATTAAACATTAAAAGCCTCCCTGAACAGATGTCTTCTAAAAGTCTGGTAGTTGTTTTCCTTTTTTACATCTGTTGGGAGGGCGTTCCACAGGGCAGGCGCCACCACCGAGAAGGCCCTCTGCCTAGTTCCCTGCAACCTGGCTTCTCGCAACGAGGGAACTGCCAGAAGGCCCTCGGTGCTGGACCTCAGTGTCCGGGCAGAATGATGGAGGTGGAGACGCTCCTTCAGGTATACTATACATATATAGAAATATGTGTCACCAGCATACAGATGACACTGTGCTCCAAGACTCATAATGACCACGCCCAACAGCTTCATACAGATGTTAGATAACACTGGAGACAGAATAGTGCCCAGTGGAATCCCATAGCCAGGTGGTCAATGAGCACCCCCCACATGCTACTCCCTGGACATGATGGCACAGGTAGCAATGGAACCTCGGTAATACAGTCAAGAGTCCTCAATACCCATGCAGAATAGTCAGCCCAGGAAAGTATCATGGTCAATAGTAGCAAAAGACACCGAGCATGAGTAACAGGGTCACACTCCCCCATCTCTCTCTTGATAAAGCTCAGGGTGATCGAGGCGGATTCAGTCCCCAAACCAGCCCTCAACCCAGATGAAGGGGACCCAGCTAATCAGCAACAACCTTATCCACTGCCTTCCCCGCTGTCGAAAGTGATACTGGCAACTGCCTGGTAGCTATTACACAGCACTTGGGTCTAGGTGAGGCTTTTTGAAGAGCAAACCACCACCACCACTGCTTAAGAGCAATGGGCACCCAATCATGCAATAATTCGTTCGCATACACCTGTACCAACTTGGCCAGCCTCCTCCAACTAGCTTTAAACCATCCAGAAAAGGCAGGTGTCCAAAAGGGCACGTGGTCAGATGCATTACTTTGATGGCTGCCGTGAAATTACAGGGGGTAAATTAGCAGCTTTTATTTTTTCCTTCAAAACTTTCCAACAAACACTGGGTGAAAATTGATGTTGTGATAGATGTAAAGCTTAAAAACACCAGTCTGTGTGACATATTTAGATGGAAAATTAGACACTCGGAAGTTTGGTTGTTTTCAGGCACACAGAGCTTTCAAGATTGCTGCCAACACTTTTTGACATTACTGCAATCTATGTATTTCCAAGAGTCCTAAAATCTTATTGTGTGGGGGTTTTTTTTAGGGGGGGGGGAGTCAGATTTAAGAGAGAGGCAGAGAGACTGAACAGCTTCAATAGCAAGATGTTTAAACATTGGCAATGGGGAAATCACAGATGCAAACTCAGAAACGCCCCCTTTAAAAAGCACTATGTATGTTTATTAAACAGGAGCTTGCAATCTTACACTTTTTTGTTTTATATGCTAAGTAGGGTTCCCCCCCCCCCCCCGAATCTTTGCACACTGTGAATGAATACACTTGCCAATTGGCTAGGAAAAACAAAGAACGGGGGGGGGGAATTCCTGAGGTTTGGCATACGGAAATTATAAAATGATGTCCACATTATTCCCCGTTATTTCTGCATCGCTTTGAGGTGGCAAATCTGTCTGGGCTGGGCTGTCAGGCCACAGATTCAGGGAAACATACCTGATTATATTTTTTACATACAAGTAAGTTCTTTTCACCCAGGAAGTTTTAAAGTTTTTGTATGGAGAAGCATTTGGTTGTATCAACCTCCACCTGTAGCCTGACGTATAGCGAGATTTACGTTTGAATGATAACCCAGCCCAAGCACACAAGGGGGCAGCTCTGGGAGCCAGTTCATAAGATGGCAACGATGTATGAGATCCACCCAAAGTGGAGCAAATAATCTGTTTCACTGAGGGCAAGGCAGACTTCAGGCTTGTTGGATCTTGGTTTTTTTTTTACTAGTCCAGCAGCCAGAGTGAGGTATAAAAGAAATACAGTTGGAATTAAAGAACAGAGCGCCTCACAATACAATGTGAGGCAAATAATTTGTTTTCGGTACCAGAATTGAATTAAACTTAGTATTGCTCACAATCCTTCCATACAAAGTCCATTTCTGCATAGTCCCCTCCCACATTTCAAAAGTCTTAATTTAGAACAGAAAGAAAATGAAGGCTATCTAACTATCCTGAAGGAGCGCCTCCATCCCCATCGTTCTGCCCGGACACTGAGGTCCAGTACCGAGCGCCTTCTGACGGTTCCCTCGTTGCGAGAGGCCAAGTTGCAGAGGGCCTTCTCGGTGGTGGCGCCTGCCCTGTGGAACGCCCTCCCATCAGATGTCAAAGAGAAAAACAGCCACCAGATTTTTAGAAGACATCTGAAGGCAGCCCTGTTTAGGGAGGCTTTTAATGTTTAATTGTTTTATTTAATTTTTCTGTTGTAAGCCGCCCAGAGTGGATGGGGAAACCCAGCCAGATGGGCAGGGTATAAATAATAAATTATTATTATTATTATCCCCACAGGTTTATGGCTGAGTCTGCAACCACTCATTATCAATACTGCATTCCAATCTGTATTATACCTAACTCTTTATGGTTACATCTACTGAATTACTAACAAACTTGATTAATAGATAAAGTCCCAGGGTGAGGTTCACGCATGCTCTAATACACACAGGTGACAGAAAGGGAAATTAATAGATTTGGTCATGATCAGATTGGGATTTCATTCCCAAGGTCACAGGCAAGGTGTCTAGTGGTCATTCCTATCAGACCTTGAATTAACGACAGAATTAAAATCACCATCTTCATTGATTAAGCGTTTCTCACCAAGAGAAAAACCATGATCCTGAGAACTCTTGATGAAGCAGAGATTCATCCCATGCTACTCTTGGATGGACTCTGTAAAGACACAATGCAGGTACATTAACCTGAATGACACGGAGGCAGTCTTTCTAGCAATTCGGCTTGCTTTATTTCCACCGAAGCCTCTTCCACCTCATTTGAGCGAGTGAGCACACATTTTAAATCATGATGAGAGACTCCAATTTTCACATCTTCATGGATGCAGTGTCAAATATATTTGTAATGGGTTCATCTATTATCTGTCAGCGCTGAGCAAACTAGGTGAGAAAATAATGGTTAGTGGTACATTAGGTGGAATCCATGCCTGATGAAAATGAACACAGTGTTAATGGAGTTGTTAAGAGTTTTGTTTGTTTGCTCAATCCAGGCAGCCCATCTCAAGTTCATAATTGCATCTCATATAAGAGCAGGGGGTTTAAAGAGCTAGGTCGCTTTTTTTGCAACGTAGCTCTTTTATTTTAGAGGCATATCTGATAGATATGCTCAAACGACTGCACCATAGTAGCTTTGCTGGCAGTAAAGGTTAGTTTATAAAAACGTAAGAAGAAAGGAAAGTAAATATGAGCAATAAACGGAAGTTACCATAAAAAAGCATGGAAGAGGCCTTGACAAAAAAAAAAAATGCTCGGTAAGGCACTATGATTTCTCAGCTCATCTTTTGTTGGTGTCCAGAAAAGCACACAGGTTCTCTTGGGCTATAAAAACTTAAATGAAGAGGCTTCCATTTTGATATTTGTAAAATAGGAATTGCTAAATGAGGGGCATTCCAGAAGTGGAGTGAGAAATGAGAGTCAACAAACAATCTAAGCTAGCATTCCTCCCTCAGAGACCCACAGTTAGAAAATGGAGGCAATACTGGAGTCCTTGTGCTGGAGAAATGGTCTCCAGTTTCCTAATAGACTGATCACAGTGGAGAATTACCGGTACTTCTCTGGAAACATGCACAGAATCAGGCTGCATGACAATATTATGCCTCCTGCACTGGACTGGATCCAAAAGTCAAAGCTAGCCACCCAACATCTGATCCAATGAAAGAAAAGACTCAACGCACTTCATTTGCAACATGTTTTTACGAGTCTTATTTATTCATTATATGTGGAAGCAATGCTTTTGATCCAGTATGTGTGAGATAGATAGATGATAGATTTATTACAGCTTTAAGCTCATATACACATAAAAATAGACACGACAAGACATACTTGCTTTACAATCAGTAAAAATAGATATAGAGCTGAAAATATAATAATATAATAATTACAGATAGTATAAACAATATGGTAAAAGCTTTCAGGGTTCATGTGCATTTCGCCTCTCATAGGACAGGACAGAAATTAAAAATCTTGCCACTTGCAAGGTTGCAAACAAGTCGGTGTCTTGCAGTAATAGGGCGAGATGAGTCTCTACTGGAAGTCCAGAGAATTTTTGGACTAATGGTCTCAGTAGGTTTATCCAGACAGCACTATACAGAAAGCAAGTAAAAACTATATGCTGAAGGGATTCCGTCGACTGGTTATCACAGGAACATAGAACTGAGACTCGGCCCTTAGAGAATCTGTGAAGGAGGACGTTGGATGGAAAAGCATTGAACCTCGCTTTGATAAACGCAAAACGATGGCTGGCAATAGAGAAGGATGATAAATAAGCCGGAACATGCTGTGCGTGTGATATAGCACAAGTAGAAGGCAATTCCTATTGTGCAAGCTGGGGAGAGAAGTCCCCACCAATACCTGCCTCCAGCTGTAGCTCTCTGGGCAACATCCCACACCATCGAGGTGCCACCTGACCATCCTAGGGGGCTTTTTATTGGGTCCAGTGAGTTGCAGCATGAAATTGGTGCGAATCCAAGCCTGTTCCTCATATTTTCTAGGGAAAAAGTGGTGCCAAGAGAAAGTCCATCCCTGAGATCAAATTTTGAACCAGACTTTTACTTCAACTTAATATATATCCAATATATCCATTTATTTCATGAAGACAAATTCTGTGTACCTAAAAATGCTCTGGTAGGTCTCCGGATCACAAGTGTCCTATAATAAACTGCATGACTAATCACTTGACAATGGAAGAGGATATTATGCAATAAAAATAGATATACCCGTAAATTTAATGCATCTAATCTCTGATGGATGAACAGAAGTCTATCGTTTTATTTTTCCAAGTTAACATTAATGTTTAATATACTGGGGAGAACTGCTTCACAGAGTTCTACATTATTCAGTAACTTGTGCAATCATAAAGCGGCTTTGCACATCATTATTGTTCCAAGACTGTCCACTTCCTATAGAATATGTTGCTTAGGCAGCTGTGTACCTTGTAGGTAATGGACACTTTTGACACATAAAAGTGAAGGTCCCCTAGCAGTCAGTTGTCATTTCAATAGAACTCCCCCACTCTGCATCCCTCCCAGCTAGGAAACACTCAAATTATCTGTGTTGGCCTCTGCTTAATTTATAGCACACCTCTATGTCATAAACCAATTATCAGCATTTGACACAATCAGCACTTGCTAGTTTGAAAAGTAATTAAAATTTCTGAGCTGTCTCCTACAATAAAAAAACACAATCTGAAGTAGCACTACCGAGAAAGTTGTTACGCTCAGCCCATCATTCCAATTCCACCTCTATCAATCACGGTAGGCCTCAGTGAATAATACAGAGCCGAGGCAGATAAACAGCAATGTTTATGATGTGCAGCTGGTGGTACTTACCATTAACAGCAAAAGGAGCTTCAGTTAAATTAACATTCTTCATTCTTTCATTGCCATTTGTGGTTTGACAGATATACCTGGAGCCCATATAAATGACTCCTAGGAGCAAGGATGAGCTGTCTTGAATGCTATGCCATAAACTACATCCACTTATGGAAGCCACCACTGTAATTAAAACTCTGGAGGAGAGAGTTATGCTATTAGAAGTATTCAGTGGAGGGTATTGTGACCTACTTTAAATTTTAACAACCAGTCAACCACCAAATGCCTCCATATTTACCAAACTAAAAATCCACAATGTTCTGCCCAATAAAGATAGTTCACATTTATCACCTTCTTCCATAATTTCTCTTGATGATGGGGAGAGACACTTGAGTATGAGTTAACCTTGTGCCCCACCCCCTGAATTCCTTCCCTAAACCTTGTTTGTTCACAAGCTTTTATTTGATGGAGAAACTGCAGCCGCTGGTTCTGCTGGCAAACATGCAGCACCATTTAATCTCTTGGATCACCAAAAGTCAACTGAACCCTGCAATGTTAGAGTCTAACATAAGACTTGGTTTGGAGAATAGGAAGACTGTTGTTGTTGTACATTCTCTTGGGGCCTGAAGACAGAGGGGGTTAAAGTTGCTGTTCAGGGCCAATCCACACACGCAAGAGAAACACAGAGGAGGTTCAAAGAAGACAGAATCGCTTCAGAATTCAAGCTGGGTGTTATATAGTCAGGTGTTCCCATACATTAAGAAAACCCTACACTAGGAAGATGAAGAGATGGAAAGTAAGAAAATCAAGGGAAAGTGCACTTTCCATGTCCCAGACTCACATTGAAAAATCCTGTGAAATGTTTCCTGTTCCTGAATGAGCAACATTATCTAAATTGAATAAAAGGCACATTGATTTCCATGTTCTCTTTAGAAACACATGCACTTCTGTTTTAAGCCATAGCTTTCCTTTGCTCACTACCATAATGGTTCTTTCCATTTTCCACTCCCCAAGTATCAATCTGCAAAAAGATATGTTTAGTTAACTTACACCACATTTGCTTGTAACTCCCATGTCCAACGCTGTATATTGGTGTGTTTCACTCCTTCAAAATATAGGATAATTCTACATACTAAAGTTTGGTTGGAATCCGTCTGTCTCGGGGCACAACGCAAGAGTGCGCCTTTCGGGGGGAAAGCCAAAATATTGGCGAGTTATAGCACCTGCTATGGCTATAGAGATGGATATGGGAGAGACATGTTTGGTTGCAGGTGGGGCAGATGTGCTGATGCAGGTCCACTATGGCGTTTCTTCTCTCTGTTCTGGCTTATACCAAAGTAAAGCCATTGGTCTATCTAGCTTAGTATTGTCTACACCAGGCATCCCCAAACTTCGGCCCTCCAGATGTTTTGGACTACAATCCCCATCATCCATGACCACTGGTCCTGTTAGCTAGGGATCATGGGAGTTGTAGGCCAAAACATCTGGAGGGCCGCAGTTTGGGGATGCCTGGTCTACACTGACTCACCAGGGTTTCAGGTTGGATAATTCCCTCACCCACACATATCAGGGCCGTGACTTCAACAACTTCCAAATTTCCAGAAAAGTTATATTTAATCCCCTACACACATTTCCTAAGCTGGGGTTCGGAGGGCAGAATTTCAGCCCAGACTTGACTCAGACATCGTGGCTTTACAGAAGACAGGTTTTTAAAATTAAACTAATAAAATAAACAAAACATGCAGGAGTATTCAGACACTCAATTAGCAAGCTGAGGTTTTATGGAGCATCAAAAAATACCTGCTGTAAAAGTAGTTATATAAATGCTACACCAGAGGTGAAAAACAACAACAACCGAAAATGAAAATGGGCAGGCAAAGAAAACTAATGATGGTATTCAACAAGGTAGTACAGTAACAGTCTTTGTGTTATTAATAATGTATTTTTAATGATATGCTTTGAAGTATTTATAAATTCAGATTATTAACATGGCCAAAGTGAAAAGGTGGGTTAACAAAGGTCTAAAGCTAATATTTATTGCAAACACACAATGTTATAAAGACAATTGTTTGGAGTGAACTGTGCTTTTTTAAGAAAAAATAAAACTTTTGTGCTTCAAACACAGAAGCACTTGTTACAATATTGGTGCCTTTGATCCCAAAACATATTTATAAAACAATTCCTGACTATGAAAATATACAAGACTTGGTTACTTCTTTCCTTGCATGATGCACGAATCCAGGCTAAAGGAATTTGAACCTAGGGCAGTAAGGAAGACTGTAAAATCTGAAAGTCTCTACTACCAATTCCTCCTGAAGATCATTACATCCCAAAAATGTACCGATAGTAGGCCTTTTTAGTAATTAAAAATGGCTCCCTTGGCTAAGCTTCTGTACTAGAGTGAGCACCTCTCTAATGGTCACTGAGGCCACACACATATCTGCTAGAAGCCAAGAGGAGTTGGCCTGGATAAAGCGAGAGAAACAGTGAGGCCCCTTTCCTTAGGTCTGTTGAGACCGATTGCATTTTACACTACTTCTGTTAGCCTTCTAAATAATAAATAAAAATGTATTGAGCCGAACGTGGCTGAGACAGAGTTTGGGGAGCTCACAGAGTTCATTCTGCTTGACAGAATATAGTAGGTGCTTCAGAAAAAAAGCTTACCAAGGCACCTTTTCCACACAAATAGCCCGAGGCAAATACTTAACTGCACACCTGGTTAATACTTCTGCCAAGGTTGTGTGCAATATGGGGTTCTAATGCTTTCTAGCCTCAGAACACACGACTTGGCAAACTAATAAGGTAAAAAAAAAAAGGTAAAGGACCCCTGGATGGTTAAGTCCAGTCAAAGGCTTGCGGTGCTCATCTCGCTTTCAGACCGAGGGAGCAGACGTTTGTCTCTGCAGGCAGCTTTCCGGGTCATGTGGCCAGCATGACTAAATCGCTTCTGGCACATGGAGGACCATGGCCAGTGCCAGAGTGCATGGAAGCGGCCTTTACCTTCTGACCATATCAGTACCTATTTATCTACTTGCACTTGCGTGCTTTCGAACTGCTAGGTTGGCAGTAGCTGGGACCAAGCAACAGGAGCTCACTCCGGCGTGGCGATTCGAACCCCCAAGCCCAAGAGGCGATGTGGTTTAGACCAAAGCGCCACCCATGTCCATAAACTAATAAATGAAGGCCTACACCACAGAGCCTGAATGTTGTATGTCAACCGAAAAACATGCATTGTGGGGGCCCAAGTACTATGATACATACATCTTGTTACTTTTGAATTTAGTTTTGTGGCAATTTTGTCATGAGGGAACTGCTGCTTCCATTCTGGCCATCCCATCAGGCCTGCTAAGATCAGCAGCCTCTGGTGAGGAGAATTGAGCTGCAAAAACGTTTCCCCCCCCCCCTCACTGGATGCTCTGTGGTGTAGTTCTGACTTCTAACACCATGTCTAACAAGCACCAGAGACTTCATTAGATTAACAGTAACCTTTTGTGGTCCGTATAATTAAAGTTATGGTTTTCCCAGTAGTGATGTATGGAAGTGAGAGCTGGACCATAAAGAAGGCTGATCGCCAAAGAATTGATGCTTTTGAATTATGGTGCTGGAGGAGACTCTTGAGAGTCCCATGGACTGCAAGAAGTTCAAACCTATCCATTCTGAAGGAAATCAGCCCCGAGTGCTCGCTGGAAGGACAGATCCTGAAGCTGAGGCTCCAATACTTTGGCCACCTCATGAGAAGAGAAGACTCCCTGGAAAAGACCCTGATATTGGGAAAGATTGAGGGCACAAGGAGAAGGGGACGACAGAGGTTGAGATGGTTGGACAGTGTTCTTGAAGCTACGAACATGAGTTTGACCAAACTGTGGGAGGCAGTGGAAGACAGGAGTGCCTGGCGTGCTCTGGTCCATGGGGTCATGAAGAGTCGGACATGAGTAAACGACTAAACAACAACAACAACCACCTTTATTGTCTAAAAGTATCTACAACAGCCCTCAGAAACTCATTAATGCAGGTGTTAGTTGTCCTTCAGTCCAACGTTCAGTTTCCATCCCATATTATACTATGTGTTGCCTTACCTATTCAGGATCACACTTCACCACAATATGCCTGAGCTGTGTTTCCAGGGGCATGGAAGAGATTAACACAAAAGGAAGGCAATATTTAACAACGGTCGGCATACGTGTGTCCAATGACCAGACATATACATCCTCTTCAAGAGGGAGTGGCATTTAAGGAGGAGCTGAACAACCACTACAGTACTTAAGAAACATTCCTTGGACACTGAAGAGCTTAATAACTAAAAATCCATTAGTTCCTAATATTTCCTTCATGGGCATCATGCTTGAGCTGATAGTGGTCCTTCAAGTCTAGTGACTTTTGAATGAAACTTATCTGAAGCCACGTCAGTTGTCCTTCATGCCTCAATCTGGTACATACCTTTATTTCTCTCTAACACACAATCCTTAGAATATATATATATATATATATATATATATATATATATATATATATATATTGCTATGCTATGCTATGCTATGCTATGCTATGCTATGCTATGCTATGCTATGCTATGCTATGCTATGCATACATACACACACCCTAAGCCATTAATTTAAGTCAGGATATCAACGGTTTAATCGTATTTAAACCATTAATGGGTAATAAATTCTGTTCCGCCTCCTCATGCGAGCCTTCGTGCTGAAGAGAACAGTCCTTTGTATACAACTGTTTTCCTTATCATAAATCCCCACACATGCTTGTTCTGTTTATCTTCCATTAGGATCTTTCACAGTACTGTGCCTTAGATCAATCCAGATGCTTTAACAGCACCTTCAAAAAGCACAGGCCTAATGCTAACAGCCGTTTACTGAGACCAGGAATGCTACTTATACAAGGTCATATAACACGAAGCGGCTACTAAAGGCTGGTATCTGATGAGGCCCAAGGGACGGTTGCTGATGTGCCTGGAAACATTTCCTTCACCAGGTACAGGCCTACGAAAGACAATGGAGCATCATGTAAGAACCGATCAGCTCTTGGGAGCAGATAAAATTAATGCCTAGCTGTAAGGTAAAGGTAAAGGGACCCCTGACCATTAGGTCCAGTCATGACCGACTCTGGGGTTGCGCGCTCATCTCGCATTATTGGCCGAGGGAGCCGGGGTATAGCTTCCAGGTCATGTGGCCAGCATGACAAAGCCGCTTCTGGCAAACCAGAGCAGCACATGGAAATGCCGTTTACCTTCCCGCTGTAGCGGTTCCTATTTATCTACTTGCATTCTGACGTGCTTTCGAACTGCTAGGCTGGCAGGAGCTGGGACCAAGCAACAGGAGCTCATCCCGTCACAGGGATTTGAACCGCTGACCTTCTGATCAACAAGCCCTAGGCTCTGTGGTTTAACCCACAGCGCCACCTGGGTCCTAGCTGTAGTTTGCATTAAAAGAATGATAGCTCAAGCGAGGCTCAGAACAAACAAACAAACAAACAAACAAACAAACAAACAAACAGCAGCAAAAGCCACACTGCACAGGTTCTTTTTTTCCACTGAAAACATAGATTAACAGTATGACTCAGCTACCCTCTCAAGACTAAACAGATTCAGCAATATGCATGTAAAACAACATTCTATAATTTCTTTGCCATTCGTTCGCATGTGCCAAGATGCAACCCACACATCAGGTCGCAGTGGGGGCAGCAAGGCAACAGCCTCCTGTCCGAGATGGCGTAAGTGGATAGACGCAAAAGGGGTGATTATACCCACAGTTTCCAGTTTTAATGATGGTGGGGAGGATGTATAAGATTTGAATTTGAACAGAGGCATTTGAACAGGCAACCAGCACACAAGCTTCAAGATACCAAAAGAGAAAAAGACAATGACATTTGGTATCCCAATTACGAAAATGGGTTCTCAAGGTGTACGCATGTAAGATTGTGACTGGAGGAACTGCAAAGAAATCTAAAAATGAACAAGGAATTAACAAGGGACAAACAACAGAATTGTTAGGCAGTGCATAGAAAGATATCACAACTGTGTTAAGCATTATTTCACACAAGCCACTTCACCTCAGTGCCTGTTTTTGTATTTTACTTTGTGGCTTATAAGAACATTACTGAGAAAAGGAAGTGAAATGAACAAGAATGAATTAGAAAGGCTACCGATATTTTCATAATACCTATACAGTATTATAAAAATGCAAGATCCTGTTGCATGGCCAAAAATGGCCTATCTTCTGAGTTAGCCAATAAAACTCAAGAGACAAGAGGAGTTAGGAGTCCATTTTGTTTATTGCAAAGCAATAGGCTACAGTCGAATCATTTCGCAAAACTGCAACCCTGCCCAACGTGGGGCAGAGGAATTTATAACATTTCAGTCAAAGGATTTTGATTTAACCAATCACATAAATCATTACATCATTGTATATTTA
This sequence comes from Zootoca vivipara, assembly GCF_963506605.1. Classification (NCBI taxonomy): domain Eukaryota; kingdom Metazoa; phylum Chordata; class Lepidosauria; order Squamata; family Lacertidae; genus Zootoca; species Zootoca vivipara. The sequence continues at coordinate 19,414,294 of NC_083278.1, read as the reverse complement.
ATATTCATCATTACCTCATTTCATACGCATGTGTATTAAATAACTTAACTTTTATTCTCATCGTGATCTGTTACATATTGTTAGTTTACATGCATGGGAACCTGTGTTACGTGTGGATGTAACAACTTATGTTCTAGTTTATGAATTATATATTTGTGATTTGCGTATTAGCTGACCTTCTGTTCTAGTAAAATAACGGCATCTTACTAAATCCTCAGTTTCTTTAAAGCAACAGGTTACTATAACTCTTCTATTATAAGCATATTCCAAGATTTAGAGGGGTTTACATTATCACCTTAATTGTGGCCCTTTGGGCCCCTGCTACAATCGCACTTGCTCAAACATTACTAGTGATTAGCACCAATTCTGTAGCAAGCTCTGCAAAGAGATTATGGGGTTTTATTGAGATTTAGATGGATGTGGTTGAGTTCTTAATTTAACAACTTACACACAGGTCTCCCAATATCTAACACACATCATGCGCCATGATTGGTATAAAGGGGTTCATAAGAATTCCTTCCAACTGCATGATTAAGGAGAACAATGATGACTGCAAATAGCGTTAAATAAATAGGCTCCAAATAGATCAAAATTGTAAGTCTGGCAGTGCAGAGATCAATTTTAAGTTATACATACTATTTGAAATGCAGCCTTCTTTCAATAACACTCCTATGCGCCAAAGGGGGGGGGGAAATGAGCATTTTTATGCATTTCAGACACAGAACCCTTTGAAGATCTGAAGATAAACTACTTCTTTCAGATAATTTAGATTTTTATGGTATTTCCTGGTCTTGCCAGAGCTGAAATACTATTTTAAAAATCATTGCTTTATACAATTTGGTTTGCATAGATTTTAGTTCTGAGCAAGACATTTACAATTCCATCATGCAGAACGATGGAATAGAAAAGGTAAGCTTCAGCCATGTATTGTTTTACTGTGACAAAAATGATCTTGCCTCTACTGCAATCATTTTCTTGATGAGATATATGCGGTAAGGCTGGGGGGGGGGGGAGGAGAATAGCTACATATATTTTCTGGATTCATCTCCCCCTTTCTGACAAAAAAAGTATGTTTAAATTCAATTATCTTCCCTTTCCTAAGCTCCTTTTATAGCAGTCTCCAGGAGATGGATGGTGGTGGAAGCGCTTTCCTTGAACTTCAAAAGCAATGACTGAGAACTGGGTTGCTCTAGGCCAGGCATCCCCAAACTTCGGCCCTCCAGATGTTTTGGACTACAATTCCCATCTTTCCCGACCACTGGTCCTGTTAGCTAGGGATCATGAGAGCTGCAGGCCAAAACATCTGGAGGGCCGCAGTTTGGGGGTGCCTGCTCTAGGCTGTCTTTGGTTACAGCAGTCTCATTACTACACCATTTTGGTTCTCCAAAATGCCAGTACAAAGTTGGGGAAAGGAAGGTAGTGGCTATGGATATTATATGGTCTTGTGGGCAAGGTGCCTGGATCCATCTGGGCGACCACTTATGCCATGGGTATAAACTAAGGCCCGGGGGCCGGATCCGGCCCAATCGCCTTCTAAATCCGGCCCGCAGACGGTCCGGGAATCAATGTGTTTTTACATGAGTAGAATGTGTCCTTTTATTTAAAAAGCATCTCTGGGTTACTTGTGGGTCATAGTAATTTGTTCATCCCCCCCCCAAAAAAAATATAGTCCCCCCCCCACAAGGTCTGAGGGACAGTGGACCAGCTCCCTACTGAAAAAGTTTGCTGACCGGCCGCTGACTTATGCACTGCACCCTTGCCCCTCTTGGCTAATAAAAACTAACTGCAAGGGGGAGGGGGACAACTGATTCATGCAGACTTGCAAGAGAGAGTGGTCCTTGCATACTTGAAGGAGGCAGTGGTAAAACAAGAAACTCTCCCTGAATTTGGAAAATCTAAGTAACTGCTGGCCAGTGACCAATCACTCCTTCTTGGGCAAGGTTCTTGAGCAGGTGGTTAAGCACCAGATTCAGGTGCCCTTGGAGGAAACTGCTTTTCTAGGTCCATGTTTCTAGCATATTCCTGGCTTTCCGCCTATCTGGGTGTTCGCCCTAGGCTGATCTATGCTGCAACCCTGGATCAGCGCTACCTGCAATGGTGCAGGGAGCTAGTCGAACCAGAGCCTATGCAACCACTCACTTGCTGTAATCAATAAAGTTGTGGCCTAAATTCTGCCAAAAACCAAACCAAACTTTGAGTCTTGTCTGAATTTATTTAAGGGGGAGGTTTGAAGGTCTTCACACGCAACAAGGCAGGTGCCTATGGAAGCTTCCAAGTCTGAAAAGAATTTCAGGTCTCGGAATGTCTTGCATTAGATAATATGAGCTAAGCTGACATTACAATTACAGAAATAGATAATATTTAACTTAGGAATAAAGAACATTGCCACACACTGAACCTATCTATTCATTTTGCCACATTAGCAGAGTCTCAAGCATTTGAGAGATCCACATTTCTTACCCTCTTCCAAAACACTTTTCAGATTAATAAACTGTTTAAATTGAAACAATCAGGGCATGTTATGTTGCAGTTAGTTTACTACATAAATACTTCATATACCTCAGTTAGCAGCTCAGCCAGGCCATTTGTTTTCTACATTTTAAAGCTGTTGCTATGATATTCACAGCATAGGCTCCAACAGCATTCTTCATGTGACCTAAATATTCTCCTTTTCAATACAAAAATTCTAGTAACTGGTTCATTGAGAATAGCTTGAGGGAGATTTTTTTTCCTCTAGTAGAAGAGGAATACAGTCCAGACATTAAATTAGAACAATCCTCTGCGGCTGAGGGATCACTACTTTAAATTTCTTATTAGAAAATTAACTTGTGTTCCCAGTCTGAGCTGCTTCACCTTGGTTTGCAAAACAATTGTTTTATTTCCAGGTTTTTTTTTTTTAAAGAAAACAGCATTATTTATCCCTCCCAACATAAAGAGTTACCACCTCTAACAAAATCAATATTTCTCAATCATAAATAATTCCCCATTCATTAATAATCTCCCATCATATTTGTGCTGTGCAGATAGGCAATGATTTCTTGCAGTTTACTGAAGCTTTACCTAGTTTGCAACCCAGAAGCATGGTTAAAACTGATAACAAATAAGGACACATAAATATGATTGTTTCCAGTGCAAAAAGGACACTTCACAAGGTCCAAAGTCATCCAGGGTTTAATGTCTGGAACTCTTCTTCCAAAACAAGCTATCCTACCCCAAAGTTGAACTAAATCAGTACTGATATTATACCTGGGTTGGCGCCAGCCAAGCTCTGAAAAAAAGCCATTTTGACTGGATATATTTTTGAAAGGAAGGGGCAAGCACACAATGCAGAAGCTATGCCCACATAGCCACAGCTTGCAAAACTATAATCACACACACCAATATAAAGACGGTTTAATCTGAATAACTGTGTATCTACCATTTCAGAAGGTCTTGAAGTGCTTTTGATCTCATAACATAGCTGAGAACATCCGTCTTTTTTCACACACACATTTTGTGGTGCAAAGACACACAAGTCATCTGACTACAGTGGTACCTCTGGTTGCGAACGGGATCCGTTCCGGAGGCCCATTCGCAACCTGAAAAGGCCGCATCCTGAAGCGCTTCGTCTATGCGCGCATGCACGCAGGTTACGGACGCACCGAACTCGGAAGTAACCCGTTTCAGGACTTGCACCAGATGCGACATGAGGTATGACTGTACTGCCATTTGCTGTTGAATCACCACAAAAGTGTAAAAAAGAAATCAAAACAGCTGCATGACATTTTATTTTAAATTAAAAAAATTCCTTCCAGCAGCACCTTAAAGACCAACTAAGTTTTTATTTTAGTATGAGTTTTCGTGTGCATGCACACTTCTTCAGATACTATGAAGAAATGTGCATGCACACGAAAGCTCATACCAAAATAAAAACTTAGTTGGTCTTTAAGGTGCTGCTGGAATGAATTTTTTTATTTTGTTTCATAGAATCATAGAGTTGGAAGAGACCACAACGGCCATCCAGTCCAACCCCCTGCCAAGCAGGAAACACCATCAAAGCATTCTTGACATATGGCTGTCAAGCCTCTGCTTAAAGACCTCCAAAGAAGGAGACTCCACCACACTTCTTGGCAGCAAATTCCACTGTCGAACAGCTCTTACTGTCAGGAAGTTCTTTCAACTACGTCAGAACAACACGGCTACCTACCTGTAACTAGAACTTATTTTAAATTGTTTGTTTAAAAAAGGGGAAGACCCCTCTTCTCTGCCAGGTTAAGACCTCAGCACCCTTGGCTAAAACAAATGAAATAAACTCCTTTCAGGAGAGAGTCTGCTTCATTTCCTCTTCAGGCTGTGTCATTTGACACTTCGGTACTCCAACGTTTCTCTTCAACGCAGTGTGTTGCTAATCTAATCTAATGAAGCCCTGAGAACACTGCTGTGCTATGGATATGTTTTACAATGCAAACATGATTAGCTACACAGAAGTGGGACTTTATATGCATGGTACTCTTTTGGGAGCAAAAAAGTGTGTTATAGTGACATGGGCCTCCTTCATCAAATCTGTCCTATCAACACTTAAACAGTAAAGTGTTTCCTTCGGGTTAATCCTTAATCTTGAAAACTGCTTATTCTCTCCTCTCCTTGTGACTATGGAAAGCTTGTAATAGGGAGGGACCACAGCTGCATGCAGAAAATCCTGGTTTGATTGACAACGAAACCGGCTGCATTCTATTAGTTCTGACAGTTTGCTGGAGTAGGGGGGTAAATGCTTTTGAAGATGGGAGGAAGACACAAAGTGAAGTGAAAAAGCATGGGAATCAATATGGCAAAATCCATCTTTAAAAACAATTTCGGCTCGCCTCCAGGAAATTTCCCTTAAAATTATCTTTTGGTGGCATTGGACTCCCACACGCCTTGCAAATATAAATCCTTTAAATTCACCATTATGCTGGAAAGTTTCAGTTTCCATCCCATATTATACTATGTGTTCATAAGAGCCTACACAACACTAAACACTGTTGCTGTATGTAGGTTTTATTTTATTTGTTTTTTATCTTATTTTTGGAAATGTACATCCAGTTTTTTCCATTTAAATTTTTTGGGGGCCCCCAAGAGAGTGGGGCCCTAAACTATAGTTTGTTTAGCTTATACGTAAATCTGGCACTGTTGACAAAGGTTGTGTTACGTCCGGGTTTCCCCAGACATTTTTGTGATTTTTGAAAATTCCACCCGGACGCTATTTCCAACAGACGAGTCCTAGATATATCTGGGAAATCCCGGACGTATGGCAACCCTACACTAATTAGTTTGTTGCCCAATCAGGGCATTAGTTAAATTTTTAACTGATTAACCTAGCTGATTGACTATAAACATTTCAGTCCCTCAAAACAGAGAGACAAGTAGGGGGGAAATGATGAATACCTTTACAGTGCAATCTTATGTCCACTCCGAAATTAAGTCCCATGGAGTGCAATGGGATTAGCAAGATTAGGATTACAGCCTCCACTCTTGGTAAATGCCTTAGAAACAAGAAAAACAACAACTAGAAATATTGAAAATAAGTAGCTGACTGGAATTTTAAAAAGGAGTGGTCAGGTAAGATTAAGGAAGCATGAGAACAGTTTATTATATTGTCTAAAGAGCTAGACTGTCAATAAAATAGAAGGGATACTTTATTAGAATGTTTAAAATTCATCTGAATAATATGGTACAGCAGGAAATGAATTCATGGTCAACCAATACAACTCTTGCCAGGCAGCCTAAATATAACATTTCTCTAGCAAATGTCTGCCTGATATTTTAACAAATACCACCACGGAAATTATTCTGCGCCCCCACAACCACATCTCCCTTACTGAAATAACTTTAAAATTAGAAAGTGTATGCACAGGGGAAATTTCTTGCCTTATCCTCAGAAGATAGCTTCTTCAAAAACCTTTTGTTACATTTGAGAATTGGTCTGTATGTTCTCCCATCAAAAGCTGTTTTCTTTCAATCCTCACTCCCTTTACACTTTACTCAAATGAAACACCACCTTGACCAGGCATGAAAAAGTTTTGGCCTTCCAGATGTTGCTGAAGTATGGCTCCTAACTGCCTTGGCAACCATGGGCAATAACCAGCAATGATGGGAGTTGTACTTCTGCAACATCTGCAGGCCCAGAGGTTCCCCTAGAGCCTTTCTTCTACTCCTGGCATTGTTTGAAAAGCTTTCCTGTTACTGATGTCCTCCTTGGATTGTGAATGTAGGACTCCGGGCATAGTATTATTAGTACCAGATGTTACTTTTCTTCCTGCATCAAGGAAAACAATGGTTTTGTTGATGCAAGTCAAAATAGCACTGGCTAGCACATTTAATCATCGTAATTCCTTCCATTTCTGATGCTCATGCTACAAGCGCTATTGCTTATGAAGACAAAACAGCACCACCTATTCACAAGAGGGAGATATCAGCACGCCTGGAGATATACTGTACCTCAAGGTTTGTGTAAGTACAAACGAATATTCAGGAAACAAAATATTGAATGGGGAACTCCCCCAAACATGACCAATGAGGATGAGGATACTCAGTGACCACAAAATGTCAAATGATTGCTGGAGAGTGAGGAAATGAAATATAACAGAGGAGGAGGAGGATTGGAATTAAGTATGTGCAATCCAGAAGATGGCAATGTTTTGCTGCCATTTCTACTGACAAACATTCACAGTGAGCTGGCTTTGATGATATTGATCCTGAGGAATGATTGCATATGGTCTGAAACTCTTGGATGGGGTACAATTACCCTTCCTGAATGAAGGCCCTGGATGGTACCCTGTGTTCAAGACTGGTAAAATGAATTAAATGACAATTTGCTACCCTTAATGGGTGCACCATGGTACAGCCTGCCACTACTTCGAGGATAAGATAGAGAAAACCAGAGAGCTGTGAGAATATAATCTCACTAAGATTTAGCTACGATGAACACATAGCATAGTTTTGTTTGCCTTTCAGTTCATCTTGCTCATTCCACATGCCTCTTGTCTTCATTATACAAGCCTCATGTACTGCTTCAGAAGTCCACAAAAAATTCTCTGTTATACCCCAGGACACATTTCATTGCTTTCAGTCTAAAATCACAAGGACCTATATCATTTTCCTGGTTTATATATTGTTCTACAATTCTGTACTTACTACTTCAAGTATTAGTTATAGGTAGGTAGCCGTGTTGGTCTGACGCAGTCAAAAAAATTTTTTTTTAAATCCTTCCAGTAGCAGACTTATGAATTCCTATGGGAAATCACATTTCCAATGGCGTTTTTCGACTTGCGGATTTTTTGACCTACGAAGGTGCCTTCAGAACGGATTAAATTCATAAGTCGAGGCACCACTGTACCTAAGCATGAGAAAAAGAGCAGCTAGAAAACAAAACAAATGATAGAGAAATAAGCTTTGGTTTGTTTGATCATCTGTGGGACAACGACTGTTTTGTTGGATTAAAAAAACAACAATGGTTCTGCATTATTTGCTAACCAGGCCATTGTTATCATATCCAAAGTACTCTGCTTAAGAGTGTGTAAGCTGTATCAGATAGCAAAACCTACAGAAAAATATATGTGCTCAATCATGAAATAAAGGTAAATTGTGTGTGCTTATAATGACTTTTTTCCACTTCATGTATAAATGCAACAGTTGTGTCCCTGCCTATTAAACTGTGGTGTTCAAAATACAGGGAGGAATCTAATAATGTTTTAAGACGGTTGTTCCATCAGTGCAAGGATTTCTGCTTCACAGTAGAACATTCTCCCATTCTCCTTCCCCTGCGTGCCCCGCTAAATCCGTTCTGGAGGTTCTCCCAACCCTCTGGAGCAGATTTAGGGAAGGTGCACTGATGGGATCCATCAGTAGAATCCCACCCACAGTGTTTTACTATAGTGCAATCATTTAGGATTTCATTCTATCTGAAGAACTACCTTCGGTTCAGCAGAATGTTATTTATTTTTCCAAACAGTTTTCTCCGCCAAAAGAGGGCTCAACACTCAATTCTTTCTAGAGCTTCAAAAAAGTTTCCTTCCTTCCTTTGCCTTATGCATTCCCTCAGACACAGAAAAAGCCAGAGGCGAAAATATTCCAAGACACCTTAATCCACCTGGGACCTTGCCATGAAGCTGTGACCCTCAGCTCCAGGGATCTAGCACTGCTTTGTGATAATGCCAGCAGACATGCTTGTCATCTTTCCATTTGGAATTCTTTTTTTTAATAATAAAAAATAAACTTATGTCAATTAGTGACAGATACAACTAGTAACACCCAATTCAGTATGATTATAATGTTCATTACTGAACTCTCCTACAATAGATAATTGTGCTTTATCAAACTGTTATGTTTACTACTAAAAGAACAAAAACAAATGCTCCCCCCCCCCAAAAAAAGTGTTAACACTGCCTCCTTGGTATTTTTAAAGAAGCAAACATATACACTTCAGAAATCTTTATATTTCCTACTAGATTCTTTGGAGCAGGATGACTAAATCATAAGACTCATTTTCCGGGCCTTTTTCCCCTAGGCAAAAGCTTTTTGTCTTTACGTGGGTGGCGCTGTGGGTTAAACCACTCAACCTAGGGCTTGCCGATCAGAAGATTGGCGGTTTGAATCCCCGTGACGGGGTGAGCTCCCGTTGCTTGGTCCCAGCTCCTGCCAACCTAGCAGTTCGAAAGCATGTCAAAGTGCAAGTAGATAAATAGGTAGAGCTCCAAGCGGGAAGGTAAACGGCGTTTCCGTGTGCTGCTCTGGTTCGCCAGAAGCGGCTTTGTCATGCTGGCCACATGACCTGGAAGCTGTACACTGGCTCCCTCGGCCAATGATGCGAGATGAGCACCGCAACTCCAGAGTTGGTCACGACTGGACCTAATGGTCAGGGGTCCCTTTACCTTTATAGGTTAGTTATAGTCCTCATGTACCATAGCATAAGGGAAACAGAAAACTTCTTGGAGTTCAACCTGCATTGGGTTTAAAAATGTAAAAGATCTCATTTCTCCTGAAATTTACCAAACCCCCGGGGGGGGGGGGTATGTTTAGAACATCACTAGTGTACAGTATATCACAACACCACATATACACCAGTATTTACTCACATATAATATTTAGTCATTATTTTAAAAATTTTAGTCACTGTTCTACCAGGAATACTAAACCACTGAGCGCAGCAGAAAATGAAGAAAACTTCCACAAGACAACGAGAATTTTGTCTACTGCTTCTGGGACATTTGACAAGTCATGTAATCTATGTTATCATTCAGCTCTTTAGGGCAGGGTTTGGCAAAGTTTATCTTGCCTGGGCCTGTTCACTCCAGCAGAGATCCCTCCGTGGGACGCAATTTCCGGCATCTGCGCATGCACAGACACGATTTCCAGCGCTGCAGAAGCAAGTCCCCAAGCCGCACTGCGCCGGTTTAGTGCAGCGCGGGAAGACTCGCCAAGGGGGTGGCTCAGTTCGGGGGTGGCTCATGGTCCAGTTAAATGACCCCCGTGGGCTGCTTGTGGCCCATGGGCCTTAGGTTGCCTACCCCTGCTTTAGGGATTATAGCACTAAGCATCCGAATTATATACAGCTATGATCCAAGATGATGTAGTCGCTAGTGCCACCCCGCCTCACAAAGCTTTTAATTAAATGTCCATCATCAGTATCCTGGTTCACAGGTACTGCTGAGCCATCAGTTAACAGGCCATTGTTTATCAAACCATTGTTTATTTGATCGTCCAAACCTGACACAGAAACTTAACCATGGTTTGCTAACCAACAGCGAACCAAGCTAATAAACCAGGGGTTGTTACTCGTTTATAAAACTTGGCTTATGTTAATCATAGCTTAGTGTTACATGCGAAACCAGCCCTCATCCTTAACCATGGTTTGTATACCATTTCTGCCCAAAAGCTACAGAGCCATGAGCAAAGCGTGGCTGAAAAATTAAACCATTCCAAGGTCTGATCACCTCTCATTAGCACTTTTCCCATCTTTCCACTCTTCCCCATAACCCCCATACCCTCTACTGCTAAGGGCTTTGTAGCTTTGTATGTGCTGCAATAAAATAAAAATGAAAGGGACCACTCTGGCCAGGTTTCATCTATTAAAGGAATAATGCAAAGGCGACTATGGGAAATGAAAGCTGCACAACAAGAAGTTAGTTTAAATTACTTTTATTAAAACGGAAGGGGGAAAATAAAGCTGTTAACACCTTTTTAAGGAAAGAAGTCCTAAGAAGATGAGACACTTTCCACACATCCAAAACGCTGATGGTTTTAAAGCACCATACTTCCTTGGGTACCACAGCCAAATCTAAGAAGGGTAGAAAACATTTCAATCAACACAAAAGCCTAGCCCAGCATGTTACAGTTAAAAGGCTGTTGATTGCAGCAGGCGACCTAAAAGGTAATTGGTAGCTTTTGATCAGGGATGAAAAAAGCAAGACTACAGGTCTTGACTCATCCACATTCCCTCGGTGATTATGTGCCTTGGTGATGAAGAGATTTCCCCACCCTTCCCCTTGCCTCTGCCCACTTTCAGGAGAAGCACTCAAAAGCTGCTTCAAGCAGTGCTTTTGAGAAGCAACGAAAATTTCATCTGAAACAGGAGCACAAGCCAGGAGATAGGGGCCACCTTAAGACTCTTCTCATCTTGTTCGACTACAGCTCCCACCATTCCTGACTATTGGCTATGCTGGCTGGGGTTGGGAGTGCATCAGGTTCCTCATATCTGTGGAATGGACCAGGTAAACAGGCTCTATGAATTCCCACCTCTTTCCCCCTATTTGAAGCCGCATCTCAACATCCCGGATGGTATGATGGACCTCCCTAAGTTAATGCCTCTTTTGGAGCAGTGGGCAGTAGTGGGGAATGGATCTGTCCACTAGCAGAAAACCTGAGTGCCAGGAAAACAGAGCAACAAAACACACAATGAAACATTCCAATTAAAAAGGAGAACGTTGTTTATAGCAGTAGAGGCAGCCATGCATGTGATCTGAAGCAATGCTTTCCTCTTGCATACACAAGAGTTCCTTCCCCGTTTCCAAAGGTCATTATTAGCTTTTTCGAGCAGCAGAACAAGACTGACTTCATTCCAATCAGCTTTCACTGCTGCAATTCCATAGACTGCAGGGGAAAATTTAGCATTTTTTGAAAAGCAGCTTTTACTAAGAATCCAGTCAGAAGCATACACTGATCCGATCTGCCAGAAGAGAAGTTAAGAACTCCTTCCCCAAGTGCTCAAAAAGGACAGAGCAGAAGGCGAGCGGCAGAATGGCTATTCTCACCATCTCCCTATGCCAACACTATGGAAAACAAAAACCTAAGCTTAAAAGCAGTAAAAGTGCATTCCATTTTCTGAACAAAAACAATCACAGCTAAATATTATATCCTCTCAGGGTAGCTTGCAGGAAGGTGATCACGACAATAGACAGGTGAAGGACAAATCATGTTAACTCATCATTTTAAATTTAGAGGCTGCCCACAGAAGTATTTATAAGCCTGTATGGATTTTTGTTAAGGGGCTGGTGGTTGTAAAAGAGCTCACCCTGGTCCCCACAAAAAAAAAAAGCAGAATACAAGTCAATAATGACCCACTGCAAGTTATCAAGCTGTGCATTTAAACAAGACTGTGATGTAATTTTAATTTAGAAACGAATGCTTCTACTGATTTTGCATCAATACTGAAATGCGCCCAGAGTTCTATATTTTTAGGAGAACTTCTTCTAAAATGGAGGACATACGGAAACAGAACCTATCAATATAACTGGTTACGAAGCAACATAGAAGTAGTCAGATGTGCTGTATTGGACTGTGGGAAATCCTTTTTATTGTGCTAGTGAAGGATGTGCAGTTCTTTCGATCAGACATTTAGTAGAAATAAATATAGCACACATATCGGAACACATCTCCTGCCAACCTAGCAGTTCGAAAGCACATCAAAGTGCAAGTAGATAAATAGGTACTGATCTGGCGGGAAAGTAAACGCCGATTCCATGCGCTGCTCTGGTTCGCCAGAAGCGGCTTAGTCATGCTGGCCACATGACCCAGAAGCTGTACGCCGGCTCCCTCGGCCAGTAAAGCGAGATGAGTGCCGCAACCCCAGAGTCATCCGTGACTGGACCTAATGGTCAGGGGTCCCTTTACCTTTATAGGAACACATAGGACTGTACTTTAAAAAAAGAAAAGAAGAAGAAGTATGATAATTTGAATGGACTTGCTGGAAGTAGGATTTAACAACAACAACAACAACAACAACAACAACAACATATCCTAAATCATCTCTGATTATGTTTGACAGTGTACACCAGGGGTCAGCAGCCTTTTTCAGCCGTGGGCCGGTCCACCTTCCCTCAGACCATGTGGTGGGCCAGACTATATTTTGGGGGGGAAATTAGAACAAATTCCTATGCCCCACAAATAACCCAGAGATGCATTTTAAATAAAAGCACACATTCTACTCATGTAAAAACACCAGACAGCCCCACAAATAACCCAGAGGTGCATTTTAAATAAAAGGACACATTCTACTCATGTAAAAACATGCTGATTCCTAGAACGTCCGTGGGCCGGATTGAGAAGGCGATTGGGCCGCATCCGGCCCATGGGCCTTAGGTTGCCCACCCCTGGTGTACACTATCCCCAAGTACTATACAGAATGACATAAACAGTCCCACAAAAAAAATAAGACACAGATTTGCGATTTGTTCCATTTCTGCATAACATCTAGCAGATATTCAACACTTTGCAAACAACATCAAAATATTTCATTTCCAAGACTGCTATCCAAACCCCCTAATCTTCCACACTGAAGGGCTTGGGTGTTCTGAAAGTCTCTCACACCCTGCCTCTATTGGCTTCCACACACAGAATGACGCTGGCATTGCTCCTCTGGTATTGAGCTCCCCATTCTGCCTGTGGAATTCTCACCAGCAGTAGTAGCCTATGGAAAGCATCCAACAGGGTTTTGCCTGCCCCAGCTTTAGCTTCAGAATGTGTGGTGGGCTTTCACATGTGGCAGTGGTCCCATCGTGCCCCACTTCTTCTTGGTTGGGGTTAGGATTGCTTTGCCTATATGTTATGGTTTAGGATTTGAGCACTTACAGAATAGTTGCATTTACCTTTTCCTCCTCTCCCACCCCAAGATTCTGAATTTCTGGATGGTCTCTGGGTTAAACTAAATGGGAAGGACCATTTGAAAAAGGCGAAGTTTGCCATCACCATTATCCAGCGTTAGAAATTCATGTAAGCTAGGTGCCAAATGGCTCCTTAAATCAGGGTTACAGTCACAAAAATGGAATGCCTAGGTGCCATTTTTAGGCGAGATGGCTCAAAAGTCGCATTTTTCAATGCGACTTTTTAGTTCTTGGAATTCATTCTCATTGCCTGTATAAAATACAGCAGATGGAATTCTACAGGATGTGTTGCTAGTGTGTGAAAACAGTCAAGATCCAAGGATCCTCCAGATGGTGGAGACATCAGGTGCTATCCTGGCACCCGGGCATCTTCACTTAGTCATAAGCGGCTGATGGCCAGGTAACCTGAACCCAGACAAGATAGAAGAGTTCTTAGTTAACAAGCTTTCCAAACGGGCAAGATAGATGTGGCCGCATTTGAATGGGGTTTGCACTGCCCCTTTTAAGAATCAGGTTCACAGTTTGTGCACTCCCGGAGGCAGGACAAGGGAAAGGTGATTGTGAATAGGTGGTTGTGCTTTTAGCCAGCCGAATCTCCACAGCCTGAAAGGTTTCATATGAACATCCTGCTGGTTTTCAAAATGGTAATACAACAATCATTGCTGGGAGTGGGGGGCAGATCATAGGTAATTTAAGATAATGTTCAGACGTTGTTTCACAAGGTAATTTTCCAAAATAGGGGGTAATTTTTCTAATGTGATTTATTTATCCAGAGCTATACCATTGTTTCATTTACTGAAATCCAGCTAGTTACTTAGCATGTGTTCTGAACAGTCAAGCCTGTCAGTGTGACCCTGACTCAGAACAAACAACCAGGACCTGAAGCGACAAGCAGAAATCAAAGCCCGGCCAAAGGGGGAAAGAAGTCTTTGTATGTGTATTAGAAATTCCCATCAGATTTCGTTTAGAATATGGCAACGTCTATCACTAGCCCAAGTCCCAAAGTCTTCATGGTATAATTCATAGGGACCAAAAATTCAAGATATTGCAGGTTTTGGGGGGCTTCTTCCCCTCCGCACATTGAAATCAGAGTAAATGTGGCTCCAAACACTTTCTAATGCAATGTGCAGAACACCTTTGAAAATCCAAGCCTAATAAGTTTTCAGATGAACAAAGTCAAGCCTTCATGAGCTGAACAGAAGATTCAGTCGATGCCTATTTCACTGCACATCTCATTTTCTCATAAAGCTAATCGTAATATACTTTGACCACTACTTTAAAATTATGAGGAGTCTTGTGGATTCAAAGGGACACCCCACAATGATTTTATGTCCATCACCTACCAAGGTAGCAACAGGATAGAAGAGACCACTCACTGAAGCCAGCCACTAGAGGGGGCCTGATTACATACACTAGGCCTATTTATTAAAATCTCTCTCAGTCTAAGCTTAAAAATGATTGGAGTCGTCATGCTTTTAGGATGCCTACTGCTATTATCTCTACAGATGCTTTCTACTAAGCTCAGGAGTTAGTAAGCAGCAAGACTGGGCCCCACCTTTATGCAACAACAATGAGCAATGAATGACGTGCCTTACAAACAGGAGAGATCAGTATCCAGTTTCTCCCTGTCAGATTCCAGCAAAGTGAAATTTGCTCCCAATAGCCCACCAAAATAAATAAATAAATGTGGCAGCTCTTATTGCTAGAAAAAAGTTGAAGCCAGCGCGCAAATAAAGAGAGGCATATCAGCCAATGCCATATACCAATTTATACAGATGGTCATATTTACAGTATTGGAAAGAAAACCATGTTGCATATTCCAAGTTGTAGTCAAATGCACAGATCGATCAATTTAGTCCATACTACCGATTCTGTTTACACTGCTATGAAATAACTGCACACAGACATTCACATCAAAATATATAGGCATAGCACACCATTCTGCTGCCTGATGCTCACACTGCAGTTTCAGCGATGCTTTCATACCAGCAAGGTTCGTTATAAACAAACATGCTTCATTTAACTCCTTTCTACATGATGCTTAGTACTTTTATGTTTTTAATTTGCCAGCGCTTCCCAAAGTTAATAAGGGGCTGTTATGTATTTAGTTGTTCTACTGTATCAATTCAATCTTCACCTGGAGTCTTATTTCTAATACATGCCGGTAAACAAGAAGGCATAGTAACATTTTCAGCAGAGAGGGGGATATGTTTTTTAAACAAAGTCACAAACTACATTCCTCAACGTGCCAAAATAAACAAACCGTGGGATACATACCTACTTAAGTTAATAGCTTAATTTTTAGCAGAGATGAAAAGGGACAGGGTGAGATTTACAAGAAACCAATGTGACCATGTGGCATCTGCCAAGAATAGTTTTTAAAGTTGATCCTTTAATTAAAATGAATAAATTTTAGTGATAGGCCTCTTTACCAGGGGACTGGTAAGAAGCCAAATACAACAACATTTAAGGTGAGATCCAAGGTTGGGGTGAACTCTTATAATAGTCTTGTCAGCTTAACTTATGTCCCAGGCAAACTTGCAGAGGGAATTACTGGTATTATTCAACATAATACCAAATCCAGACTTTGCCCTCCACAGGTTGTTGTTGTTGTTTAGTCGTTTAGTCGTGTCCGACTCTTCGTGACCCCATGGACCATAGCACGCCAGGCACTCCTGTCTTGCACTGCCTCCCGTAGCTTGGTCAAACTCATGTTCGTAGCTTCGAGAACACTGTCCAACCATCTTGTCCTCTGTCGTCCCCTTCTCCTAGTGCCCTCAATCTTTCCCAACATCAGGGTCTTTTCCAAGGATTCTTCTCTTCTCATGAGGTGGCCAAAGTATTGGAGCCCTCCACAGGTAGAAATTCTTTTTCTGTCCACTGGGGTATTTTGATCCAATGGTGAAAACTATTGCCACTGCAACACCTCCCATGTTTATTTCCATATGTCTAGAGCAGTGGGAGGTAGAACTGGGGTCTGGGGAGGAAGGGGGAGATGAAGAAAAGCTCCCCTCCTCCATAGAAGGGGCTGAAGTCTGGATGCAACCTCTAGGGGAGAAAATATAGTGAATGAAAATTCAGCATGGCTTCTGCAGAAAGAAGTCTAACTCCACTACCCTTGAAAATTAAGATTGAATCCGGGATTTTCTGCATGCAAAGCAAACACACTACCACTGAATTATGGCTGTTTCCTATTTTAGAATATTGATTGCAAGTTGCAATATGTATATCAGGACAAGGAAATCACCAAGAGAATGGAGCCTCTTCCCTAAGCAGCAGCTAGGCCTTTAAAACTTTAAAACAAAAGACAGAAAAAACACAAAATACTCTTCTCAGCTCCCCTCCCATTTCAAATCAGCAGCTACTATTTCTACACAGGTGTTAAGCACCCAAAGCAGATATTCCCTCCAGCTATTTTGGGACTACAGTTCCCATCATCCCTGACCACTGGTCCTGTTAGCTAGGAATGATGGGAGCTGTAGTCCCAAAACAACTGGATGGCCAAGTTTGGGGGTACCTGACTTAAAGCAAACTATGTCTCCACAAGACATGGAATGATAGAACTGTAGAGTTGGAAGGAATTCCGAGGGTTATCTAGTCCAACCCCCTACAATGCAGGAATCTCAGCTAGATCAAACATGACAGGTGGCCACCCAACCTCTACTTAAAAACTTCCAAGAGAGGAGAGTCCACCACCTCTTGTGGGAGTCTGTTCCGCTGTCAAACAACTCTTAAGAGTTGAGATAAATCAGCTTAAACCAAATTTACTGTAGATTGGCTTTATTAAGTTACCCCACAAATTACTTTTGGAGATAGTTTGAATTGTTAAGAAGACATTATCAGGAGTACAGATTACCAAGATTCCTAAATATCAAGGAGCCAATCAACTATACACCATCAACATGACGACTGTCCCCATGTGGGGGGGGGATAAAGACTTCACAGAAATAGGAGAGCCTAATTTGGACACTTCAAGAGGAAATGCCTTCCTTCTGCAGATTAAAATTTACAATTGTCACTCACTTTGAAGCTGCATTTCAGAATGTCAGAAGCAATCAACATCTCATTTAAATTGGTGTTTTAAAAAAAACAAAGCAAGAAAGCTACTTAAAAATAGGACAACAAAGATTTTAGTTAGTAATATTTTTGAGAAGCAAATCAGCCTGGCTCCAACAAATTTGTTTTTTTTAAAACAAAGAAACATTTCAATTCATTATTTAAAGCCATATTAAAATGAGGAGCGCATGACATCTTTAAATGCTTCTGTTAGAGCAACCTACATAATGAACAACACACTAGTCTGCAACAGATTTTAGTCGCTTGTACTTAAGAGAGTTAGCATCTCCACAGCAATTAAAAATTACTTTCAGGGCACTGCCTGCCAGCAACAGCCTCTGAAAACAAACAGGGTGTGTGTGTGTGTGTGTGTACACACAAACACACAACTACTTCAATCATTTTATCTGGTCTCAGTACTAACAGAAGCCATCACAGCAGCACCTGTATTCTGAAGACAATAAATAGGGCTCTAGTTAAACAAAATATTTTCAGTATTAGACTGCTACAGTAATGCTCTCAGAACACTTGCCCACAGTGAAGTAGGAGATACTGTATAAAGGAAGCCAGGATGTAGAATTATTGCTAGTTAGCAGGCCCATTATGCAAGTATTATAGCTACCTAAACAGAGAAGGGACACGGGTGGCGCTGTGGGTTAAACCACTGAGCCTCTTGGGCTTGCCGATCAGAAGGTAGGCGGTTCGAATCCCCACAACGGGGTGAGCTCCCATTGCTCGGTACCTGCTCCTGCCAACCTAGCAGTTCAAAAGCACGTCAAAGTGCAAGTAGATAAATAGGTACCGTTCCGGCGGGAAGGTAAATGGCGTTTCCATGCGCTGCTCTGGTTGGCCAATAACACAAGATGAGCGCCGCAACCCCAGATCGTCCGCGACTGGACCTAACAGTCAGGGGTCCCTTTACCTTTAAACAGAGAAGAACGGGCAAAAAGCCACAGAAACCAGCAGCATTTGTACTGCAGGGGTAGGAAAGGGAATCAAGGAGGCTGCTTGTGATGCTGCGAAAAAGACATATGGCTTTCTGTTTTAAAGAAATTCATATGCAACTTGTAAAACATGAGCTCTGTCTTATCCCAAGACAGTATGGGCAAAAATGCTCTACTGCTCTTGACTTGACAAGCTGTTCCCATTCCTGCCCTTAGAAACCTTACTGTTGAGTTTGCCATTTGGTGTTCCTTTTTTCCTTTTCTTTCGCCAACAGCAGCAATTCATTCCTTTGCCTTATGTCAAACCTAGCTGTTGCGGTAGCACTGTGTTTTCTCTACAATACACCTTCATTCATTATCTTATTTATTTAAGGTTATCTGAAAACTGTTTAATTGAGGAAACATCTAAGCAGTTTTTGCATAAAATATAAAAGATAGAATAAAAAAATGCCAATAGAAGCCAGAAGCTAAACCTAAAACAATTCAAAAAATAAATAAAACATGCAGCCAAACATATACATTAATTTTTAAGAAGAAATATTAAACTGCATATGCCAATTTTATACAACCAGCTTTACATGTTTATGAACAGCTTTCTGGGTTTACAAGTTATCCTGTTCATTTGGCTCTACTGTGTGAGACTCTGTTAATGTATGGATAAGTGTTCTGTACCGTTGTGTTCAATGGCTAAAGGAGTAAAAAGCTGAGTCTCCCAACGGGTGGAGAAGCAAGGAACCATTCATTTGGCAGAGATGCAATCATGGTGTGGTTGATGGGAGATAGCCTCATTAATGGTCCACAGCAGAAGAAACAGCATCGTCTCTTGCTGCCCCCTTACAAGCTGTACAGATGTCTTCTGGCATCATTAGATTCTTTAACCACAAAGGATCAGTTCAGGGTACCCTAGAGAAGATTCTGCCAAAAGCACTCCATCTCTAAGAGAAATGTGCAAAATACATATACATAATGATAAAATAACTACCACCTGAAAAGAGTCAACAAAAACACCAAGAGGCACCCACAGTTACCACTTCCACACACACACACCCCAAAAAAATAATTCACTGTGCAAGTGCCGTAACACCTTTACCAGGAAATCTACCAGCCTGGGCCGGGCCAGTGGCCACATTTGGAACTTTGCAAAAGTGCAGTGGTCACCTGCCAGAAAATGCAGTACGCACCATGATACCTAATCTGAATGGGCACAAAATCATACAGGCACATACCCATTAACTGGGGGGGGGGCGGGGGCGGCACCTAAATCTGCCACTGCCATGTTTGCCCACAGAGAGAAGCTGTTCGCACCTGTCCTGTGTTCAGAATGAAATGAAGAGGCACTGGATGTCCAGTCCTGGCATACAACAAAAGCAGATATTTTTTCAAGGGAGCACATTCACTGTAGCAGATGCAGAGCCAGCCCAAGCAGAAACTGAGCAGGAAGACCACTGTGTGTTTTTGAAGGGATGTTAACAGAGACCTTTTGCAGGTAACAAAGAACTTATTGCAGCAGACATACAGGCACTCATGGGTGCTATGCTGTTGACCCCCTATACTAGAAAATGAACAAAATGCCTTCCATAATACGGTGTTATGAAAATTAAACTGCATTGCCTGCAGAATGTGAAGAGCTACTTTAAGAATGCCCAAAAAGACAGTGGGTTATCTGACTTCTCCCATCCTTGAAGTCTCGGAATAGATCGTACACACAGAGAGAGACAGACACACCAGGCAATTATCTCAACTTGCTTTCAGAAGTGCTCTCTGTTCCAAAAGCAAAAGGTCATGTGTTTCTTGAAGAGGAGTTCAAGTAACAGAAACATGAGCCCAACACCTTCTTAGGCATGCAGAACAAGTTACCGTAGTTGGATCCCAGCCAACTAGTGGTATAAAATAAGGAAGATACCCGTGTGGGGTGTGTGTGTGTCTTAAGGGTTTAAAAAGAAAAGTTTCTTCATACACAATGCCCACCCTCACTGCACAGTATTTACTTGATATTCAGTGGCTCTCCTAGTTGGGTGAATTTTCATCTGCAAATTCCAGTCTCCTACACAGCAAGATTCCTGAATTGGTGCCTCCATTCAAGAGTGCTAAAGAGGAGCATATAGCATATTCTAATACGTTGGAATAATAACTCCAGCATACACAGCTGCACAATTTTAGAGGCAAAAGAATAAATCTTTGCCTCTCCACATTTAGCGCCAGCCATCCAGTAGTGCATAAATCAAGGGGAAAGACATTTTGAGAAATCTGATCTTTAGCACAACCAATATGGGAGAGGAAATCAGGTTTTTTCAAGCCTATACCCACTTACCCAGGAATAATTCTCATTGAACTCAAACTAATTTCTAAGTAGGCATGTAAAGAATGTGCTAGAAATTCTATAAGAATGGTTAAAAGCTAGACACTGACCATGTTACTTGACACTATCACCTTTATAAATATATTTGCTTGCTCTTTTCAGTTCCACATATTCCTTAAGAGCTTATGAAAAATATATTTGTGGGTTAGACCATCCCTCAAAAACAGAACCCTTTTAAATGAAATATAACAGCACAATAAGAAAAGAAATACTGTCTGTAACAGAAACTAGTCTGTAGTACTCACAGCTGCAAGACATCAAGGTACTCACAACTGTAAGACATCAAGGTAATCAGCTGCCTAGAAGATTCCCCACAGCCTTGTAGAGGAGGGAAAGTTTTTAAGGGGAAATCTCCCCTCAACACACACACAAAATGGTACTATGGCCAATAGCAGGCATCCCCAAACTTTGGCCCTCCAGATGTTTTGGACTACAATCCCCATCATCCCTGACCACTGGTCCTGTTAGCTAGGGATCATGGGAGTTGTAGGCCAAAACATCTGAAGGGCCACAGTTTGGGGATGCCATAATATTTTTTTAAAAGACATTACATCTCAACATCAGCCTCAGAGCTTGTAGGTACACTGTTCAGGTTTAGACTGGTAGACTCTAGAAACAGGATATTTCCACTGTGCTCTCTCCCACTGCACACACACAATCGCATCTCTGTTAGCTTTTAAAACATACTGCTGAGCTTTTAAGCTGCTGCTTTTAAGTTTGTGATTGGGCTGTTGACACATCTTTATTCTATACAGTTTAAATCTGTTTATAGCTTGGAGAGTGCTTTGCCCCCCAAAAGAAGTACAAACATTTTTCATGTAAGTCGCCTTTATATTTTAGGATCGGGAGAATACTGCAGCAAGAACTACATGAGCTTCAACTAACCTGTCATTTATAGGATGCCAGCACTAAGAGCAGGAGTGCAAGATTTAAGTACTTTTTATTATTATTATTATTTTTAAAAATCACTGGATATAAATTGTGCCACATTTAGCAGAAATCTGAACCACAACTGTTGCCCACCCTACCAGAGTGTAGAAGACATTGGAAGATCACCACAACCCTCTGCAAAAGGCCTGATGGTTCTTCATACTGCAGAAAGCCCTTTGGATTCTGGCACAGTTTGATTTCACAGCAGGATTAAACACAGCAGGATTCCATTTACGATTACTGAATATGACAAAGATTATGGGTGCCATTCATTTACTCTCTTTATATTTCATTTACCCTATTGCATACATTTCCATTTCTGTGTTTCAGATAGTTGGGTCGCTTAATACTAACAAGTATCAAAAAGGTTTAAATTGCATGCAGGGACTTAACTCTAAGCAACCTTGTGTTTTCCTTGTCTATCAAGAAATTGCCAGTAGTAGATTAAATACTAGTACTGAGGAACATGCAAGTAAGCACACCATTGCCTGATCCAGATGTAACAAGCAAGGCAAAGTTTCAGACTTCAGACAAATTGGAAACTAAAACTTAAAACAAGCCATGAACAGAAGCTTTAAATTGCCTCTCCTTTTATGTTGGAGGAAAGGGGAGAGAACATGACTATAAAAGAAAATGTTGTTTGTTGTTGTTGTTCACTTCTAAACCAGGTACCTGTAAGCACCTTTGTGATATAGAATAACTTACAGCTATTTTAAACATCCAAACAGAATTTTGCATTTAGAAGGCTAGCACTTGTTCTCATTAACATTCATGGGTTTAGTAAGGTTTTAAAACACGTGTGGAAATTTATAACAAAAACTCTAGCTCATCTGAGAGTGGGTAGTTATTTCAAAAATGCTTGAAGATCATAGTCCTGAACAAACAGATTTTTAAGCATTTACATTTATATATAGAACAATAACAATTCAATTAAACATATATTGTTAACATATTAACATGTGTTAATAATTTCTTTAATTACACATGACTTTGTTACTATTAAGACCGGTTGTGTACTGCATTATAATTTGGTTTTGTATTATCTATTTTAGAGTGAGTTTGCCTTCTGAATAAAGTTATTCAAGGTTGAGAAAGGTCACTTTAGGATGATGTCTATCTTGTTTATACTGGCTTTATTTTATTCATGTTTTGCTTGCTGGTGTTTACAGTCATCCTTAATGAAGACACTTGTAAATTCAGACTTGGCAATAACTCCTCAGCGGTTGTTTGAGGATCAACTCTTGCCTTTGCTCTTTTTGGTACTGCCTCCTCTTTGCTGTTTCAAGGTTCATAACCATTATTTGGGGCCTACCTCCAGAAATTAGGTGTGGTTGTTTTAATTAATAATAATAGTAATAATAATATTTTATTTATACCCCGCCCTCCCCGGGCTCAGGGCAGTTAACACCAAATATGAATTACCATAAAACGTAATAGAAAACAAAACAAAAACAAACAAACAAACAGTTAATTAAAATACAGCTTAAAATGCAGCCTCATTTTAGTAGTACCCATAAATCAAGACCATAAAGGAAGGGCACATCAGATATTCACCTGAGCCAGCTATCCATGCTGGTCCTACATGGCCCAGCAAAAAAGCCAAGGGAAAATTTATATACCAAATCCCATATAAGGGGTTAGAGTAAGTCTAAGCCGAAGGCCAGGCGGAACAGCTCCGTCTTGCAGGCCCTGCGCAAAGATGTCAAATCCCGCAGGGCCCTAGTCTCTTGTGACAGAGCGTTCCACCACTTTGGGGCCATTGCTGAAAAGGCCCTGGCCCTAGTTGAAACCAATCTAACCTCCTTGAGGCTCGGGACCTCTAAAGTGTTGTTATTGATGGACCTTAAGGTCCTCCGTGGGGCATACCAGGAGAGGCGGTCCCATTGGTACGAGGGTCCTAGGCCATATAAGATAATGGCAAATCATTTTTAAACTCTTTATGGAATTGAATCATAGAAGTTCAATAAGGAATACTGTAGAACCCACTTGAATCAATACTTCTGCTTCCAAATTTACTGTATGCCCTTCCCAAATAGAAAGGGAACCACACTGTCATTCCTGTAAGTTACTAATTACCAAACTTTGACTGTCCCCCAAGCACTGACATTTTCTGATACTAATCTGTTGCAGTTTATAGGTGTCTAGTTCAATATTAGACTGAATAGTTACAGGTAGGTAGCCAGCCGTGTTGGTCTGCTGTAGTCGAAACAAAATTTAAAAAACCATTCCAGTAGCACCTTAGAGACCAACTAAGTTTGTCATTGGTATGAGCTTTCGTGTGCATGCACACTTCTTATACCGAATAAGCCCGTTCGTTCATCAAGCTCAGTATTGTCTACCACTGACTGGCAGTGGCTCTTCAGGGTTTCAGGAAGAGAACTTTTCCTAGCCCTACCTGTAGAATGCTGAGGATTGAATCTGCATGCAAATGAGATGTTCTACAATTGAGCTTTAATCCTTCTCCAGAAGCTTCTATAGCTCCAACATGCTGTCCTTCATTTTACACATTTGAGGAGAACCGCTTCTGTTTCTCTGCACCACATACCATCAGTTTGCATCTGCAAAACAATGACTTGCACGTTCTTCAGGTGAAAACTTGCTTTTGTTCATGAAAAGATTACTCTTCATGAAAAGATCTGTTTTGTCAACATAATCATAAAAACTGCACTTTAAAAGTTAAGAAAACAGACAAAACTGCTGGTATTTAACTTTCTGAGATTATCTAGGACATGTGACAGAGTTGGATATGAATCTATTTATTTCAACAGATTTAAACTACATAATGTGTTTGGGCAATGTGTATGTGAGACTCATATGTACTGGAACATTTTTCTTTATAAAAAAAATCTATTCCAAGGCCAGTAATTACAATGACAGCCCTTTCACAAAGTTCTGAACCATTATTGAAAGGCAAAGATGCATAAGTATTTTTAATCATTCTCACATGTCTTAGGAACCTTGAATATTAAACATCACTGGGAGGTTGGTGAGGTAGTAACAAATTGCAATCATGTTGTTCTTTTAGGAATAGCAATGGGAGCTCCTACCATGCCTTCCTGTTAAGAGTGGCTTCACTGGTAGGCCAAACCACACAAGCATATTCCCATGGGGCTGTTTTTCTTCCCCAAAACAACCGCAAAATCACCATGAAGCATTGTAAGGACGATGCTAAACCTTTGGGGGCATTTTAAAGCTCCTTCAAAACAATTTGGGGTGGGGGACCTTCCATTATTCCCAACCACCGGCTGTTAGATATGAGGGACATTTGTGGGGTCCACAGGTCAAATACCATGCTCAGCTCTAATCAAAATGTTCAGACCAGGTGAAACTCCAGGCTGAAACTTCTGTTGAGAAAAGAAAAAACTATCAAAAGGGACGTTTTCACACATAGGCAGTTTTGATTGTTGTCAGTGTCTGGGGACTGGAACAGGTTTAGCACAGATCCTAACCTACTAACGCAATGTCTGACAGATGATACCTTCCTGCATATTTTATTGCCTGCTGAGTTTCTTCAAGTACAGCTGCAGCAAGAGGGTTCTAAGACTTTTGGCATTCCAGTCTAGCTGTATTAGAAGTCAGCAAGTAAATATTTAGCCTTTTGAATTAGTGATGTGGTGTCTGCCTTCTCTCTCCTAGGAGGAACTTATACATTCACTTAAGGGTAAAGACAGACAACTTAGAAAGTAGAAGCAGTTTGAATACTTATTCAGCGCCCTGAAAACAAAGCAGCAAATGAGTCTTACACCAACTTCCATCACAAGATGAAATTTCATTGTACAGTGGTACCTCGACTTACGAAGGCGATCCGTTCCATGGCGCTCTTCGTAAGTCGAAACCTTTGGATGTCGAAGCGTCCATTTTGCGCATGCGTGAAGCGTGATTTTGCGCTTTGCGCCTGCGCAGAACGCACACGCGACGAAAATACTTCCGGGTTTGCCGACTTTGCAAGTCGAAACCTTCAGATGTCGAGGCATTAGGAAGTCGAGGTACCACTGTAATGTATTACAATCTGTAAAAGCCGAGCAATCTGTGTCTGATTTAAACAAGATAATGGGGGAGGGGGGAGCTGACAATTTGACAAGTCAAAAATAACTTTTTGCTGTGTTGTATATACGTTGCTTACTTCAATGTTCTGCAGGTTTGCTCTGTTAAGGTGTTATGTCTGTTTCCACAGGGAGGTGGGTGGTGTTTCTGGGTACAACAGTGCAGTTCTTATTGGGGTAAGCCACCCAATGTGTCAGAGACCTTAGAACTTATCTAAATTAATCTCCCACCTTCCTTTAAGCTGAACATTATTTATCAATCTTGAGTTATACAGCAGCCAAATATATACGACTGTCAAATAGCAATAGATTACTGAGTTTGATATCCTATGATACTCGCAATGGTATTGTGTAAACTTAGGAATCGAAGACCAACTCTGCCCTTCCTTTATCAAATAGAAATACAAAGTCTGCAACTTCTGATCCTTTTATGCGAAATTATTTATGAAGATGTCTATGATCACCCATCAATAAATTTAGATGGCTTACAAACACAAAACAAAAAACAGCCATGCAGTATTTAAAATACATTAAAACAAAATGAAAAGGCATAAGGCTTCCCTAGCAGACACAGAATAAAAACTATCCTTAGCAACAAATCATTGTGATCTGGTTGAACATAAATGTTCATAAATGAAACAAAAATCATAGAATCGTAGAGTTGGAAAGGACCACAAGGGTCATCTTACCTAGGAGTAAACACTACTGAACATAACTGGATTTACTTCTGAGTATACATGCACAGAGCTTGAAATCCAAGTGGCTAAGTGGCAACTTTGGTGACAAGGCTGCAGCACATCCTATACTTATTTCAGAAAGGATTTTTTTGTATTTAACAATATTGTCCTATAGAGCAAGCTCTCTTGTGCATAAACACATGCCTTTCAAATTACAGTATGGGGAAACAACAAATTTAAGATTTAGTTCCTAGAAATGGGTGGGGTGTGTGGAAGGAGAGAAATAAGAATAGACCTTACATTCATTTATTTTTCTGGATGCTTGTTTTTCTACTGGTATCTCAGAGGCATGAAGGGGGTATGCTCTGCTTCCAACACTTTTTTAAAGTAATGCAATGTACTTAATGTTCAGATTACCCCCCCCCAAGAAAAAACCCAGGTGATTCTGAAATATCTCAATTTGACATGAATTATTCAATCAAGAGAGAAAGAAGTACTTGCAGAAATGAAGTGTAAAGATTTTGGTGCTTTTTTTTTACATACCAGTCATTAAACATGCATGTTCAGTGAATCAGAACAGTTGTGTTCATTTTAGCATTTCAGAAAGTTAGCATAACATAACGTTCATTACTCTTTTGTAGAATTTATTTCTTTTGGATGTGCCATATAGTTACGCCTGCTAAGATACAGTATGATGACATTTGAGTTTTATGCATTCAATGCTGTCATTAAGGAGCCAGCAAGATGAAATACTGGAGTGAAAGGAAGCTTTTATTTCAGTTTATGGCAGGCATCCCCAAACTGCGGCCCTCCAGATGTTTTGGCCTACAACTCCCATGATCACTAGCTAACAGGACCAGTGGTCAGGGAAGATGGGAATTGTAGTCCAAAACATCTGGAGGGCCAAAGTTCGGGGATGCCTGGTTTATGGCATGCTGCTATGTTGAAATCCCCCAGTATAGAACATCAGTCCCCCCCCAAAAAAAAAACACACACCACAAAATCTTGTAGCAAGGTGTGAAAGGGCATATCTCCTTGAAAATCAGACCATGTTCCTCTGTTAACTATTCATCACTAAAGACCATGAGAGCAAAGCTGTTAAATTACCTAAGACTTAGTCAAGGGTGTGCTTTTTACAGGCTGCATTGCGATGCTAATCATGTTTGTTAGAGTGAACACTGATAATGAGTCTCTTGTAGGATTCAAAAATATCAATAGAGATATGATTGAAGCCCAGCTCAACAAGATTAGGTACATCTCTTGAAATCTGCAATGTCTGCACTCTATAAGCCGTATGTTTGTCTGTGCTTGACAATTATTAAAAATTTATACTTTTGTATTGAATAATTTAAGTTTTACCAAAAAAAACTTTCATTATACTAACAGAGACACACGTAATCAAATTAAAAGGGAAGGGGAAAGGGTGTTGGTCAGGGTTATTGTTAAAAATAAAAATAAACAAGCTTGTCACATATTAAGAGGCCATCACAACATTTGGTGAGGTGCACATACAGCAGAGTCTATATTTAAACTGCTGATACTATACTGTGACCAAATATTCAGAATTGTGTCCTTATATTGGCAATGCATGCTGAATAGATGAAACAGGATGAAGCTGGCAATAAGAACCAAAAGGTGCGTCCAGTTATTCTATATATTGATACAGAGGGGGTGGTCTTTCCAATCCTGTAAAACAGGTATTTTCACCACCCAAAGGAGTCACTTCTGGTGGTCATCTGACAAACCACACAATACGGGAATATAGTTCAACACCATAGGTACGTGTTTCAGGCTAAGAAAATGTTTCAGAAACCAAGATTAAGGCAAACAAAAAACATAGACTAAAACAATACAAGGGAAGCCACATATTATATGTACCAGGTGTACCTTCCTCCTTCTTGCATCACCAACAGAGTGAGTCACTACTAGTGATATTTCTTCCAATGTAGCCTAAGGGGTGTCCAATTACCTGACAGCTCTTAATGTAATACTTCAGGTGCTTTCCTGACTTGAAGTAAATATTTCCAACAGCAAAACAGCCTACATTTCCCTGGAAGGTAGCTTGATATATTTATTATTACTCAGTGCGAACAAGTCTGAATTCTTTCCAGAATGTAGGAAGGGAGGGTCGGCGCCTGCAAAAGGGAGGTGATTTGTCGCGGAATAGTGTACCCAAGTTTGCTAGTCGTTCTTTTTATTCAGACTGTGCTTGCTGAGAGATCAAGTGCCTTCTAATATACAAAGAGAGCTAAGACACACACTGGCAATTTCTTTCCTCATCACAAGTTCCTTTTTTACAATCATGCAACATTAATGACTCTCCACTACCAGCCATTTCAAGCCATCCTAACTATGGCACAAAGCATTTAGGTTTCTCTTATCTAGATTTGCTTCCTCCAAACAGTATGTTGTCTTCTATAACCTGTAGGCCTCCTTATGCTTTGCCTTTTGTTTTATAAACAAAAAAAACCCAATGAAAACAAGTTCTAGTAACTTGATCATAGTGTTTAGAAGCTAGAGGTAAACTGATGTAAAAAAGCAGTCAACACACAACTTTTCTGTATTAAAAACTTGGCAAATTTGTATCTTGATTTTTTAAAATAAATAAATAATAAGGCTTGTATCCCCACCCTTCAATATACTGTACAGTACAACTGATAACCCCAGGGCAGTTTACAAGAAAGCAAAAAACACACAAAAACACTACAAGCACACAATAAAACAGAACCACGCAAGGTTGTAACTCCAATCAATAAAATTTTTAGAGCATCTCAAGAAATATGCAAACAAACAAAAAAATATTTACTAGAACAAGCACTGAAGAGCAAAAGCCATACACAGGTCATCCCTGGTTTGAACCTCAGAGTGGTTTCTGCTGCATTCTCACACACAAACTCAGTACTGAACTAAACTTTTCCCAGAGGCATCCTTGCTGATGCGTTCAGGATCTTCAGGAGGCATAGGAAATAGTGGCCAACCTTGGGCATGGAGAGAACATTCAGACACATTTCCACACTCATTTCTTTAACTGCACAATTCACTGTTTTGAGTCCCAAATGGGCTGGTCTCTCCTAATGATTCTAAGATACTGCTTCGTTTCCCATGCCAACTACAACAAAAATGCACCTTCTTGAAAGTAGCATGCAAGTTCCATTTTCTGACCAGAAAGGCAGCGTTACTGAGGGGGTTCTTTCAGTGGCTACCCGAAAATTGCCAGCAACTTTCGGATCTTTCTCTTTGGACTAGCACCGGGCACATTTATATTATTATTTTACACCTTACGGCCTTAACATTTTAATGGGATTCAGAACATCTTTTCTTAATGTATTCCATAGCCGTTGCAATATATGCAAATAAGTACCTAAATAGAAAGAGTGGGAGACAGAAGAATAAGATTTGCTGACTTGCCTCCTCAGTCTGAGGAGTCCAGATTCTCAACTTTATTAAGTTTTCTGTTTTTCTACATCCTGTTCTTAAGACAGATGATTTAATGAAATATTGTGCATAGAAAGTAAAATAAAGTAGCAGACTTAATAGTACAATTAAAAATTAAAAAAACACCAACAGCTTTATGTCAATTCACAGGATTCAGTTCAGGAAGGATTGACATGGAAGTTCTGCGCAATCGGAACCAGCACTTTGCTGGACATGTGAACCTGGCTACTACTTTGATTAGGAAGAACTGTCACCTTAAATTCTAGATATTAGGAATAAAGTCATTAAAAGGAAGAGGAGGGAAGTAATAATGGGACAAGGCTGAACCACAAGTGACCAAACACATGCCTGGAGCTGGTGCCATGGCCCCAAGAGAATCAGCATCTTAGAGAGCAACTATGGTCAAGAAATATAATCTAGAATTAGGCAAGTTTTTCAGTGCAAGCAGATGTCCAAGAACAGATGGCAGCAGTGCTACTAAACTGTAGGCAATAAAGACACTGCTTGGGTGTGCTTTTCTTCAACACGTGTTAAACGCTGAATGAAAGGGGGGAGGAAACCACCACCATCAGTATCTCCACATTTTTCCGAAGCAACAAAGCTGCCCTTAACAGTGTAATACATGGTTCCACAAACGTTTTCAGCTGCTTGCTGCTAAGGTCAGTTGCAGCTTTTCACCCTACTGTATTTCATATATTATAGTTCCTTCTTACTACTACAACAGCCTCTAAGTCATTTATTTTAAAAAAAAATAACAGCAACAATACATGGAGTGAGAACAATCAATACAACTGAAAAACCACAGTGCAGACTAAAACAGCCAAGTCCCCCCAAAAGTAAAACACAGCAGTTGAAAACATCTTAAAGAGTCAGGGGTTCCCCCCCTCTTGCCAAGGGACATCCTAGCTCACAACACAAAGCACTTGCCTCGGTAAGAAATCCACCACATCACATCTAGATTTTCTCTTCCCTCTACACCTAACCAATTTCCCTAAAACATGAACATAAAGCGTGCGGTACCCACTACTCATCCAATATAAGTCATCCCACTCTACTCCCCATACCTCAAGTACATCCACCAACGCACACAAATGTACCATCCACCCAACATCTCCCTCTTGAACAAGCGACTATCCCCAACCACTCCATCCACACACTAAAAATGTACTGCACACATGCACATCGGGCCACTATGAAGCCACTCAGCGAATGAAACATATAAAGTATTGAAACAAATCCCCCACATCAGTCACACTGTTGTAGACAGCCATCTCTCACCCAACACTCTCATCAAGGGATGAAATCTTAGTGTGCTGTGTATTATTTTCCCCTTCTTAACCACCTGTAGCAGAGAGTGATCCAGTTTATGTTGCCTACTGTGTACAGAGGGCTGGACTGAATGCTCTTCTGTTTCCCACAAGTCCCATTACCGTAAGATTTGCGGGATGAATCTAGCAAACAAAAAGAATGCTTTACCTTCTGCAGTTTTGCTACGTTATGGGTTTGAAAAAAAAAGGAGGGGGGACTTGAAACCAGATTCAATGTTTTGCATTTATTGGACACCTGAAGTTTGGCTATCATTCATCAGAGATAGAATTAAAAGTAACAAAAGAACTTGAATTCTACCCCTTTTCTACTACTGCATTTAGGTGAAAACCAGCAACCATTGCTCTATTTGTAGCCATGACAACCATAAAATATTCTATTGCAGCAATAATTCACACTGAACATTTGTTCTTGGGTTCTGTTGCTCCAAGCACTGTGAACATACTTCTTACGCTTCACAAGACCAGTTAACACTGAAAACTTGGGAGCATAGGAAACTTTCAAGCTACATCAGTTCACTCAAATCTACATAGAAGAGATTTGAGTTCTCTGTGAAGCTGTCTATACAAAGTGCTCGTTTTAACTTAATCCTCTTCAAATAAGGATCAAACACCACTATGGATCTAATAGCTTAGATAAAAGTTGTAGAAAAGAACCATTCGTCCAGATTCATTATGTTGACTGCAATAACCTAACTCCACATCCTCTGGAGGTGCAGTCGAAAGCACCAAGTTTACAAATAATAATAATAATAAAAATCCCATGAAACATGGTTGTAACTACTGTACATGCATTGATAGTCATTTCGCTTATATAAGCCATGCTTCATTGCAAGCTGGGAAAAACCCTTCCGCAGACAGCCACAGTGAGGGGCAGGTTATACAGAGAAGAATAAAACCTTGTTACTCATTCAAATAAGAGTAGGTAACCCACTGTGCATAACTAAAGTTTCAAACTGTTGAATAAGGCTAAAACATGGTTGTACTTCACTTTGTGAAGTAAATGTCATTCCCAGCTTAATCCAGTTGTAACATTGTGCTACAGATGCTTTTTTTAAAAAAAAGGAATAAGAGGAACATAGTAATGCTTCTGTCATACAATCATATATATGAGGGGGGGCATAATTTAGCAATTTGTTGAAACTTCAAAGATGGTAGTGTACTGCTGCTATCAGCAATCTGATTGACTGAGGGGGGGGGAGACACCCAAAATTATTTCTGGTGAAATGTACACTAACAATATTAAAACAATTGCTCAATAACAATTTGCTTTTCTTCTCCTCCCCCCCCCCGACAAACTTTTAAACTTTGTATCTACTCATCTATAACTTAAGGTCTTCAATAATATCTATATTCACTTAGGCGTTATTAACCTTTTAACAGCACAATCCTATATAGGTCTTGAATTCAATGGGACTTGGTCCCAGGTAAATGTGCACATGACAGCAGCCTTGATCACAACAGTAGATTTTAGAGGTCACCCTTTTCAAAATGCACATGGAGCAAATCTTTAAAATGTATGCAATCAATCACCATCCCAAAATGTAACTATTTGCACTATTACACAAACACCAGATCCTTTGCCCATCATTAAAAAAAAAAAACACAAGGCACAATAATTAAATGTGGAACAGGGTGATGGAAAGAAGGAAGAAGAGAAACTATAGCTCATGAAAACCACAGCCGATACAACAGAACCAAGTCTTCCAGTAAACAGAGACGTGTTATTTGAAAGTAAACATGCATAGGCTTAGGTAAGTCTCACCCAGTTCAATGGAACTTCCTGAAAGCCATGCCTAGGACTGTACACTATAAATTGGTTCCTACCTTCAGTATAGAACTATTTATATTCTGCCAAAAGGCTACAAGGCACTCTACAATTCAGCTGCTGCCCAGAAAGATGACAACCTACATTAGGCAGACAGGATATATTGGGGGGGGGTTTAGTGGATTGGGGGGGGGGGTAAGTTGGAGGTTTGACAATGAGTAGCAGGGACTGGTTAAGGGGATGCAGCAGCAGCAGAGACTAACACACCTAGAAGTTACCCAATCTATTCAAGCCGTGTTTCCCCATGAGGGTCGAGGCATTTTGAAACAAACTAAGAAAAGTCAGCCAGGGATGACAGACCTGCACCAAGATCCCTGCAGATTTCATTCCGGGGTAGGCTACTGTCATTTTTTATTCCTTTCAGGACGGTTTTAATTAAAGATAGCCTCTGCCTTCTGGTGATGATGGATGATTTTGCAGTGGTGTGTGCTTTTAAACGGGGAGAGCCGTCTACGAAACAAAGCCTTGTTTTATTATTTACCAAATAAATAAAAAAATACACACGCAGCGCCAGAGGGGAAAAAAATGACACACTGCGTGGTTCCCTGCTCCTCCATTCAGAAGAGAGAGAGAGAGAGAAGTAAACCACCTTTGGAGCTCACGCTTTGTAGGGTGAGGAAAGGTGCCTTTTAACCCACACCGAGAGGGAAGTTGAAGAGATGGCGAAGAGAGAGAGAGAGAAAGGTGGTGGTGCTGGGAGAGAAAGAGTGACCGACGAGGGCGGAGGAAGCAGGGTGGGTGGCTGCCTCTCTCCCCGCACCTCACCCCCTCCGGTTACCCCAGAGCACCCCCGCGCTACCGAAGCTCGTCTCGCACCTCACGCACACAAAACACCCAAGCAGGAAGTTTTCCCAGGCAAGCGGCGAGCGCAGGCGCGAGGGGGGATTCGCAGGCGCCCGCCGCTCAACCCACCCGAGGCGACTTACTCCAGGCGGTGCCACCAGCACAACAGCCGCGGGGCCACGAGCCGCCGCCACCTCGCTGAACCGGCCACCTAGGAGCCTCGCTTCACGGTTCTCCCTCTACCTTGCGTCGCGCTCTCCCCCGCCTCCGCCACCCCACATTGGCTCTTACCTTTCCGCTCTGGGCGGTGCACGCGCGGGAGAGGCGAGGGGCCGCCGGCGCGTAATTACGCGCGTCCTTGGCGCGCGAAAGCGGCTTCTTCTTCTGGGTTCTTCTTCTTCTTGCTCTTCTTCTTCTTCTTCTTCGTCCTCCCCCCCACCTTCTTCAGGCAGGCGGAGAAGGAGGATGCACAGAAACAGCGGCAGGAGGAGGGGGAGAAGGAGGAGGAGGGGGAGGCGGCTTCGGCATCGCAGCCTCTCCGCCCTCCCCCCCTACCGCAAAGCCCCGCACCGTCGCCGCTGCCGCCGCCGGGGCTTCCCCCTCAGCCCCTCCGGAGGGCGGGCGCGAGGCGGCGCGGGGAGGGAGCGCGCGAGAGGCTGGCGGAGCGGGCGCGACTCGGGCAGACGGAGGCAGCTGGTTGCGGCGTCGAGACCATGCTCCCTTCTGGCTCGCTCCTGCTCGCACACTGGCCGCTTTAGCTGGAGAAGGAGGCGGCCTCGCAGCCCGGGCGAGGGGCGGGAGGAGCCAATCGCGGACGCGGGGGGGTGGGACGAGGCGAGCGAGGGCGGGGACGGGCTCCCTTTTCTGGCTCTTTTACCTCCCTCCTCCTCCTCCTCCTTTCTCTCTCTCTCTTGCCTTCTTTTCCCCCACCCCACCCCAGCTCTGCTCCTCCCGTGTGTCAACCCAGCCCAGCCTCCCCCACGGGGAGGGGTTCGGAGCGGGCAATTTGCACACAAGAGCGAGCAGCACCGCCGCGGCTGCCTCTGCCCGGGTCGCCCTTTTATTTATTTCATTCGTCGCCGCTTCTCCTTCCCCCTCTCCTGTCTCTCCAAGCAGCCGGCGCTGTTCTTGGCACTTCTCCTCCTCGCGGGCAGCAGCAGCAGCCGGCAACCGCGAGCTGACGGTGCCATCCTGCAGGAAACGGAGCCCGCAGGCAGGGATGTTTGTTCTCTTCCCTACGGAGGATGCAGAGCGCGAGGAGAAAAGAGATCAATGGCACCACTTCTGGTAAAGTTACACACGCACACACACAGAGAGAGAGAAACAGCAGCTACCGTGGAGGTTGCAAGGAGACAGAAGCAGCCACCTGATCCACTGTTTATGCTGCTTCCCTCTTCCACTAGCTCTCTGACTCATACGTGCTTTATATAGATGCGCTTGTACTGTATTTCCCTGGACTTTATAATCCGGCCGCGCTCACGCAGCGTTGTTGTGCGCATTTTTTCCGGGGAGAGAGAGCTGGCGGTTTCTTCTGGCTTTGGTTTCCATTCCTCCTGGTGACTTGCAGGCTGGGAAACGTGCTCGAGGAAGCTGCATTGACTGCTGTTGCTACTACGGTCTTATACGCTGAAAACATACTGTATGCGAGGCACTGAGGAGCGGGGGGAGGGGAGCGACTAACACACTCGCCTCCCCCCACCTACCCCCGGTGCAACAGTGCACATCGTGCCCTTGCCTATTTATAAATCAATTTAACTCGTGCTTCAGCACAAGGAGAATGCAACAGCTCGATCTTGCTCCCCCGCAAGCCCCACTCAGTTCAATAGGGCTTGCTCCCAAGTAGCTCAAGGGTAGTAGCCTGGATAACTTTCCCCATAGGCCTGAGTCTGAATCCCACTGAAGTCACCGTGATGGGCGTTTCTCTATTAATGTGAAGGGGCAATCCGTAATATCATTTTAAAGAATCAAATTGTGTATTGTCTGTAGAGGACTGGATATGAAACATGCAGAGCCAAGATCCAGTGCATTGGAGCCCCTTTATGTTTAAGACCGCCTAAGTCTCCCTTGGATTGTGGCACCTGTTTATCTCTCTACAGATGCTCTCTGCTTACTTTCAGCGTGGGCAAACCTGCCTCTTCCAAAACAGCCAGTTTGTTGACTTCGGTAGACCTTCTCCAGAGTAAATGATTACAGCCCTTGATTTAAACATTATCCAAATCATGCTTTGAAGAAGGGGGGGGGGAGGAAAGCAATCCACATGCTTGAAAGTTTGCCACAGACACATGTGCTCTAACATGCTGAAAGTAAGCCAGCCATCCTAAATAACAGTCATAATAGCAATCACAGCAATGATGAGCAGGAAAACGAAGGCACTGAGAAATCAGCGCCTTGTTCGAATGGGTAATGAAAGTGAAGAGCGAGGTTTAAATAAAGGACAAACACATTCTAATGCCTGAAAGGAAACAAGGATATGGCACTGGAAAGGAAATTTCCCTTTCATCCACACTTGCCTTGCACACACACATATATTGGCATGATTGCTGCTAGTACTATTGGAATTGTTTTAGCTGAATATCCACACAGCCTGAAACAGGAAAAGGTGATCAATTCCTGGAGAGGATACATGGAATGCCTCTACACTGAACTTGCCTGTGATGTGTGGGTTCATAAGTTCATATGTGTTTGAATGTGAATTATTTCACACCCACCCACACCACTCTCCCAAGTCCTAGGCCATTTTTATCACAGGCCCTTTTAAAGAGAGAGCAAGAGAAGCAGACTCTCTTTTTTTTTGCCCATTGCATCTATTTGACCTAGAATCCAGTGAGAAACCTCACAGGGACTGTTGACCTGATAAGTAGCATGGCAGTCCCTCAGTGGCATTCAAATGTTCACGGAATGACTTCAAGGCTTTAGAGGACATGGAGTGGAAATTCTTTAGAAACCACGTAGGGTCATGCAAAGACCGTGTGATCTCAGAGAACCTGCTTGCTTTTTTGCCAGCTTATTGTTCTCTGACCTTTATGACACAGCCTAAGGATTACAAACACAACTCTGTTTGCTTATATAGATATTTATATATATAGACCCAAAACCATTTTTAAATGGACAGGTTTACTGCCACAGCAGCATCTCCTTCAGTAACATTGCAGTAGCACATTAGTCAATGAAACCAATGAATCAAAATAATATAAATTAGAGCAAATGACAGTTATTTCAAAAATCCCAATATAAGAAGCAGGGATCAGGGCATTTCCAACAGATAAGCAGATAAGTATGCCAGGCCATTAATGCAAGAGTGTGCATTGCCTTTCTATAGCAAGAAGTGACACAGACTTCCTGTCCATGTGTTATGCAGAAGCTATAATGGACTTGAAAATGCATGAAAGGACATTCTGCAGAGTTCTGGTGCTCTTTTCTCCAAAGGTACTGCAATCCTGGACATATTTACAACATATTAAAACCACCCATCAACAGGTTAACAATCCCTAGACATGGTCTGAAGGAACATGAGAGTACCACGTTGCAGGTCTGAGGCCGATCAGGACCTGGAAGGACTGGGGACCACATGCATTGCACCATGAATGAAGGAAGAATGGGGGAAAAAGCTGGCAATTTTCAAAACTTATGAACCAGTAAAGTACAAAAATACAATCAAATAGCACAAGGTCATGACATATATTAAAAACAACAGCGGTACAGCCAGTGTAAACCCATCATACATCATCATTAAACCTGTACAAAGCCAGTATATGGAGAAATAATAAGTGCCAAATATCTAAAATGAATGAAAAGCATAACTGAAAAGCCTGGGCCCCAGTGACCACAGGCAAGCTTCTCTCCCTAATAAGCATTTGGCTCACCTTATTTGGCAAAATATCCAGAGGAGATCCACTGATGAAGATCTCAAGAAGCAGAGAGACATTTTTGAGGTCATAATATTAGTGCATGTAAAATAGCTGGAAACAAGGCTAAGTCTTGGTAGTGACCCGATGATGATGATGTTACCCCGGCCATCTGGCTGGGTTTCCCTAGCCACGCTGTGTGGCTTACAACATATATAAAAACATAATAAAACATCAAACATTAAAAACTTCCCAATACAGGGCAGCCTTTTATTCAAATATTATTGAAATAAAATTTGAAATGGTGTGGTCACCCTACATTGAAAAAAACAACAAAATGAGGGTACCACTTATTGTCACTGTCTTTTCTTATAATGGCACAATCAGGGACGATGGTTCAACATTTGGATCTTCATCGTTTGATGGCTTCAGCATCAAAAAGTGGACGCTACATGTGGGTGAACCAATACAGGCCGGACAAAACGTTCATATCATTTCAAACAATGGGTTTTCCTGTTGTGGGCTATTTTCAGCTGGAAATCATTAAGCGTTGCTAAAGCAGGAAGATTATGTTCTGTCCCAGGCAGTGATCCCAGGTTTCTAGCATAAATGAGAGCTAGACACAGAATCAATAGGACACCAGGCAGTGTGTTTCAGTTCCAAATCCAGGCACCAAAGTCTGGCCAAGCACAGATCAGGGTCCAGCAAGGCAAGGTCAGACGAAGCAGAGGTTAAAATCCAGATAAGCGGAGTTGGGTAAAGCAGAAGACAAAACTTGCAAATCGGGTAGCACCTTGGACAGCTCCAAGTGGCATCTGGAGTGGAAGTCAGAAAGGTCCAGCTGGAATGCTGCTTCAACAAACTCAGGATGTGTCTTAAATAGGACTGTAGGATCCTCTGACTGGTAGCTAGTCTCATCTACTCTTAAAGAGGCCCAGCTTGTTTTACAACTGACTCTTCAGGTCAGAGGGGTCTCTGGTGCTCAACCTCCTAAGGATGCAAGAACTTCAAAGGCTAATTTAGAAGGCATGTTCTCTTCCTGGTCTGAGATGTCTTCTCATGGCCTCTTGCCCTGAAAACTGGAAGTCACGACCATTGCAAAAAATACTGAAAATACTTGAAAGGAACCAATATCACATACTGGTACATTAAAGCATGATTTGCTGCTGTAACCAAAAGAAAGACAAACTAAGCGTATTTGCCATTTGTTGTGATGCAATTTGGTCCACTAATATGGTACAGTGGTGGTACCTTGGGTTAAGAACTTAATTTGTTCCGGAGATCCGTTCTTAACCTGAAACTGTTCTTAACCTGAAGCACCACTTTAGCTAACGGGGCCTCCTTCTGCCGCCACACCACCGGAGCACAATTTCTGTTCTCATCCTGAAGCAAAGTTCTTAACCTGAGGTACTATTCCTGGGTTAGCGGAGTTTGTAACCTGAAACGTTTGTAACCTGAAGCATTTGTAACCCGAGGTACCACTGTACATGTAAATTTGAAACTCATGACGTCAAGCCTTGTTGGAAGTAATGCAGTTCAAGTTTTCAGCCATTTAACAGAGACAGTCACACCTATTACATGTGGAGAATGTTCCAGTCCTCAAATTGGGCACTGTGCTGTAACTGAGCTACCGTATGTCAATAGCACTAAAAGTGTTACGGGGGGGGGGGGAACCCTGTGGTTTCTGACCTTTTTTGTACTTTATACCTCTTTGTTATGTTGTCTTTTATAATAAATAAAAACAAAATTTTAAAAGGGCATGTGGAATGATGGTGCCCCAGCTGTGAAACTCCCCCCGTAAAAGACCATGAATGACTCTGACAATGATTGGCTTCTGCTGCATAATGAAGACTTACATACATGTTCTCCAAGGTTTTGGAACCCGTAAAAAGCAATTTAAAAAACCAGAAACAAAATCACAACCACCATTGTATAATAAAGAAGGTTAAAAAATAAAATAATTTTTTAACCTTCTTTATTATACAATGGTGGTTGTGATTTTATTTATGGGTTTTTTATTACTTTTATAATATGGGTTTCTTATTACTGTCAATATCATCCTATTGATATCAGAGGTGCTTTATTAAAAATGAAAAGTAGTATACAAGAATGCTAAATAAAATTAAGTGATGTAAATGCATGGGTGAACCAGTCTTGTGTATGGCTGCTGGAGAATGTTTTTATCGCACAGTAAAAGAGATACATGTTGAAGCCAACAAAAAGACATGTCATGTCAGCGGGTATTCCACAATTTTATGAATTGTTGGGGTGGAGGCTTTCAAAACTTCCAGGTTTCAACTCCTGGCCCCAGCCAGCAGGTCAGCAATTATTGGAGTGGTAGCTCAACAACATAAGGAACGTGAATGTTTAACCACTACTGCTTTAAAGAATTTTTTTTAAAAAAACCAAACAACCAAACATAACAGGGTAAACTTCTCATAATATGACAAAGCATACCCTCTGCATTTCTCTGATGAAAATAGGAATGTCCTATTCAACAAAAGGCGGGACACGGGTGGCGCTGTGGTTTAAACCACAGAGCTTAGGGCTTGCCGATCAGAAGGTCTGTGGTTCGAATCCCTGTGACGGGGTGAGCTCCCGTTGCTCCTGCCAACCTAGCAGTTCGAAAGCACTTCAAAGTGCAGGTAGATAAATAGATACTGCTACAGCGGGAAGGTAAACGGTGTTTCCGTGTGCTGCTCTGGTTTGCCAGAAGCGGCTTTGTCATGCTGGCCACATGACCTGGAAGCTGTACGCCGGCTTCCTCGGCCACTAACGCAAGATGAGCGCCGCAACCCCAGAGTCAGTCATGACCTGACCTAATGGTCAGGGGTCCCTTTATTCAACAACAACAACAATTTTGCTATTTATACACCACCCATCCGTCTGGGTTGTCCCAGCCACTCTGGGCAGCTTCTAACATATATGAAAATATAATCAAACATGAATTATTATTTTTTAAAAGGCCTTCCCTATACAGGGACGCCTTCAGGTGGCTCATGGGCTGGATAACTCCATACCCTCCAACATTTCTCTGATGTAAATAGGAATGTCTTAAGGAAAAGCGGAACATTCCAGGATCAAAACAGAAACCGGGACGGCTTCTGTAAATCCGGGACTGTCCCTGGAAAATAGAGACCCTTGGAGGGTCTTTGAAAGTCTATTATCTTCTTCTGTTCTTTAAATATGAATATGATGAAAATATTAAAAAGAAAGAAAGAGAACATTTTGCTCAGTTTGTCGATCACACCAGTGCATTTCCTTTCCTCTATGGGTCACAGCATGGAATTCCAGCCTCACAAGAACCCTATCAGGTAGGTTAATCTGAGAGATTTTGAGAGTCATCATATACAGTACCTTGGTTTTGGAAAAATGTAGATCCCTGTACAACCTCGGAGCTCACTGAAAAATACTGGAGCATTCACTATTTCTCAGCATAACCTACCTCATGAAATTGTTGTCACCTCTTTGGCACAATGAGTGATAAATAAACTATGATAAATATTTTTTACCCACAAAAAGGAAAATGGAGAAGAAAAGAATAGTAATAATCTAAACTTAGGTATGTTGAGTGCAGAAAATCTCGCCCATTAAAACAAATGCAAAATGAGGGTTTTTGATTCAGCCACTGTTAATACTAAGGATTATTACAACAGGCAGATATTTTATTTTTATGGTAAATCAATGATGTATCTTCTGCTGTAAATTTTCTCCAGCCTTTGAAACACCCAATGTCATTGCAGCCAAACAAACTATTGGCAGCACAAATCAGGTTTCAGTGGAATGATAAGCTGTGGTATTTTAACAAGACTTCCACAAAACACTTCCCCATATGCCATGCAGTAATAAACCCCTTGGCTTAGGTTACGATGTGCTAGCAGAAAGGGGAAAGCAGCCCTCTCCCCACCATTTCTGCAGCAGACATGACCATGGAATTGGCCCAGTTTTGCGTTACGATTAGGCTACAATTCCATTATTGCGTACATGTGGATAAGACTGGTTTTGATAAGCAGGTCTCAAGAAATACTATTTATTTAGGGTCTTGCTTTGGAGAAAAAACACCGAGTTCTTGAGAAGCCTGGCAATTGTTTCAGATTTCCTGGGCGTGGGGGAACTGTATGGTATTTTGTCTCCTATATTTACTTTGATGGTAGTTTTGGGCCCAGTCCAGCAATTTAGACCAGATCCTGATTCTGTTCTGATAAATTTAGATTTGATCTTACCCGATAGGAATCTTTGGTCCTCCCATTGACTCTAGAAAGCTCTAGAACAAGCATCCCCAAACTTCGGCCCTCCAGATGTTTTGGAATACAATTCCCATCATCCCTCACCACTGGTCCTGTTAGCTAGGGATCATGGGAGTTGTAGGCCAAAACATCTGGAGGGCCGCAGTTTGGGGATGCCTGCTCTAGAAAGTCTGCCTCCCATTTGAATCGATTCGTAGCTGCCTGGACCCAATTTTGATTTGGCCCAAATTGGCTTGATTTGGTTCAGGA
Source organism: Zootoca vivipara (assembly GCF_963506605.1). NCBI lineage: Eukaryota > Metazoa > Chordata > Lepidosauria > Squamata > Lacertidae > Zootoca > Zootoca vivipara. The sequence goes on along the minus strand of NC_083278.1, from coordinate 19,372,458 downwards.
TTCAGGTTTGCACAGCCCTAATAAATGTGCTGTCATTCACTTTCACTCTGGTGGGTCCCTATTAGAGCCAGGATGATAAAACCATTGGCATAATGACAATTCTTATATGCTGATTTTCTGCAAGAAACCAGAGTTCCATAGAGGAAGGAGAAACTCACTGACTTGATTAAAGTATTCTGGCCTAAACCCATCATTGTTCTCAATGCATTGATACATTCCTTATCATATAAGTACACATTTAAAGGTTCCAACCCACAAACGGCCATTCCCTCCCCCCCCTACTTGGGATTCTAGTAGTGCACTCCTGGGATAGCCACAAGACCTTTTCTAAAGTTCACATATCATATATCCTACAGCACAGAATTAAATGCCTTTTTCTTATTTACATTAAGCCTCCTTTACACCATAGGGGCAACTCAGCAAAAGTGCAGATTGCATTTGCAGCCAATTTAATTTGAAACCGTATTTAGGAGCTGATCCATTTTCACCTATCCCAAAAGGTGAAAAACACCAGGAAACAGCTGGTGGATGTAATATTCAAGTAAAGTACAAAACTGGATCCATTTTTATAATATACAAGGATCTAATGCAAGGAATATTTTTTAAACACACACACACACACACACACACACACACACACACACACGTCTCTATTTACAAAGCCACAAACTGTCCATTTGACTTTATACTCTGCCAGCCCTGTGTTAGCCTATAATCATTTACACTAGTTGTTTTCCAAACTCCAATGTAGCTAACTTCAAAGACCTTACTTCTGAGGACAGCAGCATCAACTAGCAGAATAGTAAGTGCATTGTTTGGTATGTGTCATTTAAAGTCCTCTTTTCATCCTCCCTCCCTGCGTGCTATATTTATATCCTTCCCAATTTTTTATATTAAAAATGAAACAGGAAGCGATATTTAAAAGTCATGTATTTTTTTTGTGGGAGGCTAGCAGTTTAAAATTAGCTGCATGAAACTGAATAAAAACAGTAGTTCAATATTACTCTGTCATGAGTGAAGGTGGCAGATTGTTGGCGCCACATGAAGGAGCCTAACATCTTAGCCCAGGGATTGGGAAGTAGGCAATCAAGAGATATTAGCACAATGCCCCCCCCCCGGAACATATGTTTGCTCATTGTTCCATACTTCCCAAGTTTGCGGAGAAAGTGCTGGACTGCACAACTATGACTGTGCGGAAAAAGTTAAATCTTTCAGCGGAAAGTATTCTTTTGAACCATATAACTATGGTGTGGAAATTTTAAAAAGGGACAATGGAAATGGAATTCTATGCGCCTTAATGGTAGCCAAGAGACTTTACACTGATGAATTGGAATAATAAAGATATGATGCCCTTAGTAGGCAAACTAAGGCTGGGAGGTCGGATCTGGCCCAATCGCCTTCTAAATCTGGTCCATGGATGGTCCAGGAATCAGCGTGTTTTTACATTAGTAGAATGTGTCCTTTTATTTAAAATGCATCTCCGGGTTATTTGTGGGGCATAGGAATTCGTTCATCTTCCCCCCTTCAAAATATAGTCTGGCCCCCCACATGGTCTGAGGGACAGTGGACTGGCCCCCTGCTGAAAAAGTTTGCTGACCCCTGCTTTAATCAATGGAGCGACAATATGATAACAATTCTCGAATCTTATGAACGGACTGCTTATAGACGTAGACTTTGTTTGGTTGAATATGACAACATTTGGAGTGAGTTTATACAGAATGTAGCAGGCTATTAACATCTACGTATGTATTCAGATAATAACACTAGATCAATTTATATAAGAACGTTGCAATTTTGTATATATATTGTCCTTATACACATATTTATCTCTCTCCCCCCACTTTCTTCTCTGTATCACTTTATTTCTTTATAACTGAAATCCTTTCAATAAAAATTTAAAAATTACAAAAAACAGATATTATCACAGTTCCAAGGCACATTTCAACAAGGCAACAGCCCTTGAGCAAGTCTGTGAGGGATGTGCTCTAGGGACAGTCCCAAGGACCACATATAGAGGCCTTAAGGGCTGCATCTCGCCCCAGGACCCGGGGTTCTCTCAATGGCGGAGCAAGCCGATCGGGCACCTGGGGTGGCGCACATGCCCTGTGCCCAGGGGTGCGGCCAGCTCCCCATGGGAGCAGGGACAGCCACCTGTGGGGCGGAGCGAGCCAGGGCAGGACGTTCCGCGGGGCCTCCGAGGAGTCTGCCTGCCAGGAGAGACGTGTGGCTCGGGCACGCTGCTGGCCCCGCAGTGAGTGCCGCCTGGCATTTTGTCACCCCCCTCAGTGGTGACACCCGGGGCGAACCACCCCCACTGCCCCCCTTCCTCCACCCCTGGGTTCTCTATCCCTGCCTTAGTCTGAGTTGACATGGTCACCACAATTTGAGACCAGTGTGGTGCAGCAGAGTATTTTATCTCAGCTGGTAAAATCTATTAAAATACCTGTTTAGGCTGAACCAAGAGGCCAATGAACTGCATTGGGGCAGGGATGTTTTCAGCATTGCTCCTGCTGAAAACATTAAGTGTGCATCTTTTTCTCTCTCCTCACCAATAGTATCTAGTATTATGAATGTGTGACATGACATCTTTGTGCTGTGAGTTTCACTCAGGGCTAAGTCCAGTTGTGTGTGTGTGTGTGTGTGTGTGTGTGTGTGTGTGTGTGTGTGTGTTTGGTTTGCCTCCTCATGTCACATCACACATTTTGTGTTATTAGATGTTACCAAGAGAGAGAGAGAAGAGAGGAGAAGACCTGGGGCTGCTGTTTTCAGCAGCAACAATTTGTCTCCTGTCATTTCTCGTTCTGGTCTGAGCCACAAAACTCACTGAGATAAAATGCCTCTATTTCCCAGATTCATTTGCTCCCTCAGAGTTGTAGTGATGCTTAAATGGAAGAGCTCTGTGAATGTTTTTGCAGGTCTTAAGAGCAGATGGGGATGACCCTGTGGCCCCCTAGATGATGATGTTGGGCTCTAACTCCCATAAGGCCAACCAGTATGGTCGGTGGCCAGGGATATTGGGAACTGATGGTTGGTTGGCATCCCTCTGTCTCAGGAGACAGTGAAGGAGGGCACCTTTGGAGGTGAAGTCAAACTATTTTGTTGCAGCTGGTGTCAGGGTTGCACCAGACGAGCAGGAGTGGTGGCAAGCCCCCCTAAATGAAGCGGCAACAATGGAAGAGTCTGGGGAAACAGAGGAGTTCCTACCTGGAGAAGACTGGTGGCGGCACTCCTCAGAAGAGGAAGAATCAGCTAGGGAAGAGGGAAGACCAGAACAGGAGGAGGAAGGAGTTGAGGCAGAATCAGGCCCCTATGAGGAGAGGAGCTGGCAGGCCCCCTCCCCTCCTCCCTTCTCAGCTGTAGAGCTGAGAACCGGAGGGAACCATTGGAGGCAGCTGAAGCTCATAAAAGGCGTGATGATGAGCTGACTACTTAAGGAATCCCTCGTAAGCACCTTCAACTGCTGTGCTCAAGTGCGTGGTTGTCCTTGCTCATCCTGTTCCTGATTCCAGTGTTCCTGCCTTCTGTTCCTGACTTCGGCTTCTCCTGACCCCTGGTACTGATACCCAACCTTGGCTGGTTCCTGGCCTGGACTGTTGGACCTAGGCTCCATCTGCATCCGACTGCCGCCTTCAGCACGCCAACCTGTTGGCACCCTAACAGCTGGGGCAGATGAAGACGTCCTGTTGTGCTGCTGTAGATGCACCATGGTATATCTTCTCTCTCTGCTCCTCCCAGCAGTCATTCTTCCTCTGGGCACTGTAGTCCAACAATAACTGGAGGCCCACAGGTTCTCCATCTAAAGTGCAGAGAGATTTCATCTCCTGATCCCATCACTGAGCAACACAGTCTCAGCACAGAGCACCACAGGACTGAATTTGGGATAGTGTCCAGCTGTGAGCACTGACTGCCAGGGCTCAATGATATAGAGCAGAACTCTGACATTGCTTGGACTGAGCCCTGTATAGAACTAGAAGTTCTGCCCCCGTTGCAAGCTCCATCTTCACTGAAAGAGTGCAGTAGACTCTGCTTGTATTGGGGGCTCTGTAACGGAGTCTTCCCTAATCAGAAAGCCACACCTCAGGCAGGAGAGGCACTGGCACCATGAGCTCGTCTTGTGGAATTGATTCTGAGGAAACCCTACTTGCAGTCCTCTAACTCCCAGCCCCCGGAGGCAGATAGAGGGCAGTGTGGCCTGTTCCCCTGCACAGGGCTGAGGGGCCAAGGGGGCACCCCTCCCCTCCTCCCCAAAGCGTAGTAAGCACTGGACTTTGGAAAGGAGGCGTGAGGGCTCCGACAGCATTCTAGAATCCTCCTACCTCCTTCCCAAAGCCTAGTTAGCATTTGCCTAGTTTGGAGAAGGAGGTGGGAGGACTCTAGGACCCTGCCAGAGCCTCAGGCCTCCTACCCAAAGTCCAGCGCCTCCCTTAACCTGGCTTTAGGAAAGCGGAGTGAGGCCTGGGGTATGTGTGTCCAGTTTTGGCCTCACACAGGTAGCCATATTACCAAGGTCGACCCCTGCAGGACCTCAACATGTCCTGAAGAAAGGGAATCTGACTCCAGAGTCCTGGCAGAGATAAAAGCTCAAGGGGCTGGTGGGCCACTTCCATTCAGCGATGGAGCATAGGCTTCTGCTGCCCAGTGGGGGTGCATGGGCAACCCCCGAGGGGATGGAAGCATGGAGGGAGACTGCTACGCTCTCAGGTCAGGCCTGACCCATGAGTGGCCAGGCAAGAGAAAGCTTCCTTAGCACCTTGCTTGCTTGCCACAGCCCAGAGAAGTGGGTGGCAATGTTGCTGCCAACTTTCCTCTCTCCGCCCCAGCCCCAGGTCAGGCTTGACCTGGGAGAAGAGCTGCAGCTGACGGTGTTGGGCCACTGTGCAAGGAAGCTGTTTCCCCAGCTCCCTCGCACACCACAGCCAGGCTCTGATGAGGGAGCCTGTCATGGGGGTGCCTGGTTGCGCCCCTCAACAAAATGTACTCAGGGCCATGGCCCCCCAGCTCCCCACGCTACGGCACTGCTTCCAATGGCTTGATGAATCTAGACAGACCATAGGTTAGTCACCCCTGTTGTAAAGTACTTACATGAGTATCTGGTGCCCACACTGTACATGGGAAAAGTGTACAGCGAGCAATTATATTTGCTGTGGTTAAACCACTGAGCCTAGGGCTTGCTGATCAGAAGGTCGGCGGTTCGAATCCCTGTGACAGGGTGAGCTCCCGTTGCTTGGTCCCAGCTCCTGCCAACCTAGCAGTTCGAAAGCACGTCAAAATGCAAGTAGATAAATAGGAACCGCTACAGCGGGAAGGTAAACGGCGTTTCCATGTGCTGCTCTTGGTTTGCCAGAAGCGGCTTTGTCATGCTGGCCACATGACCTGGAAGCTATACGCCGGCTCCCTCGGCCAATAATGCGAGATGAGCGTGCAACCCCAGAGTCGGTCACGGCTGGACCTAATGGTCAGGGGTCCCTTTACCTTTACCTTTAATAAGGTATGGTGCTGGCTTTAATCAAAATGCATCAGACACATGGCTAATTCAAAGATGGCCTATTAACCCGGACACTGGAATTTGGATAGATCCAGGTCACTGTGAAGCTTGACCGATATTATTTTGTAGAGCTGCAAATAATTGTGTGTGTGTGTGTGTGTGTGTGTGTGTGTTGCCAAAGATAGCTTTGAGTCTGATTTTGGCTATATAAATCCCCCATGCACTGAAGACGTGTTTGTGTTCAGTCTAAAGATGGATCCTTTATTTACCTGGTCATGTTACACCAGGGAAGACTGACAGTGAAGCAAGTGATGAAATGCTGAAGGGGAAAATGTTTAGGCTGCAGTCTCTAAATATGGATTCCGTTGGTGCCCAGGGCTATGAAAGCCCTTAGGTAATGGCTGAGTATCAGTCCCCCCCCCTTCTCATTGTGTGTGTGTGGGGGGGAATTACAGTTTTCATATGTGTTAGCCCTAGGCTCCTTTGCTAAAGTTGATACTGATTGTTGATGTTGGTTTTACATTTCGTGAACAGCCAAGTCATGTTCAAGAAGCTGGAAACTGGCCTCAGACATGACAAAACCACTCGAGGCAGGGAGAGAGTGACAGAATCACCTCAGTCTGACAGTAAACAGGAAAGGGCACCTTTTCTTGAAGTTTGTCAGCAACTTTCAAGGGCTGTGTGAGAGCTGTATTAAGGGAAAAAAAACTTTCCTCTATACTGATATCCTAATCTGGATATGAAACAATGCACTTTTTGAGAACATAAAACAAATGCTTTAGTTGGATTTTAAGAAACATTTTTATTCATTATTCATTTGAATAAGTCACCTAACTGCCCCCAGAAAAACACAACCACCCAGACAACATATAGCCCTATAAATCTGCCTTGTGAAACTTCAGAATGGATGAATCTATCTGTTTTAGTTTCTTTCAGTTTCTTTATTTTTTTCCAAACGAAAGCTCAGTTTCCACCTTTTTTGCACCAGTTAATGAATTTTATTATTAAAAGGTTGCATGACAATTAATGTGTATTTTTGTGCATTTCTAATATAAGATTTTTTACAATCAATTTCCCCTAATTTGGTGCATCGTTTTCAGTAATATATGCAATTTTGTTTGCATTTTCTCATTCTGTATCCATTTATTTTTGCTGGAGAAATTAAGAGGAGTGCTATTACAGCTGCGTTGTTGTTGTTGTTGTTGTTGTTGTTGTTGCTGTTGTTTTAGGCAGATCCACAGGAAAATGCAGTTCTGAACACATTTCTCCCCCATCTTTAGCCAAACACCTCTCACTGGTGAAGATGTCAGAAAATTGTATAGGAAATTAATTCCGCACTTGACTTTTTAAAAAGGACAATGTTCTAGGTGTCCCCATGAATGATGAATCCAGCATTGCCAAGGAAGCCATGACAGAGGCTACAGTTTTGTTGACTAAAGAACCAGACCAAATTATTGGTCCTTATCTTGGTGACAAAGGACCACTGAGCTCATGGTTGGCAGGCAGGAGCCTACTGCCACCAGAGCTGTTAGAACTGAGCTATGACCCTCTGGGGTGCCTTTCTGTAGGCTTTCTCCCCAGGACAATGGTGCAGGGATTGCAACACATGAGAGGCCATGGAATACAAGAGAGAGGCCTATTTTCAGGCCAGAGGGTTGGCCCCCTTGAGAGATTCAAAAGGGGTGGAGCCTAGAAGAAGTGAATTGGAGGCAGAGACCTCAGTTCACTTCTAACACATAGAGCAAGTACATAGCTCTCTAGGAGCTCTCCATGGTGCTGCCTTAGTCTCCTCTGCTGAAGTAGATTGGGACAGTAGAGCTGATAGCTGGTGGGGAGAGCTGTCCTAGGAATCCCAATGCATGAAGACTCAATAGCAAACAATAAGCTCCATGACTCACTTCACATCTATAAAGAGGTTCCAGATCAGGCTAAGCTCTGGACTTGGTTAAACCTGATACTCAGAGTGAGGAAGCATGGATGTGAGGAAGTTTGTATGGCAGTGATATGTGTGATAAAGGGACACTGGCAGCACAACCCTATGCATGATTCTCAGAATTAAGTTCTTGAAAGAGGCTTGTGCCCCAGTACGTGTTTAGGGCAGCGGCCTGAAAAAATATAATAGGTATAAAGGAAACTCCTACATTTCTCCTGGATCTCCTATGCTGTAAAAATGAGACTAGTCGCACAGTGGTCAGTGTTTAAAAATCTGAAATAGACTGCAGTCAGTAAACAGAAGATGGTTCTGTTCATTTTATGGGAGTTGTTGCATATTATAGATCAGCATCCTGTGGCTCTCCCAGATGCTGGCTTGACTCCATCTTCCATAAGCTCCAGCCACCATGGCCAACAAACAGGGGTAATTCAGCAACATCTGGAAAACCACAGGTTCCCCATCACTGTCCCAGGCAGACTTTCATTCTCCCTGATGGAACAAGTCTGTAATCTGTTAGTGCTCTTTTCAGCAGAGTGTAGCAGTAGTAAAATAAAGAAGGAAAGCAGAGAAAGAAGTGTTGGTACTGACTTTTCCAGCAGCTTGTTGGCTATACAGTATAGCCCATCTTCTTTACTTACATTTAAACTGTCAGCTTAGATGCCTCCAGCAACATGATGATCTGGACTCTCCGGTACCTGTGCATTTTTCTCGGGAGGTGGTTGTGATTGATGCTGTATCAAGAGCAAATTCACAGTAGTGGGAAATACTGTACATTTATGTGAAACTTCCTTTGGAAAGTTTCCCCCCCCCCTCCAAAGTAGCTTTTGTGTAGCAGAAGCCGGTCCTTCACAGCGAGTAAAGCCTTAAATACAAGTAGAATTGAGCTATTGAGTGCTAGATGTTTATATGTAATGTATACAGAACATTACATGGAGGCAGAATCCCAGTATGTGCCATAGTGTTCGGAAAATGAGATTCAATTATATTTCTAGAGAATATTTCTGTACTTTGCTGCTGTTGTGTATTTTTGGAGGCACAGCAGTATTTTTATGTCTTGAGCAATTTCCTCTAAAAAGTGGTTTTCTGCCAATTTAGTTGCTTCAGAGATGGTGTCTGCTATAGCACTATCACTTAACTAATAATACATCATTTTCTATAAGGATTTTTTTTTAAAAAAAAACCCATGTTACTTATGTGATTCCTCCCCCAAATTGCTTACTTGTAAACACCCATCTTGATTTTCGGACCTCAGGTATGGTTTTCCTGCAGGAGGTACCAAGCAACTTCCGGTGGGCAGCTGAGTGCCAGCATTTCATAAGCACTGCTCTGTCGTGAGAAGGAACAAAGAAAACAGATGGAATATCATTACAGTGCAATCCTGACCATGTCTACTCAGAAGTACTGTAACTTCTATTGAATTCAGTGGGGATTACTCCAAGGTGAGTGAGGCTAGGACTGCAGCTTTAGTTTCATAAATACTTTTAAGTATGATAATTTTTAAGAAAGACAAACAGTTATTCCATACGGGGCCAGCATCAAAACTTGGCATCATTAGGTACTTCTCAAGACTACACCCCTGCAGGGGGCCCTGTGCTACTGTAATACAACTGTAACACACCATCATTTTCTCATTCTCTTTTTACTGCATATTTTAAAGTGGTGTTTGCATCTAAATTACCTAGCTGACTTGAGACTTGCATTGTTGACAATGGTACATGTGAGGGACAGGGGATATCGCGAAGTCCCTCCCCTCCTGAGTTCAAGCCAATCCCCGAGCACAGGGGAAAGCAGAGAGAGTTCCGATTCCAGTGGGGAAGCAGGAAGTCGTGTCCGAGGCTCAGGCAAGGTAGAGGAGCCAGGGTCCCAGGTGGGACAGGAAGGGGCGAATAAGGGGGGAGACCCATCCCCCCAACTCCGGAATTACGCAGAAAGAGGAGGGGAAAGAGGATGGGTCTGCCAAAGCTTTTGTGTTGGAGAAAGACGCGCCAAAAGCCATTCGGAGGTTCTGAAACCGAATGACCACATCGTTCCTTGTAAATAGCAATGACTTCAGCACTGTAAATACGCAGCACCAATAAAAGAATAAAATGCAGAGCTGCGTAGCGTCGTCACTCTGAAGTAGTCTGATCCGGCCTCTGTGACAGCAACCTCCGAATCTTTTTTTTGGGCTACTTTGGAGTTGGCGGGATGAGTGTGTCAGAGGCGGAGAAATGGCGGCAGATCGCAGAGAAAGCCCAGCAAGACCTGCAGCAGCTGGCGCAGCAGGCGCAGGGGGAATTAAAGGCAGCTAAAGAAGAAACCAAGAAGGTCCAGGACGACAGGCTACAACTTGCAGAACAGGTGAGAGCACTTCAGGAAAGAGAGCAGCAATTAAGGGCGGCGGCGGTAGACCTCCAAAACAAGCTAGATGCAGAGAAAAACAAGGCGGGAGGGGCACCCCAAGTCCAAGTGCTGCCAGGAAGGAGAGCCGGGACCCTAGTAAGCAAGTTCAATGGAGACCCGAGGGAATATCATGGCTTTGAGACTGAGATTGTGTATGCTCTTGAGCTGCACCATGATGAGTTCCCTGATGATGAGCACAGGGTAGCGTTTATTGTGGAGCACCTTACCGGGGCAGCCAGGGAGTGGCTAAGACCGTTAATCGCAACAAAGAATCCTTGCATGAAGAATGTCAAACTATTTCTAGAAGGTCTGAAAACGATGTATTCGTCCGATAGTCATATGGACCAGACTAAGGAGGAACTTCATAATTTACGCCAAGGAAATATGACAGTTCGCGCATATTGGGCGAAATTCACCATGCTGGTGCACAGACTGGGGTGGGAACTAGAGTCAGCCCCAATGCAAGCGGCGTTCTACTTGGGTTTGCATGAGGAGGTGAAGGATGAGCTCTCGAGAGGTCCAAAGCCCAGTACTATGGATCAGCTGAGCAAAGCGGCTCTGGCGGTGGGGGTGAGACAGGAATCCCGGTGGAGCGACAAGCAAGCAACGCGCGCAAAGCGGGCTTGGTTCCCACGGTCGCAGGAGAAGCCACTCCCCCAACAACCCTTTCAAGCCACGCCTGGGGCCAGCCAGGACCAGGAACCCATGCAAATTGATAGCGCGCGCGCGCGGGCTTTTCAAACCCCAGTGGCGACAAGACGCAGGGAGGGAAGAGGCGGGAATTGCTTTCTCTGCAACTCCCCCCAGCATCTCGTCAGAGACTGCCCACATCGCAGGGAGTGGCAAGGAAAGGCGGGAACGGTTATGCCCTCCCCCACTGATGCAGCACCACAGCAGGGAAACGGGAAAGCCTGGCTGCAGGAGACAAGGGGCAGCAGCCAGGCACAGTCAGCAGACAACAGCCCCAGCCCGCCCACCCGCACAGAGAGGAGCAGAGCCAGCCCACCCCTCCCAGAGCAGGAGTGGTTCTAGAAGTGACGCTAACGCTCCCAAATGGCTATCCCCTGACGGTCCTCGCCCTAATTGACAGTGGGGCGTCAGCGAACTTCTTCTCGAGGAACTTTGCAGAACAGCACCAGATCCAGCTTCTGCAGCTGGATTTTCCTCTGCACGTGGCAACCATTGACGGCAGAGAGTTGCTGGGAGGGGCCATCACTCATCAACCCCCCCCCCATGAGAATGACGGTGGGAAGGCACTCAGAGACACTGGCATTCAACGTCACCACCATCTCGGACCCCCCCCATCGTCTTGGGCATGAGCTGGCTGGCGCGCCACGACCCCTCCATCAGTTGGCACCAGAGATGCATCACGTTTGTGTCGGACTTTTGTCTGGAACATTGCATGGAGCACCAACCAGGGGAGGGGCCTCCAATAGCCACGGTGGCCACCATGCACGTCAAAGGGGGTGAGGCGATACCCAAGCCGTACTGGGACCTGCAGGAGGTCTTCAGCGAAGCGGAGTCCGACCACCTACCCCCACACAGGCCTTTTGACTGCCAGATCAACCTGGTGCCAGGGGCAACTATACCCTCAGCCAAGCTGTACGCCATGTCAGACCAGGAACTGGAGGATCTGCGCGCTTTCATCGACAAGAACCTCAAGCGGGGGTTCATCAGAGAAAGCAAGGCAGCAGGGGGCAGCCCGGTCTTCTGGGTTGACAAGAAAGACACGCAACAGCGCCGTCTGGTGGTGGATTTTAGGCGGCTGAATTCAGTGACAGAGCCAGTGGCTTTCCCCATGCCCAGAGTGGATGATCTCCTGACAGCGGCACGCAGGGGCAAGATCTTCACCAAGCTCGACCTGAGGGGGGCGTACAACTTGATCAGGATCAGGGAAGGCGATGAATGGAAAACCACGATGTTCACGCCTCTGGGCTCTTTTGAATATCTGGTGATGCCCTTCGGGTTGCAAGGGGGCTCAGCATGCTTCCAGGCCTTCATGCACCACGTCCTGGGGTCCCTCCTCTTCAAGAACTGCTTGGTCTTCCTAGATGACATCCTTATTTACTCCAATGACCCAGTGCAGCATGTGAAAGACGTCAGGGAGGTGTTGCAGCGCCTGACGGAGAACCACCTGTATGTGAAGCTGGAGAAGTGCAAGTTTCACACCAAAGAGGTGGACTTCCTGGGCTACAAGCTGTCAGACAAGGGGTTAGCGATGGACAAGGACAAGGTGCAGGCCATCCTGGACTGGCACAGCCCCAGGACGCGCAAAGATGCCCAACGACTACTAGGCTTCGCCAACTTCTACAGGAAGTTCATCAAGAACTTCTCTCGCGTTACGGCTCCCATCACTGACTGCCTGAGAGGCAAGCAGAAGTTCAGGTGGACACCAGAGGCGCAAGCAGCGTTCGAAAGCCTCAAGAGGGTGTTCGCCTCAGACCAGAACCTGTTCCACGTGGTTCAGGACGCGCCCCTTCGCGTGGAGACAGATGCTTCTGATAGAGCTCTGGGCGCCATTTTGTTGCAACTGGACACCAACAGGGAGTGGAGACCTTGTGCCTTCTTCTCCAGGAAGCTGACCCAGCCAGAGCGCAACTACACTGTGTTTGATAGGGAACTTCTTGCGATCCACGCTGCGTTCCAGCATTGGAGACACTTCCTGGTGGGCGCCAAGCACCCCATCCAGGTGTGCACAGACCACAAGAACCTGGAGTTCTGGAGAACGGCCAGGGTGCTCAACCAGCGACAGATACGGTGGGCAGAGTTCTTCTCGAACTTCAACTTCTCCATCCACTACATCCCGGGGGAGCAGAATGTCAGGGCGGATGCCCTCTCCCGCAAACCGGAGTACATGGAGGAGGAGGCGCCACCGGCACCCAGGCACATTTCCCCCCCGTCAGCATGGTCCTGCGGAGCAGCAGTGGTGAGTGAGGCAGAACTCACAGCACTGACAGCAGCGGATGAATTTGCCACCCGCATCTTCAGAGAACTGAGAGGGGGGAGGGAGCAGGCGAAAGACTTTGCAGAACGCAGTGGGCTGCTTTTCTACAAGGGTGCACTGTACCTGCCCACCACCCAGCTTAGACGTAAGGTCCTCAAGCAGATGCACGACAACCCAACGGCGGGTCATTTTGGGAGGGACAAGACCGCTCACCTGGTCATGAGACACTTCTGGTGGCCAGGGGTGCGGGAAGATGTTCGAGACTATGTACGGGGCTGTGACACCTGCCAGCGGGCAAAAGTGGTCAGAGCACCGCCAGCAGGATTGCTGGAGCCCTTAGCCACACCACACAGGCCGTGGGAAGTGGTGTCCATGGACTTCATCACAGACCTGCCTTCTTCCAGAGGCAAGACCGCAGTGTTGGTGGTGGTGGACCTTATGTCCAAAATGTGCCATTTTATACCGTGTGCCAGGGCGGTCTCCGCAGAAGAAAAGGCCAAACTGTTTGTTGACCACGTCTTCAGACTGCATGGATTGCCTTTAAGAGTTATTTCGGATCATGGCCGCCAATTTGTTTCCAGGTTCTGGCGGCGACTCATGAACCTCCTGCAGGTGGAGGTCAGCTTGTCGACGGCTAGACACCCGCAGACTAATGGACAGGCGGAGAGGGTCAACGCCATCCTGCAGCAGTACCTCAGATGCTACGTCAGCCAGAGGCAAACAGACTGGGTGGATCGCCTGCCACTGGCAGAATTTGCCTACAATAATGCAGTGCACGTCTCCACAGGGGTGTCGCCCTTTAAGGCCAATTATGGGCGCGACCTCAGATCTTTCCCAGAGAGGGAGGGGGAGGAGGAGGAGGAGGGCCCGCAGGCTGAGGATTGGGCAGAGGAACTGGAGACGGTGCACCAGCAGCTCAGAGAACACTTGGAGAGAGCCAAGGAAGCGTACAAGAAGGGGGCAGATCGCCACAGGCGACAAGGGGAGGTCATTAGGGTGGGGGACAAAGTTTGGTTGTCCTCGGAGGGCCTTCCCATCAGAGGGAGGTGCAAAAAGCTGGCGCCCAGAAGGTTGGGCCCCTTCACGGTCACGCAACAGGTCAACCCGGTGGCCTTCAGACTGGCACTGCCAGAGGACATGAGGGTGCACCCAGTGTTTCATAGATCGCTGCTGTCGCCGTACAGGGAAAGCAGCAGGCTCCGAGGCAGCGAACAAACCCCCGAGGGAGGGGGAGAGAGGGAAGGCAGGGAGCAACTCAATGAGGCCACGGCCATCCTGGATTCAAGGAGGGGGGTGGGGGGCCTGGAGTACCTCATGGCATGGGAGGATGCTCCACCGTCCCAGAATGAATGGGTCCCAGCCACTCAGATACAGGAGGAATTCCTGGTAGAAGAATTTCACGCCCTCTTTCCCCACAGACCCAAGCCCTGGCACATGGAAAGGGAGGGGGAGGGGGAGGAAGCACGGGAGAGCAGTTCACCATGGCGCTGGGAAGCGGAGTTTGAGGAACCAGAGGATGAGGTATGGGCGTCACCGAGATCCACCCAGTCAGAGGAAGGAGCAGATTGGCAGAACATTTTTACCCCCACCAGCTCTGACGCCACGGACTTTTTGGGATTCCCGTCCTCCCAGGCGGAAGGGGGGGGCTCGCAGGACTGGGGGGAGGTGTTCACACCAACGGGCTCGGAAAGCACTGAGTTCTTAGGCTTCCAGTCGTCACCGACACCTGGGGGGGACCTGGGGAGGGGTGAAGGAGAGCTTGGGAGGGGGGTGGATGTGAGGGACAGGGGATATCGCGAAGTCCCTCCCCTCCTGAGTTCAAGCCCATCCCCGAGCACAGGGGAAAGCAGAGAGAGTTCCGATTCCAGTGGGGAAGCAGGAAGTCGTGTCCGAGGCTCAGGCAAGGTAGAGGAGCCAGGGTCCCAGGTGGGACAGGAAGGGGCGAATAAGGGGGGGAGACCCATCCCCCCAACTCCGGAATTACGCAGAAAGAGGAGGGGAAAGAGGATGGGTCTGCCAAAGCTTTTGTGTTGGAGAAAGACGCGCCAAAAGCCATTCGGAGGTTCTGAAACCGAATGACCACATCGTTCCTTGTAAATAGCAATGACTTCAGCACTGTAAATACGCAGCACCAATAAAAGAATAAAATGCAGAGCTGCGTAGCGTCGTCACTCTGAAGTAGTCTGATCCGGCCTCTGTGACAGTACATGAGTGCTCTTCCTAGCAAAATAACATAGACAATAGAGAGAAAGGGCTCCATCACCTAAAATGAACTGCAAAGCCTTGCCTTGGAAAAGCCATTCCTCATCCTTCTTGAAAAGTAGTCTTGCCCAACATTCATTGGTGCATAAGTAACATTTTCTATCTGAAAAGACGGTACAGTGGTACCTTGCAAGACAAATGCCTTGCGCAGCGGAAAACTCGCAAAATGAAAGCGTTTTGCGATGTTTTCGGTGCTTCACAGGACGAAGTTTTCTATGGCCCGCTTCGCAAAACGAAGTTTTTCGGCGGTTTTTTTTTTTTGCCGCGGCAAACTGTGCTTCGCAAGATGAAATTATCGCAAGACGAAGCGACTCACGGAACGAATTACTTTCATCTTGTGAGGCACCACTGTACTGTTATTCCCTAGACACCTGGTGGTAAATGCTTCTGTCATTCATGTCAGGATCTTTGTCTGGAATGTACAATGAAGCTTTCTGCTAATACAGAGATGGTCAAAGTGGTGTCTTTCAGATATTGTTGGACTCCAACTCCCAACACCACCAGCCAGCATGGAGCATGGGAAGTGTAGTCCAATGATATGTGGAAAGAACCATGTTGGCTACTCTTTTCTCTAAAAAGAAACTCCTTGTGTAGCTGCTGCTGCTGTTATATTTTATTTGTATCCTTGGCCATCTGACTGGATTGCCCCTTATGCATAAATCGCCATTCTGATTTAAATATGCTCTTCAATAACTGTTCTGAGGAATATAAGTTGATTGCTGAAACACAGCACACAACCCTTCTAACTTAAAGGAGAAGCCTTTAAAAAAGTCTCCAAACTATTTGCCCTATATAGTATATAAATTTTGCCCCCCATCTGGTTGTCTCTCTCTCTCTGTCTCTCTATCTCCCTCCCACCTGTTTGCATTTCCACCCTTTTCACTATATACACCCCCCCCCCATAAGCAGAATTTGGTAATAGGTTAATGATGGAAACCAGCAGCTTATACACAGTAACTACCGGTATGATGCTGATATGGGCAGATCACTATTTGCCTAGGAAGGGGGTGATTCAGCCTTGGCCAATTCTCTGGTGGCCACATGTCAGCAGTGGGTGTGGCTAAAAGTGGGTGTGGACACCACCTCTTCCTTATTCTTACACACCCACACCCCATTTCTCCTCAGCTGATCTGTGATAACAAAAACAGTATTTAGAAAAAGGCAGGGGCAAGGCCAGTTGGTGTGACATGACTCTGTTAAACTGTTTCCTCAGTCATGGCTTCCTCAGTTTCAGCACATGTTCAGGGAGAAAATATGTGTGTTTCATAAAACTTGACCCTAGTGAACTCATCCTCCTAGCACAGCATTGGCGCCAGTGTCGTCAGATGCTGTAAAACTGCAGTGGTTGTGTGTGCACAAGGAACTCTGACATCCATCAGTGGAATGGAGAGGGAGGCTGCTTTTTTTTTTTTGGCAATTTCTTCTCCACTTGCAGTTCCCCATCCCTGAAATCTGTTCTGCACAGTCACCCAACTGGAGGGAGCAGGTCTGGGTTGCAACTGCAGAGGGGTGATAGATAGATGACTTCCATCAGTAGAACACCAATTGGTTACCACCCTCTGCTTTCCATTTGTAGCGGCGCTGTGGGTTAAACCACAGAGCCTAGGGCTTGCTGATCAGAAGGTCAGCGGTTCGAATTGGGGACTCATATTGGTGTGCAATCTGAAATACAGAACAAAAGACCCGTTGTGAGATTAAGAGCCGAGTGATGGACAAATATTCACTGTCCTTAGTCTGAAGGACTATTGTAATTCAGAATGGGAGAAAGGGAGAGCAGTGCACCAGGAGTCGTGTTCCTTTGGAGAGCTGAAGACACGACCGAGACCGCCATAGCTTTAAGAAATATGATTTATTCACATATTTCCACCTTCAGTCTGCATGGAAGGAGTCCAGATTTTACAGCACGGTCATATCAAGAGGGACTTGTTCCCCAGAGCAGTGCAGCACTGGAGTGCAAGCCATGTCTACCAGCCAGCCTTCAGCCAGCCTGCCCAAGATGGATCTGCCCTTTTGTTCTCCCCTCATTCCTGCCAGCAAACCTTGCTCTAAAGGCTCTCTTTTCCTGCCACCTCAAACACACACCCCATCACCATGGCAACCTCTGTCTTCCCAGGCCCAAGATTCCTCGTAGATGGTCCATCAATACCATTATTCATGTTACTGCTTCTATCCCAGGTTTGGAAGGAAACTTAGCCTGTACTTTCCCCACTGGTCTCCAATCTTCCCTTCAATACTCCAAATAATCAAAATCCTACCATTTATTAATGTCTAGGGGTGGGGGGGTGGGGTGTTCCTTCAAATCTATAACAATATGGCATTTGTTCCCCTCCTGATTCATAAAAGGCATTCATTTGCAATGACTTGGCTCATATTGTTGTGAATGTGAGGTTTTTCCTCTTTGCCGTTTAGTAAAAGATAATAAAAAAACCGCCAGTCTAGTAATTGTATCTCTTCTGTGAAATACCCTCCGTAATTAGGCAATAGGAAATGAAAGGCTGTATATTTCAGAGTGATTATAGCACACCTCATGTTGTTTTATAAGGCTTGAAATCTAATGTAAAGTGACCACCGGAGAATTGTAGTAATTGCCCTAAAAACACATCTTGGAAAGTCATGTTCTGGTTGTTATTATGAAATGCAATATGCAAGTAAAAATTAGTACAAGTTCTTAAAAGGCCCAGTAAGCATTGCTGTGGATTCACTAGAGGAGCAATGAATTAAGCTGATATCCTAATGTTCAGATGGTTGCTTTCATGCCAGAGGTTCTCAAAATGTGTTCAGTGGAGCGCAGGTAGTTTGCAAGCTCCATTCTGCTTTTCCACACAGATCTCTGTTCTTCCAAATTTAGAAGCTGGATTAATTCTGAATTTGATCTGAGAAATATTATATGTGACTTATAGCAGTGGACAGCAGGACTGAACTACTCACCTGAGGTCCATCTAGCTGAGTCACTGCAGCATACTGGGACAGAGAAGAGGAGTGGTGAGGTGGCAGCAAGCCTGATATGGTGCAAATGTTCTGGCAGAGACCACCAGGCACTCTTCCCATTGTGTTTGCACCATGCTGACCTCACTGTCGCTGCTCTCCTCCTCCTCCCATGTCCCTGTAAACTCAGCTGTGCGAAGGTCAGATGAGTGGAGTGGCCTCACAACACCATCCACCACAACACAGAACTTTGCTTTAGAAAAACACAAAGTCTGTTGCATTAGAAAGCTAAGAGTACTGTTACGAAATGTAAGTGCTTTGATTTGTGAAACAAAAGAAAATCTGTTGCTGTTCTTGTTTTTAAAAAATGGATCTTAAAAAAAAGTGTGAGCACCTTTGTCTTATGGAAAATTCTGTTATCTCTTAAATGAAAAAGGGAAACCTCTTTTTCCTAGTCACCAGCATAATTTCAAATAATTTCAACTATTTATATATGATGGTTGGCTGTAATAAAGCACGAGAATGGGAATGGGAGAGAACCCATGAACTGCTCTCTTGGATCAGACTATAGATCCATCCAATCCATTCCATGTCTTCAGCATCTCAGGGGAAATGAATATGGTATTGAGTAATCAGATTTGCACTGCTCTCTAATCCTCTAATCCTGTCATAGCCAGTGTCCCCCGCCCCCAAAGAAAAAGAACAATAGAGGGAGGGGGAAGCTCAACAACTTGTGTGTCTGGATTTTCATGTTTTGAAATATGGCAACCCTACATAAATGATTTGGAATGTCTGCAAACATTTAATCAGATTCACCTTGCATTCTTAATATATTTGCTATACTTACCACCCCTGACCATTGGCTATGCTAACTGGGGCTTATGGGAGCTGTAGTCCAGAAACATCTGGCGGGCCACAGGTTTCTTACCCTTCCTCAGGTACATAGATATATTGGGCTGTTGTTTCCAAGTTATGAACTGTTTCCAGGCTATGTCCCTCTGTAAACAAGGGGCCCTTTCAGATATCTTTTTTAAAATTGTGCTTTCGTGACAATTTTTGCTCATGGTGATGTTGGGATGGTGGTTATATGCAATCCTGCTTTCAATGCGGTCAAAACAAAAATTAAAAAAAAATCCTTCCAGTGGCACCTTAGAGACCAACTAAGTTTGTCATTGGTGTGAGCTTTCGTGCGCATGCACACTTCTTCAGATACCAGCATAACCGCTTTCAATGCGATTAGTGCCTGCAACAATTTTGCGACAGACATATTGTTTAGTTTCTGCCCAGTGCATTCCCTGTAGCTTCTTGCTGAAATCCTGAAACTTTTCATATGGAAATGTTCTAGTCTTCTTTTTTGTCCCACTTCTTAAAAATTGTATTTTATTTAGAACATTTATATATTGCTCGCATATATATATATATTTCCAAGCAGTGTGCTATACTTTTGCTGTGCTATAACACAAGACCGCCCCATCAGACAGTAATATTGTGGTGAAGTTGAGGAAACACTGCAGAACAATTAGTAATGCAATATAATGTGTGGATGGTTCAGTACAAAACCATCACTAATGTGCATAAATTAATTGAGTTAATTACAGGTTGCAGTAAATATCCACAAGCCTCCCCCCCCCCAAGTCTGGTGGGGCCAAGGATTCCCCTTGAAATTTTCAAAGAGACAAAGAATATTTTGGACATGCACTTTTGTTATCCCTTCCCATCCCCCCTCCCGGAAAACCCCACCCTCTACTAAGCCTTTTCTTCACAACCGAAACATATTTGATGTATTTTGCTCCTTCTATTGAAATCTGAATTAATCTTATAACAGCAATCCATAAAATAAGCCACAGCAATAATATACTGATTTTATAGAACAGCATGCATTAAGCGAATATAATTGATTTCCAGGGGGGAAAAGAATGACCCCTTACCTATGTTGCATTGCGGTGCGTCTTGCCCCGGTGAGCAACGGTTCACTCCCTTTATTAATAGGAAGGACTTAAATCTTCACAAAAGCTGCAATAAATGCTTCTCTTTTTATTAATAAATTCATATATCATTGTTTAGTAGCCACTCTGTTCCGCCGCCATACTTTTCCCATTCACTTTTATCAGGGTACTTTTATGCAAAGTTAAAATATTATTATTACTATTATCGGCATTGAATCTAAATGGGAAAGTAATTGAATTTAAACAGGAGATGCCCTCAATTTAAAGCCACAGGGGGAAAATGATTAAATTTAATAGAAGGCAAGGTTTCTAAACACAGGCAGGCAGGAGTTTGGGCAGAGTTTTGAAAGTGAAAGCTAATGTCCTTATCTGCACTGCATGGGAAAAAGTTTATTCTGTAAGGCAGGGGGAGCCAACGGCGTGCCCTCCAGACATTTTTGGACACCGATTCCCACCGGCCCCAGATTGTCACAGCCAGAGGTGGCTTGCCAGGTAGGGCATAGCTGTTATTGCAAGTTCCCCAGCAGGTGGGTTGCTGTTACTTACTGGGAAGGAGAAGGGAAGGCAGTGGTGTAGCATGGGTTGCCAATGCCCGGGGCCATGTGGGAGAGAGGGAAACGGATGGAGTATGCATGCACATTCAACTGCCTACATCACCCAGGAGATCACAGAGCCACAGAGATAGGAAAAGAAGAGTCGTTCTGTTGTCCGGAGATGTCACTTCCTGGTTCGCATGGAGAAATCGTTTTCAACAGACCCCGGTGACAAAAGCGTGCAGCTGTATTGCGGCAACACCGGCTGTTAAAATTTTGCACCCCCTAACATTTTTGCGCCCCGGGCAACCGGCCCTGTGACCACCCATGCTATGCCACTGGGGGGGAGGTGTGAGGCAGTAGGGAGGTCAGCATGGTGCAAATACAATAGAAAAAGTGTCAGATTGTATTTGCTCCATGCTGACTTCCATGACACCTCTCCCTCTTGGCAATCAACAGCAACCGTCCTGCTGGCAGCCTAGTGTAGCGGCTCTGCCCTACCTGGTGAGCTGCTTCTGAGCATGACCAATAGCCCAGGATGATGGGAATTGTAGTCCTACAACATCTGGAAGGTGTTATAGCTCACCTGGCTTAAGAGTTTAAATCAAACCAAATCTACACACTGTGACAGAGAAAGATTCTGTTTGAAACAATTTACATTCCCATTTGATGTTTCATTCATGTGATCTCCATTTTGTGTCTCTCTCTCTTTTTGTTTCATTCTGGGCACAACCATTGTTGTTTTTTCTTTTTTGCAAACAATTACGTGTGTTTGCATTTTGGAATGTAAAAGTCAGAGGAATCAAGGCATGTTCCCTTAGTGCTCCTCAGATCCTCTCTTTCGTGCTTGTTTTTGTTTGAATGCTACGTCTATTAGCTTCCCTTGATACTTTCATTTCCTTTCATGCCACAATTGCTAATCCTTTTCCTCGGCTTTGGTAACTTAGGCTCTCCTATGCACACAGCCATATCTAAAACATGGACTGTGCTAAAAAGGTAAAATAAAATAACCTAATCAAAGTTACCTGCATGCACACAAAAAGGAATATTGTATTGTTTAATTTAGCAGCTTGAACAGACCCTTGATGTTTTTCCATAGAAGCATGGAAACAGGGGATTTTTTGGGGGATGTTTGGGGGAGTAGATTAGGAACTCGGTTGATTTATAATTTCTAAAATATGTGGCTTGCCTTATTTGCAGGCAGCAGCACCCGCAGCAAGTGCAAAAGTAAGCAAAAATATGGTATGCAAAGCAGATCATAAAAACATAAATGAAAACATTGTAACCAACACCTATCACTAACCAAAACAGCATAGAAGGTGGTGGTTCTTCACATCCAAGGCTCATCAACTGAGAAAATGAGCACCACTTAATTACAAGAGATGAGCTGGGATGGAGGAGGGTGATTTGAAATTTGCCAGCCATCGTGTCAAACGGAACAAACCATTAGGGAAAAAGTGTAGGGATGCGGGTGGCGCTGTGGTCTAAACCACTGAGCTTCTTGGGCTTTCCGATTGGAAGGTCGGCGGTTTGAATCCCCGCAATGGGGTGAGCTCCCGTTGCTCTGTCCCAGCTTTTGCCAACCTAGCAGCTCAAAAGCACGCCAGGGCAAGTAGATAAAAAGGTACCGCTGCGGCGGGAAGGTAAATGGCATTTCTGTGTGCTCTGGTTTCTGTCACGGTGTCCTGTTGTGCCAGAAGTGGTTTAGCCTTGCTGGCCACATGACCCAGAAAGCTGTCTGTGGACAAATGCCGGCTCCCTTGACCTGAAAGCGAAATGAGCACCACAACCCCATAGTCGTCTTTGACTGGACTTAACTGTCCAGGAGTCCTTTACCTTTTTTTTAACTATACCATTAGGGGAAAAGGTCATGTCTTCTCTTTATGATTTTGGCCACCAGAGGGAGAAACATTTTTCTGTTGTCTGTCACAAAATAGACCTACATGGCACTGAATGAACAGTACTTTTGCATTTTAAGAAGCACTTGGGTTTTGCTTGATCTTTCCTAAAATTTCAGGTTTTCCATGTGGAACAATGCAGACTACGTTGACTAAAACATTGTAACATTCTGCAGGTTTTGTTGGCATTTATCTATATTATTTTACTGCAAATTAATAAAATACTATATACATACAGTGTATTTAAAAATAATTGCACTATTTCTAATTATCCTGGTTTTAAATACATATTTTATATAAATAACAGTATATATTTAAACACTTTTTATACATTTAGATGGACAGACAGAAAGACAGAAAGATAGATTCAACTGGAGTTGAAACAGTATATAAACAAACATTTAATGTACAATTTTTAAAGCACAGAAAAATAACATCTACTCTGGACATATTTTAATGATCAAATAAAAGAAATATCTACATGGTGGCTCATTTAAAGTGGTATATGACCAATACTTTTCATTGTCATTCTATTGTCTTTTGTCCCATCATAGTAAAGGTAAAGGTACCCCTGACCGTTAGGTCCAGTCGTGGGCAACTCTGGAGTTGCGGCGCTCATCTCGCTCTATAGGCCGAGGGAGCCGGCGTTTGTCCGCAGACAGCTTCCGGGTCATGTGGCCAGCATGACTAAGCCGCTTCTGGCGAACCAGAGCAGTGCATGGAAACACCGTTTACCTTCCCGCCAGAGCGGTACCTATTTATCTACTTGCACTTTGACGTGCTTTTGAACTGCTAGGTTGGCAGGAGCAGGAACCGAGCAACGGGAGCTCACCCCGTCGCGGGGATGCGAACTGCCGACCTTCTGATCAGCAAGCCCTAGGCTCTGTGGTTTAGACCACAGCGCCACCCGTGTCCCATTTTGTCCCATCATACTAGGTGGTAAATGCTTTGAGGGAACAATGCCTTATGAGGAACGGCTTAGGGAGCTGGGTATGTTTAGCCTGGAGAAGAGAAGGTTAAGGGGTGATATGATAGCCATGTTCAAATATATAAAAGGATGTCATATAGAAGAGGGTGAAAGGTTGTTTTCTGCTGCTCCAGAGAAGCGGACACAGAGCAATGGATTCAAGCTACAAGAAAGAAGATTCCACCTAAACATTAGG
Organism: Zootoca vivipara; assembly: GCF_963506605.1. Lineage (NCBI taxonomy): Eukaryota > Metazoa > Chordata > Lepidosauria > Squamata > Lacertidae > Zootoca > Zootoca vivipara. The sequence goes on along the minus strand of NC_083278.1, from coordinate 19,348,987 downwards.
AAGAACTTCCTGACAGTAAGAGCTGTTCGACAGTAGAATTTGCTGCCAAGGAGTGTGGTGGAGTCTCATTCTTTGGAGGTCTTTAAGTGGAGGCTTGACAGCCATCTGTCAGGAATGCTTTGATGGTGTTTCCTGCTTGGCAGGGGGTTGGACTGGATGGCCCTTGTGATCTCTTCCAACTCTATGATTCTATGATTCTATGAATGGCTGCTATTGGCCATATTCAAACGAATGACCCTGGAATGACTCTTCATTGCCTGAAAAATGAACACCTATGTGCACATCTTTTTAATGGAAGCTGTGATAATGATCCCTTTTTTTCATATAGTCATACCTCAGGTTGCAAACATGATCCGTGATCGCAACCCACAGTGCCGCGTCTGCGCACACGCGGGACGCGAATCAGCACTTCTGTGCATGATGTCATTTTGTGTTTTTGCGCATGCGCTAGCCGCCGAAACCCGGAAGTAACCCGTTCCAGGACTTCTGGGTTTGGCACGGAGCGCAATCCGAAAACACGTAACCTGCAGCGTTTTCAACCTGAGGTATGAATGTATTAGTGATTGTGTGGTCACTTTTTAAGTGTTACTGAAATGATTGTCTGAGTTGGTGCTTCACTTCATCACAGGTTAACTCAGCCACTCCTTGGGATGACAAATAACTGGAGTTCATCACTATTTGTGTAAAATCCCATTTTTCATGATCAGCAGGTGATAATGTTGCTGTTAGGAAATAAAAAAGGTTGGGCACCTATTGCCAGTGGACTGAGCTTTGGTTTTAGTCATTCCTACATGAAAAAAAGCAATTTGGAGGAAGAAAAATAATTCTACTCAAAGATGAGGCGGCCTTTAGCCGATGTTGTAACTGGTTGCCTGAATTAATGAGATGTTGTCTAGGAACAGCCGGCTGTAGTAGAACGTCTCCAATTAAGTGATAAAGACTAAGGTCGTGATGACAGAAGAATGCTGGTACTAGGGACTTCCAAAAAGAAAATAAAAAACCACAATGCTGACAACGAACCTTTTCTTCCAAATATGAGTGGCTACTGTAATTGCCATTGCAATAGTCCAAAGGTGTAGACACCCTTCTTGGTTAACTTAATATGTGCAAAAGCTGTTTACACTGGAGATGAAGAAACACTCTATTTCTAATCTGTGTCACTTTCCTTATGGTCCAAGAAAACAGAGGAGGAGAGATAAAAATGGAACAGCTGAAGCCCAGGTAAGCTCCAATGCCAGTGTTGGGAGGGTGGCTGTGACCTACCATTTTGGCCACTACTAAAGGTAAAGGTAAAGGGACCCCTGATCCATTAGGTCCAGTCGTGACCGACTTTGGGGTTGCACGCTCATCTCGCATTATTGGCCGAGGGAGCCGGCGTATAGCTTCCAGGTCATGTGGCCAGCATGACAAAGCTGCTTTTGGGAAACCAGAGCAGCACATGGAAATGCCGTTTACCTTCCCGCTGTAGCGGTTCCTATTTATCTACTTGCACGTTGATGTGCTTTCGAACTGCTAGGTTGGCAGGAGCTGGGACCAAGCAACGGGAGCTCACCCCGTCACAGGGATTCGAACTGCCAACCTTCTGATCAGCAAGCCCTAGGCTCAGTGGTTTAACCACAGCGCCACCTGGGTCCTTAAATAAACATTTTCTGCTTCCAAATGCTGCCCTTTTATTGTTTTCACTTGCTCACAGCAGCCAGATTATGATGCGATGCATTGCCCCGTTAATTGCCTCTTGAATTGCTTTCCTCAATTCTTCATTATTGTGAATTTTTTTATTTCGGGAAGTGGGAGAGCAGGAGGGGAATGTATTCCAAGTTAATCAATTTTCATTTTTTTAAATACATTATTCATCTCCCTATCCCCCTCTCTGTCTCTGTCTCTCTCTGTGTGAAATTATTAACATTAGATACTCCTGCACAGAAACTGAAACTAAGGGACATCTAAAAGTGGCTATTTAAGGGAGGAAATTTTAGACTATCCATCAGCAGTCCCACTGCCATGCTCAATAAGGAATTGTAAATGTGACAGAACAGAAAGCTTTCAATGAAGGTTGAAAATGACTTTTGCCAAATGAGACAGGCCACATTCACACCATACATTTATAGCACTATGATATCATTATAAATGATGGCTCCCCCCAAAAAAAGCTCAGGATTGCAATAGCTCAAGAACCCCCTCTTCCCATATGGACCTACCTGGTGCCTGAGATCATCTTCTAAGGCCGTCCTTTGTGTGCCTCCTCCTCAAGAGGTCTGGAGGGTGGCAACACAAGAATGGGCCTTCTCTGCAGTGGCTCCCTGTCTATGGAACGTTCTCCCCAGGGAAGTTTGCCTGAATGTGGATTAAAAGCCATATAAGCAAACTTAGTAGTGTCAGTTGAGAGTAGTGTCAGTTCAGTGCTGGTGGTTGCTAGGTTGCGGAGGTCCTTGTGACACGCCCTTCATTGTGACACCTCCCTCTGCTGGCTCCTTGGTCACTAGGGCTCTAGAGGCTTAGAGATCTCCTTTGGTTGGATCATTCAGCAAGTGTGAGAGAAAGTGGATGGAGATGTAAGTAGACTTTCTCATCAGCATCTGCATTCTGTGCTGATAATGCTCCATGACAGTCTTAGGGAACATTTAAAAGATTAAGATTGGGAATGATTTAAATGCTTCAGCCATCCCTTCTGGGCATCTTTATGACTCCATCCACTGTTTTGTAACAGGGAAGGAAAGTGACTGTGGATTCTGCTTACACTTTAGGAAAAGGAAAACTAATAAGATATCACGCCTTACAAAAGGGTGTTCTTTTTAGGCTAGCGACAGAAGAGTCACTTGATAACTCGCCATGGGAGCATTAAACATGCCCTCTGGAGAGGGTAATAGATCTTCCTCCTCTTCCTGCCCCCCAGGGCCCATCTTTCAAAGGACAGCCAAGGTACAAAACCCTTCAGCATGCTGATGTTTCTTCTATAGTATTATTAGTATGTGGTATTTGATGTTTCCCTTTAAAACACCCCTTCTCCACACTAAGCAAACTCACCTCTTTCAATCAGATGATTAGAATAGTCTTATAATATCCAGAGGGTGCTATTCTGGGTACAGTATACAAACACTCTCTTCACAGGATATCCATTATAATATGCCCAGGAAAGTGAATTCATCTTGAGCTTTGAGTCGTGAATGCCCAAACCAGTTTAGGGATGTAGATCAGGAGAGTACTGTGAGTCCCATTTCTCACATTTTAACGGGCCTTCTCTGCAGTGGCTCCCCATCTGTGGAATGCTCTCCCCAGGGAAGTTCACCTGGTGCCTTCATTATACACCTATAGGCACCAGGCAAAAGCATTCCTACTTAACCAGGGCTTTGGTTGACCTGATTGACATCCTATACCCCTTTAGAATGTTGCTTTGGGGGGTGGGCAGTTATTGGGTTACTGCTTTTGATTTGATATGTTCTGGTTTGTTGTGAACTGCCCTGAGACTTCCGGGAATAGGGTGGTGTATAAGTTGAATGAATGAATGAATAAATAAAGAATTGTGGGAGCTCTTGTTAAGCGTGCTGAGGGGACCCCTATTCCCTTCAGACCTACAATTCCCAGACTTCCATGGGATGCGGGATTGAGTGTTAACCTACTCTTGAGAACTGTAACTCTGCAAGGGGAATAGGCATCTCCTAACAACTCCTACTGTCACAATTGGTTTCTGGACTTTGAACTGGTGTAGTGTCATCTCATTCTTTTCCTCGGAGAGCAAAAAATGTATTGGTCCGGCCTTGTCCATCTCTAACCTGAGGGAGTTCAAGGCAAATATGAGCTGTATCATGTGAGATGCATTGCTCAGGTCTAATAAGAGCCTCACCCGACAGCTTTACCACCATGTAGCATCACATTATTTGTTATGTATTAAGTTAACTGCATTATTCCTTCTGGCCACCGTGGCTGCAGTTCTTACCCTGCCCACTGTGGCTGCAGTTCTCACTCAGGTCCACAGTGGGTGTTATGTATTAAGTTAACTGCAGTATTCCTTCTGGCCACCATGGCTGCAGTTCTTACCCTGCCCACTGTGGCTGCAGTTCTCACTCAGGTCCACAACATGCAAATGAAGGATTGAGACTGCTGTTCACAGATTGGGTAGCTAGGGGAAGTTTGTTACTGTTGCAAGTTACTGAGTACTATATAAGCCAGTTGCCTAAGCTACTGTTCAGTCTGGACTCAGAGCTAGAATAAAGAGCTGGTTGTTTTGAGAGCTGTGTCTTCATCCTTACCCACTATTTTATTATTATTATTATTATTATTATTTGAATTTATATACCACCCTATCCCTGGAGGTCTCAGGGTGGTTCACAGAACAGAATCAAAATATAAAAATATATAATAAAAATAAAAACAACAACCCAATAAGATCGCCTAGCCACCACATTTTAAAAGGGCATAGGATGTCATTTGAATCAACCAAAGGCCTGGTTAAAAAGGAACGGTTTTTGCCTGGCGCCTAAAACTGTATAATGAAGACGCCTTCCCATTGCCCCAAATCCTTGGAGTACAAATAAATAAACAAACCAGCAAACTGAAAAGAGCAGAGGAATAAAGGCTGGCAAGCAAGGAAACCTGGGCCAAGATAAATAGGGGTGGGAAGGGAGAAACGAAGTTATTACTGTACAGGCTGGGGTTATTATTTTGTGGATCTTTTCCCCCAGTGAGCTGCCTTAATTCCGAATGACAAAGTGCTCAAGCCTCCCCAAGTGTACCTTAGGACTGCAACCCAAAGAACACTTAGGCGACATCAGCTTCCATTAACTCAATGGGACTTGCTTCCCAGGAACGTGTCTGCGATCAGGCTGAAAGGCAAAAGCCCTCCAGTCGCATTCAAGGGTTGGTCTGCTTCTGTGAAGTCCTAGTAGATATGCTGTCATTTAAGATGGTTAATACAGCTGATTACCATGGTTACCACACAGATGCATTATTCACCTTGTTTGTAATTTCAGCTGTACACTTAGGAAGGGAACAGGAGGAAGTCAGAAAGCACATTTGAGAATTGCACATTATACTTACTTACTGGCCTCGTAGGAGACAGCTGGGGTTAAATTAGCTACTTTTTTTCCAGAACTTTTGAGATGTAAAGTGCCATTTAAGTGCCAGGTATTAGCATTATTATGGCTATTAAGTGTGTGCACAGGGGGGAAATATACTATTTGGTAACTGTCAGATTTCTTGAAAATATTTCACTTGTTGACCTGTAGCAGAAATATTGTGCGGCTCCTTATTCACAGAGAAAAGGGTGACTTGCAGACTGCCACCCTGTACCTACTTACCTGGAAGCAGTGCTATTTTTCTAGAAAAAGAGGTGCCAGAACTCACCATGAATGCCTCCCTTATTCTCCTATATAGTGGTACCTTGGTTTTCAAACTTAATCCGTTCCGGAAGTCCGTTCCAAAACCAAAGCGTTCCAAAACCAAGGCGCGCTTTCCCATAGAAAGTAATGCAAAATGGATTAATCCATTCCAGACTTTAAAAAAACAACCCCCCAAACAGCAACTTAACATGAATTTTACTAACGAGACCCTTGATCCATAAAATGAAAGCAACAAACAATGTACTGCAGTCACACAATCAATCAATCAATCAATCAATCAATCAGTAGCTGAACTTGGTTCCACACAGTCACAAAAACAAAACAAAAGCTGCAAAAACAAAAAACAAAATAAATAGCAAAAACAGACAGACCCCAGTGTAACACTCAAATCGGAAGAGTAACACTCAAAATGGAGCACGTTTGACTTCTGAAAAAAAGTTCGCAAACTGGAACACTTACTTCCGGGTTTGCAGTGTTTGAGTTCCAAGTTGTTTGAGTACCAAGGTGTCTGAGAAGCAAGGTACCACTGTAAAGGCAATGGCGCCCACCTGAGAGGTGCCAGAACCGAGTTCCGGTTGAGTTCCGGCTGGAAAAAAAAGCTCGCTCTGGGAGTAAGCTACAGTGAACTCACTGGTACTTACTTTTGAGTAAACATGTTGCACTGCAAGACTGCAGTATCCACTTACCTGGGAGTAAGTCTCATCAAACCCAGCAGAACTTAACTTCTGAGCAAATGTATGCAAACATTCCCTTGCAATGAATGCAGGACATAATTCCAATGGCTGCAGTTCAGGTCTCTTCCTTAGACCACTTGCAAATTATTTAGCATCCCTGAATATTGTAGCCAGGGTCCGTTAAAGCTGCAGCTAAAGGGTCCAACATTCTGTCTCGGGTATTCTCTCTCGATAAGCAATCTTGGACTGCAGTGCCAGGCAACACTTTTGCCTAAGGCCTTGCTGCCAAACAGGCTAGACAGTACCGCGTTAGATTTATGTGGTATCTGTTTCACTTTCCACTCCAGCGTTTCTCTCTGATGATGACAGACCTGCATGGTTGCGGAGAAAGTCACCCCAAAGCAATCTGTTTTTTACTTGCTGACTTAAAAATAATAATAATAAACCCCTCCCACACTCTGTAAACCTGTAACAATAATGTTATGCAAAGGTTGGTGTGTGTGTGTGTGTGTGTGTGTGTGTATTGCTAGATGCACAATGGTCTGGAGGGGAAGGGGGTTTGCAGAACTGGGCCATCCTGGATACAGCCATCTGGACAAAATCCTTGGGCTTCATCTTATGTGATGGAGGGGAGGGTCACCTTGCTGACTTAGGGTGAGATTCAGCTGGGTCCTATTCAGAGTAGACCTACTAAATCCAATGCACTTAAAATAAACCATTACGATGCAAAGGATCACAGTAAGAGCAGCAGAAACCCCAACAACACAAGATGATGTCCAACTACTAAATCATTCTCAGATGGAGGAATTGGTGGACTTCACTCCATTTCATTTATTTAAAATTAAAACAAATAAGCAGTCAAATTATCAATGGGGGAAATGTAGGATGGTCACAATCCTGTTATCCGTGCTGCGAATATTTGCATTTGTAGCTTTTCTTTCATGTCTCACCCACACTGCCTTCACCAGGGGGAGAAATTTGATTCGTTTTGCATTTAAAGCTGAATTTATCAAATTCACACATTCAGAAATAATATGAGAACCAAAAACACAGCCATCCTTCAAAATTGGCACCCCTCCAAATCGTGTGATACATTTTTTCGAACCAACCAATGTTTACAAAAATGCATACGTTTGGTAAAAGTTTGTATAAAAGTGAAAATATCCATAAAAATAATGTGCAAGTGCACTTTATATTAGGGAAAAAATCATTGCAAAAAATGTACACATTGGCCAAGACTGCATACAAAAATGTGTTTATTGGAAGAAATTAGCAGTAAAATGCTGATTAATTTTCATGAGTTTTTTTTCTTCTTTTAATTTTGCAAAATGATTGCAAAATGTGAATTTAGGAATGGAAAAATTAGAAACTGAGAAGTGAAACTGACTAATTCTCCCATCCCTACTCAAGAGCAATATGTCATGAAGTGTCAGCTCCTAAAGTATATGAGATGTCTTGTGTTCTTCTTTCTCGCTCAGAATATAATTATGTTTTAACTTGATCTTTGATGAACAGGACTGTCAAATACTCAGCCCCATATCAGATCTCCACAGGGAGGCTGAAAGTTACGATGCTTTGTCTGTAAGGCAGACTTTGACTCAACAGCTTTTCCAATACAGAACTCCTTCAAATAGAGGACTATCATCTGAAAGCCTTTCAAACAGTCCTTCTCTATAAAGTAGGTAGGACACGGGTATTCTAGGACGGGGCTGGAAAGGGTTGTAGTCCAAAACAGCTGAAGGGAACTTGGTTGGTGAAGGCTGGTCTTGGATGTGTTGCTTGATGGTCTCTTATCAACGCTACAAGCTGCAGCAAATTAAGCATGTCAGAACCGTCTTCTTCACATCCCCGTCTTCATTACACAAGACTTAGCAGTAAAAACCCAAACAATTTCACTTGCTGCATGCACGTTTAACAGTAAACAGATACAAAAGCAGAATTGAAAGGGGGGGGGTGGAAATGCCCCAGAGAAAATGCATGAATGAGCTTGGAAAGGACAAATAAAACAGCAGAGACATTTATATTGGTCCCTACTGCTCTGAACAAAACAATTATGAGATAAGAGAGGCACGAACGGGAGGAAATTCTTTCATTTTTCACAGTGGAAGCTAGTAAGATCCAACAGCCTGTTTATGAAGAACAATAAGGAAGATACATGCACTTGGTAAATGGTTTGTTACAAATATATGGAGCTATTTTGAAAAGCCAGGATTGGGGTGGGCAGATGGGTGGGAACGGGCATTTTTCTTTTGTTAAAAGCTGCACTTTTAAGAGTACCCCCCCTCATCAAAGAACCATTGGCAAAAAGACTAACTGCTCTTATTTAGGCTTTCGAAATGCAAAAAAAAAGAAGAAGAAGAAAAGAAAGGCAGATGGGATTTTGAATTAAACGAAGCTTAAATAAACTGGAAGAATTTCAGCTACTTTAACAAACAATCAAAGATCCACCAGCTCCAAACCTCCCGGTTAATTTGAAGTTATACATAAAAAGAAAAGACAACATAGTTTCAAGCAAAAGTGACAGCGAAGTACACTGTTGTGTTAATTTAAGTCCCCATTTATTTCAGTGGCATTTAAACACACTTATCCATTGCTTGTTGGATTGTGGATCAAAATTTAGCATTGTATAAGGAGCCCTTAAGCATGCAAACCATACCGTAATATTGTCGTCTCTGTGGATGACTGCATTCCCATAGTGGCAGGACGTTTTATAACCTTCATAGCAGATGCAGGTAATTTTACTCAACTTCAAGGCGTATATTGTAGAATAGGCCAGAAATCAGTACAATCAACTTTCATGGCTGCAGAGCTGCTGTTTTATGGATCATGTGATCTGGTTAGTTTCACATTGAGTTGATTATTGTGTTTTATTCTTCTGTTGGAAGTCGCCCAGAGTGGCTGGGGAGACCTGGCCAGATGGGCGGCGTATAAATAATAAATTATTATTATTATTATTATTATTATTATTATTATTATTATTATTATTATCCTGTGCAACATTTGAGACTGAAATCTGGGAATTAAAGGTGGGGCATATTCATTTGAATAAAGGATTAAGTAAAAGTCTGCGTAGGGCGAGTCAAATACCTCTTTTCTGGATATATGTAGCACAAAAATCAGGAATGATGATGTATGGTCAAAGCATAACATCAAGCATTGGATTACTGTTATGCACCAGTGAAGTGACAATCAGGTTGACAACCACTTTGGGGTGGGATGTCACAGGAGGAGGAGGAGGTTCCCACTTTCCTACTATGCAATATTTGATGGCAGAAGAATCTGAGCTGATGGCAATCTGGCACAGACCAGCGGCAATCGCCTCTGTATCCTGCTGTCTCTCCATCAGCACTAGTGCCTCTTGATATTCTCCCAGTGGCATATTCAGTGCAGGCAGGCAGAAGACGGTAGTAACTGAATCACAGCTGCAATTTCCCCAAATGTACAGTAATCAAGCAATAGCCATTCTGTTTTGGCCACTTATGTTGACCCAGTGCTTAGACATATTGGCTTGGGTCCTGAGTTTGCCTTTTGCAAAATAACATGCCCCTTCTCTTCTTGGAAGACGCTCCCTCACATTGGGGGAAGCAGAGGCATAGGAAGGGGTATGTGGGGCGTACTGCCCCGGGTGTCATCACTGAGGGGGGTGAGATTTGATGCGCTGCCCTCTTGCGACTCCCATGTCTACCCTGAGACATCGGGGGAGGGGGGAGCTGCGCCTCTTTGCCTTCATTTTGACAGCTCGGGGGCGGCTTGGGAGCCACGGGCAGGCGGCTCGCCCGGACAGGGGCGTAGGAAGATAGGGGTGGTGGGGGCGGATCGCCCCAAGCGACATGATCCCAGGGGCACCATCGCCACTGTCCGCCCCGCCCCAAAACGCGTGGCACGCCCCACCCCAAAATGTGCGCCATGTCACTGCGCATGGCGCGCCCTGCCCCCAAAACGTGCCCCGCCCCCAAAACGTGTGCCATGTCACTGGGGGCAGCGTGCCTGCTCTCCACCCCACCGCTGCCCGCCCCGCCCCAAAACCCACGGCGCGCCCCACCCCAAAATGTGCGCCATGTCACTGTGCACGGTGCGCCCTACCCCCAAAACGTGCCCTGCCCCCCGCCCCCAGAATGTGTGCCACGTCTCTGGGGGCAGCACGCCTGCTCTCTGCCCCCGGTGGCGGAGCATGAAGCTCTGCTGCTGCACCTGGGGGTGACATTCAGTGCGCTGCCTACGCGCGACTCCCAAGCCTACCCCGAGCTGTCGATGTGGAGGGGTGACAAATAATTTTCTACACCCAGTACCACCTGACCTTGCTACACCTCGGGGGGGGGGAGGTGGTTTTCACCAATTTTCCCTTTCCTCCTCTAGTGTTCCAGAAGGTAACCCAACCTTTTGCAACAAGACCTGCACCAACAGCTGGTACTTCCAGGCAGCTGGCGAAGAGATTGACAATCATTGCTCTCCCTTTCCTTTTGCCGCTGTCAGCTTCCTCTGGAAGAGACATGTGGGAACCAGCTGTATGCCATCTATCCCTCCCCTCTGAACTGTATTTAAGCCTTGGAGGCTCCTTGGAGGACAGCAAGACCAGTGCAGTTTTACCTTGTTTCTAGAACTTAATCCGTTTCGCGATTGTCATTTGGAATTAAGGCAACTCACTGGGGGAAATTAGAGAATATATTTTTGTTGTTATGGTAAAAGGGATAAAAGGTAGCATGCAGCAGAGGGGGAGAAATAAAAACAAAATGGGGTGAGAAGGAAAAAAGAAAAAAGAAAATGAATTTATTATGTATTGAAACGTATATGTTACACTGCTGAAAATGTAATAAAATTTATTATATATAAAAAAATAAGCATTTCACCTAAGACATAAAAAAGGAATATGTCTCTCAGGCTGAAAAATGTTCCCTACGACTGCTGAGTGTACAAGCGATCTAAAACAGTGTCTATGGCCCCAAAGATTAAGTCATACCATAAAATCTTTATGTTTTTATACATTTCCTGTATGTAGCTGTTATAAGAAGGTGGAGGAATGGAGAGAACAGGAGAGGATTGCTTTTCTAAGTGTTGACCAGCTGGAACAAAAATGTTTGGGATACACCTTCCTTGAAGGCTTCATTTTGCCTAGCTCTTCTTCTTTCTTGAACAAATCCTTAAGGAAAGAAAGTTTTTTTTTCCTTTTTCCTTTTGTTCTGGTTTTTTTAAAACAGATTGTCTATTTGTTATAGGCATGTGAACCCAATTAACCCAGATAAGGCTAAAGCAAGAACAAAGATAAGGAAAAGCGTTTTTATTTAATTTGATCAGTCTTTTCATGCCTGCTTAATTCTGAACAGGTGGAAGAACATCAGAAAAAAATATATGCAAAGAAATGTGGGCTGGGAACATGGTCAGAGTTGCTTCATTAGCAACGTAGGAAGAAAGAGAGAAAGGAAAAGAGAAAGAAAGATAAGGATTTCTCACCTCTATGCACACCTCTTCAAACGAAAATAAAAATAGGGCATGATCCAGCTATGGAAAACACTTTTACTTTTTAGAGTAATACAATCAACTGGGGGGGGGCAATCCTTTCATTGGAATTTTTTTGGGGCCCCTCACCTCCCAGCTCTCCCTTACTTTCCGTCTTACATGTCACTGATTGTGCTACAACAAACATATAACCTCTCTCTCTCTCTCTCTCTCTCTCTCTCTCTCTCTCTCTCTCTCTCTCTCTCTCTCTCTCTCTCTCTCTCTCTGCGTGTGAAGAGCAACATTTTTAAAAGTGCAGCTCTGCGTAAAGAGTCCTACATTGGCATCAAGTGACAGTAGATGAATTAATGCTCCTCCAGGGCCTTTTTTCTCTAGCAGTGATTGACAAAATAATTTTATTCATGTACTTTAATAAAAGTGTATACATTATATTACAGAGCCAATTATGCGTCACATGACTTATCTTGTCACAGTCCCTGCTATCTGAACAATACATTAAAAGCCATCCTCTCTGTTCCGATTTGCATATGTGGGTTTTTTTTTTTTGGGGGGGGATTCTTAACTAGATCTCTTTAGGGAAAGAAAATTTAAAACATATGTGTGCAGCTTATAAGAACATTATGCAAACATTCTTCTCTGCTCTTTGATGGGGGGGAGAGAAGATTGTGAGGGGCAAAGACTTTGTCCTATTTGTGCTCTCTGCTGAATAGTGACCTACATATGTGACCTGTTTGCTGCAAGGTGCATGTCTGAATGAACATTCTGTTCATTGCAGTGTACAAATAAAACTGTGATAATGCAGATAGGGAGCTATGCCGATTGTCCTTGGGCAAACATACTGGGAAATAATACTTGGTCTTAACTTCATATGCATATTGTTGGGTGGGTGGGTGGTGGAGAACATTCTTTTTTGATGTGCAGATGGCATAAGGGAAAAAAAAGTGCAAATAATGTTTATTTCAAGGTGGGCTTCAAGATTCTGAAGGTGGGCTTCAAGAGAGATGGTAAGATTTGTGGTACCGAGCACGGACAAGCCATTGCATTTGGCAAAGATAATGTGACCTAGTATATCATGTAAGCACAGAAAGATTTTCTTGCTTTTGACTTTGTGAAATGGCGCATAACAGGTAAGTACATTGCCATCGCTTAGCAACTTCAGTGCACATTCCCTCCCCCAAAAAGTCCTGGGTAGTCTTGTTGTGAAGATATTTCGGTGTTATTTGTGCAGTTATATACAGCAGCAATGGCTAGCAATGGAAATCAAATTCCCTGAGAGGTTTGCAACGGATATTGGAAAAGCTGTCAAAGTAAGGCAGTGGCTACAAGCGATAGGTCACCTCGGTGTATTTGGAAATGAGTATGATGAATGAGAACATAAATGGAACAGGTAAAATATATCACCCAACATCTTCACTCTGGGGTGCAGCATATCTTAAGCAATTCCTACAAAAACAGTCATTTTGAAATAGGAATTAACACCAAACCTGTCAGCTGTAACATGTGGCTATTGTACCTTTGAGTCCCCCACCCAACATTCTCATAGTGTAAACAAGAGACATGGAACCTGCAGTGTTCTAGATGTTGCTAGGGTATAGCTTTCATCATCCCTAACTATTGGTTTTGCTGTCTGGGGCTGATAGGAGTTGGAATCTGGAATTACCTGCGGGGGCCACATGTTCCTTTGCACTTGGAAGTACTTTCCATATTGAAATTTGATAATGCGTGAAGCAACACTTGTCTTACTGGAAATACAGCTAGATCTGAGTTTCTTGCAGAATCTAAATGCCAGAAAATGTGAGAGTTTTCATATCTCTTAATCTTCACCAAAGCTGCTGCACCTTGGGTTGACGAGACTAGAGAGAGACTAGGGTGATGTCCGCTTTTCCCAGGAACTCTTCTTGTTGTGAAACTTTTGTGGGTGAGCTGAGATTTTGTTCAGACCCTGGGTGAGAACCCAAAGCTGAGAGGGAGAGTGTGTCAGAAGGAAAATGAATTGTACTGAATATTGTATTAATGTAACATTTCCATATGCAACTATGTACAGTGGTACCTCGGTTTTCGAAGGTAATCCGTTCTGGAAGACCGTTTCAGTTCTGAAATGTTCGAAAACCGAAATCTCAATACAGAAGCCTCAATACAGTGTCACCTCTGGTTAAGAACTTAATTCGTTTTGGAGGTCCGTTCTTAACCTGAAACTGTTCTTAACCTGAGCACCACTTTAGCTAAGGGACCTCCTGCTGCCGCTGGGCCACCGGAGCATGATTTCTGTTCTCATCCTGAAGCAAAGTTCCTGGCCTGAGGTACTATTTCTGGGTTAGCGGAGTCTGTAACCTGAAGCGTTTGTAACCCGAGGTACCACTATACAAAAAACTCAATATGGAAGTTGTGTGGCATGTTCAACTTCTGAGGCACATTCGAAAACCGAAGCATTTACTTCTGGGTTTACGGTGTTCGAAAACTGAAATGTTCGTCAATGGAGACGTTTGAAAACCGAGGCACCACTGTATTTTTATAATATTTAGTTTAAGTTGTCTATTGTTGTTTTGGTTTTCTGTACACTCCTTAGAGATATTTTTTAAATATATTATGTGGTATAGAAATTAAATAATCAATAATCAGTTGGGCTGGTTATGACAATAAGAGGTGGGAGATGCAAGCCTGGCCTATTCATACTATGGTCCTCAATGTGTATACCTGTAATAGTATATTGTTACTATGATACTTGAATTACAATGCCCCACCCCTAAAGCAAGACATTGAACTTTGATGAGTGTAGGCTTGCGTATTTATTTCAATGCATGGACAGCTTCGGTTGTCTGTAATTTATTTGTGTGGGGATAGCTACCCTCTCTATTGAGATGAAAGAGGAAGCTGCAGTAGACAGGCCAGCCCTGTGTGTACATTGGAAGTCCATGTGTGCAAAAATGTGTCAATCCAGGTGACTGTGTTTTGTAGGATTGGATTGATGCAGTGCTTGATGTGACCTTTTTGGAACACTTGCATTTTGGCTTAGTGAGGCTGATATAATGGCTTTTTTTTTCTTACTTTGCCCCACTGGATATAAAATTTCATTAAGAAACAGTTCTAAAAATGTGCCTTACTGTTACAGCCTGCTATTTGAATAAAATAATATATATATTTTCATATGCCGTCCTTGAAGTCTGAGTGCGTACATCCTTAGCACATACATCTTTAATTTCTTCAATTAAGGAAAATAAAAGGCCAAACGGAGTTAGATTTTAATTATTCATAGTTCATTTGAGAAAAAATGTTCACAAATGAGAGAAAGTAGAGCTATGCTATCTGTCAAAAGAGGGAAAAAAGAATGGATAAAAAAAACACCCACTTTATGAACTATTTAATAATATGTATGCTTCTGCTTTCATTAGATACTGTATTGTGTGGGAAAAGATGTTTCTGAGAAGAGCTTACCATTGGGCTGGAGTCATATTAGGGGAAAAGGCAGGGTACATGCATACAGTCAAACCTCGGTTGTTGAACATAATCTGTTCCAGAAGCCCATTTGGCTTCCGAAATGTTCGACAACTGAGGTGCGGCTTCTGATTGGCTGCAGGAGCTTCCCGTACTCAAGCGGAAGCTGCGTCAGATGTTCTGCTTCCAAAAAATGTTCGAAAACCGGAACACTTACTTCCAGGTTTTCCGCCATCAGGAGCTGAAAAATTCCAAAATGGAGGCGTTTGGGAACTGAAGTTTGACTGTACACAAATAGGCTGATGAGATTGAGCTTCTTTCACTCATATCTTCAAAGCTCCAGGTAAGCCTAAAGACATCTAGAGGGACCATTTGATCTAGAATTTACAAACAGACCCGTGACAGATCCACTACTGTGAAAATGATAGCGACACAGAGAAATCAACATGGTTATGTTTCTTGGTGTTTTCAGGCCCCAATAGGTGACCTTTAGAAAGAGATTTCCCCAGTTCTTTATCCGTTAACCCAGCTTTTGAAAAATCCACTTAGCACAATGCAGTTGGGCACCTGGGGTCCAGGAGTTGTCCTTCAGTTGCCATTAATATAGATTTTAAAGCTTTTACCTACTGGCATTAAAAGCATTCAAGCTACAGCGCTAAAGCAACTGAATGCTTGTATTTTTATAAGGCGATCCTTTTATTTATCACTTTTAAACCTTCATTATAGCCATAGGTTTCATAGCCCATTACTTTAGATGCATTTAGCAAGATAGCAGAGTCAGAGACCGGTGTCACCGAGGTTACTGTGAGCGACAAATCAGGACCATTTGCACAAGAATTGAGGTAAATATGTGGTTAAAGAGCAGCAACAGGAGCGGAATCTGGAACTCTAATTGCAGGAAAATTGGGCATATGCAAATAAGGTGCATGCACATGTGAAACCTCTAATTTTGCTCATTAGGAAGAGAGAAGGAAGGAATGGGGGAATTGAACTGTGTTTCGGCGCACCCTTCCTTTTTCCCTCTTACTAGTGAGTTATGATAGCTACACACAGACACACATTACCCAATTTGGTCTCTCTACTGCTGCATTGGCTCAAGTAGTGGCAACAGTTACAACCCAAAACTGTCTAGAAATGAGTGCAATCATCTGGAAGAAGGGGCCTGGTCCTTGGTGTGGAGCTGGGGCTATAAGATTCCGCAGTAAACTCTGATCAGGGCAGGTTGAAGGCAAAAAACCCCACACTATAAACTACAAGGCAGGAGAAGGCAGGTCTCAGGCTTCAAGCTGTGGGCTGCATCTTTTTTCTCCTCTGCTCTATCTACCTGGCATCTGGTGGGCTGCTATGAGAACAGGATGCTGGATGAGACATTGGCCTGATCCAGCAGGCTTATGTTCTGTGGTGGCCATGTGTCCTACGTTACAGAGGGCAATCCTCTGTTTGAAGGTGCCCTTTACTCAAGGCATCCTTCTAGTTAAGTCAGACCAAATCTGGGTTAACAGATATATAATCATAAGAAGACAACTCTGAGACCTTCTAGTTGTCCATCAGCAGTTAGCAGCTGGGCAGGAGACTAAGCATGTCTTTCTGATAATGATTAAATGCACTGCATTCGTATTTTAAATGTTTTAATCCTTTCTAAAGTGGCACCTATACATATAAATCAGCACATGCCTTTGTTAATTCTGATTTCAAAGGTTGGCAGGAACTGGAAACTGTGCTTCTCTGCCTCCCTTCCCCCATTCAACTACAGGACATAGCTGCCAAGTTATCCCTTTTTAAAAGGGATTTTCCCTTATGCTGAATAGGCTTCCTCGCGAGAAAAGGGAAAACTTGGCAGCTATGCTACAGGAAGAGCATTTTGAAATAGTCTGTATGCAAATGTTTGCAGGTTGAAGCTTGTTAGACATATTTGCATAGAATTGCATTACCCATCCTTGTCCCTGCCTTCCATATTAGTTTTTAATGTGTGACATTTTAATGTATTTTAATCTTTGCTGGAAGCCGACCAGAGTGGTTGGGGAAACCCAGCCGGATGGGTAAGGTACAAATTATTATAATTATTACTACTATTATTATTATTTTAAGTTCTCACCCAACTCAAAATGCATTTTAGAACTCCGCCTTTGCTTCTGCAAGACCACACATTAGGTCACACTCCAGTTGTCCGATGGCCAAATTGAGATGGTTAATTAAGGCAATTAACATCTCTTACCCAGGAATTAGCCGACGTCTCCTCTAGAAGGACTGGGCAGCTGTGGTTTCCAAATGCCATTTGATGCCTGTAATATTTATGGATGCTGTTCTTCGCCAACTTAGTTTGTGCCTCCCTATTATAGTCTTAGTGTGAAAGTATCAGTACACAGGCACAGCTGGTATTCATATCCATGATCATGGTAGTTAGGAAAGTGCCATTTTTTATGGCAGAAATATGTACAGGGTTCTGCACATGGTATATGCACATAGTATGCTTCACGTTGAAGTTCTGCCACACAATTCTGCACAGGGGAAGGAGAGTATGAAACTATTTATCTACTGTATTTTTATTATTATTTGGTCCATCCTCCAAAGAGCTCAGGGAGAGATGGAAGTCAATGGAAATCTTGATGTCAAGCTTATCTGCGTGGGTTCTCCCTCCCCCCCACATCCCTGCCTTGCTCCTTGCTCTTTGTGAGCAGCTAGTTATTTTTTATAGGCTCTGCTAAAAATAGACTAATTCTTGCACATTACCTGCATTATTATACCTAAACTATTATACACATATGCGCTCCAGGTTTCCTGAAGTAACCAGCACATTAGCAGATACATACAACAGTGCATATAACTATACAATACGCTTACATTTCAATAGTGATAAAATTATGCTTTAGAAATATAGCAGCACATGGGGCTTGACTGTTGTATATGCATGGTATTGTCATGTATTTTTGTGTATAATTTTCCATTTAATTAGTTGGGTTTTAAAACGAATGCACAAGTGGCTCACACATTAAGTGGGCACTCGATGCAAGAGGCGGTTCAATGTGGGCAAAGCTTGGAACCATCAAATTCCTTGTATTGACCCTTAAAGAGATTTCCTTCATCTCAATTCAGGGTAATAAATATAAGTCTTCACAGCAGTGCTGTGAGGTAGACTAAGCTGGCATCACCTAGTGATATCAGCTGATTGAAAGTGAATGTGGTTGGGGGAAATAGCCAGGTGGGCCAAATTGACCCTGGTGGGTCAAGAGTGACCTGCTGGCCAGAGGTTCCCCACCACTGTGGAAGAGTCACATTTGTCAAAGTTAGGCCTTATGGAAGCAAGACTTGGACAACTACAATTCTTGGTTGGCAAGGTCTGGACTCAGCTGCTAGAGCAGAATCTGTCTGGAACTAGGCAGAGAAGTTCAGGACCTTGGATAGAGCACTGGCTGATGGCTTCTCACCTGTGACAAGGGGAACTGTTGTTTCAGCAGGATGCAGACGCCTTTTGAAATCTTATAAAGGCACTCTAGTGTGGTGGTGGTGTAGGCCTGCTGTGCATTGGGACATTACCTGGGAACCAAAAGGACCTTGGCTGACCTTTTCGATGAGTGAATGGTGGACTGCACCAGGAGACAATTTTTTGATTCTGATGGGTCAACCCAAGCCATGTCTTCTGGTCTGAAAGAAGTGTGTGTGTGTGTGTGTGTGTGTGTGTGAGAGAGAGAGAGAGAGGGAGAGAGAGATGAAGATGCCTCACCTAGGTTGTGTTCTAAGTTGTATTGAACAAGACACACTGATAATTTTAATCCAGGAGGGTTGTTTCCAAGGATGGCCAGCCAAAACTCCCTGGGAGCTCACAAAACAGGTCATGAAGGATTACGACCTACAACACTGCTTGCTACAAGCATTCCGTATTCAGAAGTATATTACCTCTGGATTTTGATATTTAATTACCATTCAAATGAATGAGAACACGACCGTCTTGCACAGATCATGCAAATCCATTGAGCTGTTGCAATGCTGGCTACATGCTAATTAAGAACTGATCCATGGGCTCCACTTGCAGGTGCTGCGCTGGTATCTGCGTGGGGTTCAAAGTTGGGGTTTCCCACACCATGCTGTCCCTGTTTTTAAAGGGACCTTTTATTTTGGAGAACCATCTTTCTACACCTTGCCCTGTTGGGTACTACAGGGACAGCCTTCAGCAGCCTGAGAAATTCCAGTTAAGCCCCAGCAGTAGAAAACTATCTCAAAACTAGGTTAGGTCTCAGGCAGTGAGATTGCTTTTGGCAATGCAAAAGTTCAGTGAATAAATACACTCTTTCTCTCTGACTCTCACATGGAGAGCAAGTAACAGATATAACAGGAATCCCACTGCTAGCGAGTGAAAAATGTCATATTTCATGCCTTTCACATAATAGCCATCTGTTCTGAAAAATGAAACACAATGTCCAAATGTCAGCTTACTGCAGGTATCTTCAAATCTGTTTTTTTGTATGTGTGTGTGTGTGTGTGTGTGTTGCCGACATTCTATCCACTCTCTCCCCCCCCTGGTTTCTACTTGCTGTGATATTGTGGCATTTGATTTTTGTTCTCGCCAAGAGGCCAAGGTGCTCAGTTCAGCCTTAGCTACCTTACAAGTCCATGGATTTGCTGTTAAGACATTGTTGATGATTAATGTAGCCTGGTGTAATACCTTGCATGGAATAAGAAGAAGACATCACCTCCATTAGGAATTCATTCTCTGGCTGGCTTGGGGCCAGAAACACAAATCTGTGCTCAATATTGACGTCTTGTGTCTTTTTGACCCTCGGGCTTAGTAGATTATTTTCCCAGCTTCCTTATTTTTTTTCCTGTTTAAGGACATTATCATTTCCTTCATTCCCCTGGCTTTCATATATTCTTCCCATGATCCTATTAAAATTAAATCTGTATTCGTTTGTGCAAGACCAAGTGTAGCTTTTTCAACCCTATAGGACTTGCCTGCTGCCGCCCTGGTAGATCTCGCATTTATATATCAAGACGCCACCTCTCCCTCCCTCCTTTCCTAATGGAAAAGTAAATGCCTATTCTCCCTGTTACCTGATATATGACTTCAGTGCATTGCAGAGATATGAACCTGATGGAGTCCCTAAATTATAAAGCAGGAGTTCTTTTTCTATTACTGTGAATAACAATTGGATATCTGGTTCTTTACAATAAGTTATTTATTCTCCATTTTGAGGTTTTATCCTCACCCCAGGTGGTGGCTATGTATTTTTCAACAGGTAGTGTACCACAGAGGCGGCTGGACTGCTCTCATGCTGTATTAGATTGTATCCAGTGGAAATAAATGAATTTGAGAGCAAGACATATGGGCTGATGGGGAAAAAAATCGAAGTCTTCTCTTGTTGAATGTGAGATTTTCTATTTGCTTCATATCTGTTATCAGCATCGCCGTCATGTAAATGCATATTTATGATCTAGCGCACACAATATGTCAGGGAGAGAGAGAGAGAGGATGCATGGGCCTATACTGTGTTTAGTACATTTATAGGAGCTTTCCCAATATTCTTAGAAAATAAAAACAAAGTGAGGAGAAGGTGGGTGGGTACAGGGAGTCTTGTTGCACTTGTGTTCAGGCTCGCTCCCACAAATGGGGGGCAGGACTGCCAAATATGTTTTAAAAAATAGAGATGATCTGTATCAATGCAGGCTGGTACTTACACTAATGTATTTTAGATGCCAGACAAATGCATTAAAAAAAATCCTCGGCATTTTAGGACCTTTTAAAAAATCTGGATTTTCTTTACTTCAAAGCAGTTGCGGAAATATGGCCGCCCCGCCCCCCACCTTCCCACCAAGTGCTTTCTTTCGCTAATGCATTTTACTTCTTCTACTTTTTAATTTTATCCATATTGTCTTTCATGGTTTTCCCCCACTTTGTATTGTTAGCTGCCTTAGGAGCTTTGGGAAGCTGAAAATGTGGGGTGCAAATAGTGTAAAAATAAATCAGTCACATAATGTTTAATAAATAAATCAAGTGGTTAATTTTTTAATGCTGTGGAGGAATACCACTACGCCCAGTGCTATTTTTCCGGAAAAAGAGGTGCCAGAACTCATCATGAACGCCTCCCTTGTCCTCTTATAATGGCAATGGTGCTCACTTGGAACAGGGCTGAAAAAAAAGCCATCTTAACTGTAAAATAACCTTGTAGTATTTTTCAGGTTGTAAAAGTGACACTTGATGTGATTCTCCCTTCTTTCTGCATAGCCCTTGAAAGACAGCCACCATGAACATAGCTGCCAAGTACCCCGTTTCCCCCGGGAAACCCCCGTTTTTACTTACCTTTTCCCGGTGGTCCCCCGTATCACTTCGTCTCCAGTTTTTCTCCGTTATTTTCTCCTGCCGGTGGCCATTTTTTTTTCTTTCTGATTTGCCCTTCTATGGGCACCAAGAATGGCCGCCGCCGGCTTCAAAAGTTGCATCTACGCATGTCCGGAAGTGCATAGACGCTACTTCTGGTGTCGGCGGCGGCCATTTTTGGTGCCCATAGATGGGCAGAGCGGGTTGCGTCGACGCACTTCCTGACATGCGTAGAAGCGACTTTCGAAGCCCGCGGCGGCCATTTTTGGTGCCCATAGAAGGGCAAAGCGACACCGGAAGTTACGTCGACGCAACTTCCAGTGTCACACGGCTGCCGGTCCCGGATTCTGCAGTCCGGGACTTGGAAGGTAAACCATGAAAGGCTTTTGGAAACGGATTAGAGGTCTTTTTAGTTTTGAGTAAGCGCTATAGATAATTCTGTGAAACAAATAAAACAAAAGAGCTTACGATGAGGGCCACTTTTGAGGAAGAAGTTGCACTGGAAGGCCTATGCCACCTTCCTGCTCCTTAGTGACCTTCTGTCAGGTCCTACTGCCAGAGAAGATACTGCTTTATGCTCTTCTATTGGCCCCATGTGAGAACCTTTGGTGTGCCTCAGGACCAGATTTGGACTATTGGACTTGGCCTATCATAGTCCAGATTTGGACTATGAAGAAATGAGAGAAAGGTAGAGAGAAATGAAGGAATGCCGGGTCAAAGGGTTCACAAACAGGGGAAGAATGATGATTTAACTCACTTTCTGTGATCTTTCTATGATCACTTGGGGAAAAAAAACGGGGGTTGGTATGTTTTAAGTGCTCACCAGGAAAGGCTGCAAGAACCGAGTGGAAATTAAGGCAAGCCACAAAGGAGTTTGCACACCCTAGCAGGCAGTAATGCTGTTAAGTGGCAGAATTATCCTCTAATGTGGAAAAGTTCAGAAAGCATCTTTTGTAATGCCGGCAAATTTTAGTTTTAACCCCCCAGACACTCCTTAATAAGGATGAAGACAAAGGAGAAATTTGCTATTCTGAGTAGCAAAGAAAAAATTAATGTAACCAAAAAAGTGTGCTAATACAGAGCTATGAAAAGATGTTCATCTCATAAATACCACTGTGTCATCCAAAAAGAACTCTGCCCTTGACTGCGGAGTTTGATTTCTCTATTGCAATCTGCCGCCCTAGGCCAAAAACCTGTTTTGCCTATGGCTAAAGCTGGTCTTAATTGCTAGCAACATGGAAGTGGTGAGCATATGCATTTCACAGGGAGGAAACAAGGGTAATTGACCACATGGACACAGCTGGGATCAGACACCTCTTTCTATTATATTGCTGAATATCAAACAAATGTGTGGACTTCTGCCAAGGTGACTCACAGTACAATCCTCTAGTCTTCACACTCACCTGGAAGTAATTTCCATTGAAATGAGTGCCATTTATGAGTAGACCCGAATAGGCTTGCACTGTCAGGCTGAGAGCCAATGCACACCTTGCTGCTGACTCTGGGAAAACCTGAATGAAAGACCACAAACTTTTTCAAGCAGGGAAGTCAAGTGGGCAGGCGAAGAGGTAGTCCGGTAATGCCAGAGTATCTTTAGAGTTTGCTACAGGGCTTGCTGCAACAGGACTTAATTCATAACCTTGTTTATTTGGCTTAAGTTGAAGATAGGGTGGTACTCTTTGCAAGTTCACTGTAGTAGCTCATGGCTTCCATCCTATTTTTAAAGCTTGAGGAGGGGCAACATCCTTTCTGGAACTGGGGTTCACATTTGGAAATCTAGAAAACTATCATGGGCACCGCAAAATGCTAATTTCACAGAAGGAAAAACGGATGCTTAGATTCCCTTTGCCCTCCCCAAAACAGGCAAAGCATCTAAATGCACCCTAAAACACACAGAGAGACAGACAAAGGATCAGGAACCTTCCCACAGACACCACACAACCCCCACCCCCCAACTTGATTTAAAAAATAAAAATTGAAAGGGCAAGGGCGATGGGCGTCTGCAGGCAAAGTGGTGCGCATGAACACGACATTGGAGCAGGGGCGGAGGAAGGGGGTGTGGTGGGTGCGGTCCAACCCAGGTGTCATCACTGAGGGGGGTGACAAAATGCTGGGTGGCACTCACTGCGGGGGCTGCAGCGTGCCTGAGCCACACGTCTCTCCTGGGAGAGGCGCGGTGGCTTGGGCACGCGCAGGCTCCGCACTGCCCAAACGGTCTACCCACTGCCTCCCCACCCCCAGCTGTAGGTCGGCTGAGTGGGAGGAGGCAGGCAGACTCTGGAGGCCCTGGGGTGTGCCCCGCCCTCTTCCCGCCCTTATGGGTGTCGTGCCCCGCCCCTATGGGCGGCTCACCCCGCCCTTGGGCGGCCGAGCGGCTTCCTTTGCCGCTGCATTGGAGATCTTAGCACTATGCAAGTAAATTCAAACCAATTGTATTGCAATAAGGACAGTGATGAGCCATAGACTGGTTGAACAGCTCATTCTTCGCATGTCTGGCCATCCCTTGTGTCTCCAGTTGAACAGCAACAGGCGATGGGAAATGCATCCTGCTGGAAGCATACGCAGAAAAACAAACCAAAATGCAGATTAACTAGAACAAGTCCCTAACAGCGTCTCTTATTGTGCAGTCCTAGACACATCTATTCAAAGGTAAGTAAGTCCCACTGAGTTACAATGGGGCTCACTCCTAGGAAAGTATGTATAGGACAACAGCCTTAGATAGTATAAACAGCCTTGTCTTCTGCAGCTTTCTGAAAAGCACTGGGGAGTCAAGGCTGGTGGACTTCATCCGGAGCAAAGAATACAATAAATTCTACAAACTGACATTGTTGTTGATTTCACATAGTAGCGGACCATCCAAGTGCCCCTATTTTCCAGGGACGTCCCTGATTTAGAGAAGCCATCCTGGTTTCTGATTGGATCCCAGAATGTCCCACTTTTCCTTAGGATGTCCCTATTTTCATTGTGAAAATGTTGGAGGGTGTGGAGTTATCTGACCCCCGAGGCGCCTGAAGGCAATCCTGTATAGGGAAGGGTTGTTTTGTTTTTTAAATGTTTTTAAATGTTTTTATATATGTTAGAAGCTGCCCAGAATGGCTGGGACAACCCAGTAAGATGTGTGTGTGTGTGGGGGGGTATAAATAGTAAATTTATCATTATGGAATGGGATGTCCCTATTTTCATTGGAGAAACAAATCGGAGGTCAATCAAATGTATCAGATGCAGTTATTTCAGTGTGGACACACTATTTGCTTTGCAGTGGGAGAAATAGTACAGCTACCCAAGGCAGCCCCATTTTGGCTAAAGTTAGGTGCTGTGTCTTAACTGCAAAACAGCTGGGTAATGCAATGGAGGAGAAGTTCAGGGAGGTTTTTAGTGTGTGATGTTGTGTTGTGTTTTTACTATTTCTTGCTGGGAGCCGCCCAGAATGGATGGGGCCACCCAGTCTGATGGACAGCATATAAATGAATGGATGAATGAATCTGTATATATAAAAATGTAGAAACGGCGGAATTTGTGGGCTCCACTTTTCTCTGAAACCACTTGACCGATTGTGTAGAAATTTGGACACAACTGTCCACGCCAATACCTGAGTGTTTGCATAACCTCGAATTCTACACAACTCATACCTAACACAGGTAAAAATTTGTTTTTACCCAAACAAAAATAGCGCCCTCCAATGGCATAATCCCGATACCTCCTCCTCCTCCATCCCCATGGAGACTAGGCCACACCCCACACCCTACAGACCCCGTCTTTGACACAAGCCCAGGGAGACCCCTCCGCCAAGGAAGTACACGGTCAAAGAACCACCCCACCCCAGAGACCAGGACACCCCAGACCCAGACCATCCCAGAGACGCTTCTGTGGATGAGGCGGCCTGGCAGACCCCTTCACAAACACACCCACCTCCTTGAGAGCCACCCCGCTCCAGGAACTGCTGCTGCACCCCCCACCACAAACTCACCCACCTCCTTGAGAACCAGACCGGTCCGGGAACCAATACACTGCCATCTGGCAGCCCCTGCCACAGACTCACCTGCCTCCTCGATAGCCAGCCCTCTCCAGGACCCACTGCTGCACCACCTGCCACCCCCCACAACAAACTCGCCCACCTCATTGAGAACCAGACCGGTCTGGGAACCAATACCCCACCACGCCCCACCAAACACTCAAACACCTCCTCGTGTGCCAGACCGGTCTGGGAACTGCTACCGCGCCAACCACCAGGCCCCGCAAAACACACAGCCGCCTCCTCGGGAGTCAGGCCGCTCTGGGAGACCCTTCCACCTCCCCAAGACCCAACCCGCCCCGGGAGACCCTACCATCCACAGACCCAGACCAGCCCTCACCCATCCTAACCTCCGTCGACTCTTCCATTCAAAAAATACCTTCCCAGGTAAGAAAAACCATCATTGACCCACCATTCTTGCCACGGCAACACGTGGCCGGGTACAGCTAGTGAATGAATAAAATTATTATTATTCCACGATAGTGGAAGGCAAGGATAAATAAATTTCTCCTCATAGCCATTCGAAGCCCCCATTATTCTGCTGAACTTTCCTGTTCAGTTTCTTTCTAGTGCGCTTTTCTTTATCAACCTAAGATTCTTGGGTATCTTGGTTGCATGAGATGAACATAAAAAAAGAAGATTCCTCCACTTGGGAGAGCGATTGCAGGTTAATCACCTGTCAAGAATAGACCCAGCTGTGGCACCCAGAGGTTGTAGGGGCTCAGAGCAACGGCTAATAGATTACAACACTGGGATAGTGAAACACATTAGGATGGATAAGAGCACACAAGGGAAACGCAGTGAAGGACGAATGGGTACGCAGGAGCCGATCTGTATGCTTTATTTGTGCAAGTACAAGGCTTAGGTGAAGCTTGAGGGGGAATAGGAAGAGGGTTGATCTCTGTGAGGGGCAGGTCATGAAGTGATGCAGAACTTCAGCTGGTCTCAGCTGAGAGTGACGTTCATGAAGAAACTGGCCCATGGAAAACGTGTTTGTTTGTTTTTTTAAGTTGCACTGATTAGGTGTTAGCCTCTTGCCTCTAAGGCTGCACACACAATACATTTAAAGCACATTTGATGGGTGTAGCCAGAATTTACATTGGGGCAGCAGGACACCCTATCTATCTATCATCTATCTATCTATCTATCTATCTATCTATCTATCTATCTATCTATCATCATCTATCTATAATTTTTATTAAATTTTCAATTTTTCAATTTAGAGAATTCATTTAAACAACCTTCAAATATCAATGACTTCCATTCTTCTCTTTCCATGGTTCATTCTGCATAACATAAATCCCTGCCTATTTATATAAACTAAACCATTGAATTTATCTTAATGCTGCCAATGTTTTCAAGTGTACATAATTTCCCCCATATATTCAATAAACATTTCCCAATCTTCTTTAAACGTATGTTCTTCTTGTTCTCTTATTCTGTAAGTTAGGTCCGCAAGCTGCACATATTCCATCAAGTTTAAGTTGCCATTCTTCTTACTTTGGGACCTTTCGCTTTCCATTTTTGGGCTAACAAAACACAGGCCACTGTAGTGGCATACATAAATAATTTTATTTTTTTTACACCTAGGAATTTCAATCTGAATTATCCTGAACAAAAAGGACTCTGGTTTTTTGGGTTTTTTTTAAAAAAGTGCCTTTAAACACCCCCCCCCCAATTCATTATGGATCATTTCCAAATATTTTTACCCTTTTACACGTCCACCACTTATGAAAGAATGATCCCTCTACCTCAACAACAGTTGTTTTAAATTACGGTACTTTCTTTTGATCCCAAGTGCTCAGAAAATTCTGTTGAAATCTTTCTACAATTTCTACTTTTAGTTAAGTATTTTTTATTTATTTACTTGAGGGGGGGCGGCGGCAGCTGTCCCCCTGCTACACCCATGACACACCCTCCAAATCCCAGGAACTGTACTTATAACAGAGCTATGATTCTCAGCACCCTTAGCAAACAACTGTTCTCAAAATTATTATTTGGGGGGGTTGCTTTATATGTATGGTGTATATGCAGTCTGAGAATTGTAAATTCACAAAAAATGGGCAGAAGGGTGGAGAGTCAGGGAGGTGATGGTACCTTCTGCTATGTTTCCTTAGGAAAGGCTCCGTCAGCCAAATCCCCTGTTTTTATAATCTGCCTAGCCCTAGTCCACAGTGCTACAACACGTCCAACGCTGTTTATTCATTACACTTCTATTCATTAGACTGTTCCTTTCTATGAAGCCTAAAGTTACCTACAGGAGGGAGTTCCTAAGTCACAACATGTATGGGCACTGATCTGGTCTCACACATGCTCCAGGACTGGCCCTACCGTAGGCCAGAGTGAGGCATCTGCTTCAGGGAGCTGATTTGGGGTGTCAGCGAACAAGCAGCAAATGGTGGGGTCGTTTAATTAACTATCATTGTGCTTTTTATTCCTGAGCAGAGGTCTCAGTGGGATTTTCTGCCCCAGCCACCAAAATGACTAGGCCAGCCTTGGGCACTTGACTGACCTTGGGTAGCGGGTGGAATTTGCCATTCTGCCTCAGGCAACAAAACGTCCTGGGCAGGCTTTCTTGGCAGCAGCAAAGCTACAATACAGTGACAGGTCCAGCTTCCACTCTTCGAGGCACCTGCTTCTGTAAGTTACCCTTCCCTGTGTGGTCGTTGTTTTTCCACAAAGCTCTATTTTTATCCAAAAATGCTGTGCACTTGATGTATTCTGCCTGTGAATGCTGTCCCTGCTCCAACCGTGCCGGCTTTCTCTGGTGTCCGAATCAAAGGCTAACATCTTCTTCCTCTCAGCTATATGAGGCCCTCACTAATCCCCTATAGATCACAAGGATAAAGAAAGCCGAAGTGTTTTGCCATTCTCTACGTGTCGCGGAGCGCTGCCTATCTCCTGTTATTCCAGTCGTTTAAATTGTTCTGGCCTCTCAAGATCATGGAGCAACTTGAGGTGCTTATAGGCCTTTCAGCTACTGCCATTAAGTACTTTAAACCTTTTCTCCCTGCCTGGGCTCAGTTTATCTCATTAGACAATTCTCGCCTTGAGCTTTGTGAGGTAAACTGTGGTGAACTCCCAAAGTTTCATAATGGTTCTCATATTTGGTATTTTATGTGATACGATACTATGTCCCTATGCTCTCAGAGCTTAATATAACTGGAGTGTTCTTTCCTAAGTGCAGGACAACTCGACACCATAAATTATGCTGTCTTAAGAAAGGTAGGATAGTGGCATCTTCTTGGCTGTTTGGATATATTTCATCTATCTATCAATCCCCCCCACCCCCACCCACCCAAGGCTAGCTACTTCAAGACCAACTGTGACTCTGGGAGCAGACAGAAAATGCACTTTATTGTAATTGAAATATAGGCAAGCTTCCAGTCTGTCTGTTGCACCTTCAGTTTTAATAGTCAGTCAAGTTAGACTGCAATCCTAGCCCCATTTTCCTGGGAGTAAGCTCCGCTAAATTCTGCAGGGTTTACATGGTCAAGGAAACACGGTCAGGATTGCACTGTAATAAGATACAAGCGGTTTTCTTTGCTCCTTCTTACGAAAGATCAGATCCTGTGAAATGCTGGCACTCAGTTCCCCACTGGAACTTGCTTAGTACATCCTGCAGGAAGGCCATACTTCAAGGCAAAATTCCAGACGGGTGTTTGGAAGTAAGCAATTCTGGAAAGAAATTGCAAAAGTAAGAGTCATATATATATATATATATATATATATATATATATATATATATATATATATATATATAGCTTGTAGAAAATGACACATTGTTAGTTAACTGAAAAGATAGCAGTGCTACTGAAGGAATTTTTTTATTTTGAAAAGATAGCACTACACTAAACACCATCTCTGAAGCAGCTAAATTGGCAGAAACTGCTTTTCGGAGGAAATTGCTCCAGACATAAAAATACCCAGCAGCAGCAAAGTACAAACAAATTCTCTAGAAATATAATTAAATCTCATTTTCTGAACCCTAGGGCATAGGCAATGAATGTAGTAGGATTTACTTTTGAGTAGACATGGTTGGTCAGCCACTTTAGTGACAATTATCACAATCTAGTGCATTCCCTTGTATCTCTCCCTTAATAACACTTTGCTCTTCAAAAAGAAATCAGTACTTCACTTTAGTGATAATGGAACCCACATTTCCTGGCCTCCTTGAATGGCAATATCTTCTTTGGTGAAAGGCAAGCAATGGTTTATTCAACCACTGCAGTGCACCATAGAGTGAACCAGAGAGAGGAGTATTAAAAACACATATCATTTTAATGCATTGTAGCATGCATCTCATTCAGTCACTACCCATACCCTCTCAACCAGGCATGAATAGCTCTGTGTTCGCTCCAAGAAAAGAAGAAGACCAAATAAGCTCATCCATTCCAACACCCTGTTCTGACAACCAGTTCCCCACAAGCAACAGTACTCTCCTCCCCACCATGTTCTGTAGCAATTGGTATTCAGAAGCATATTACCGCCCCAGTACTAGAGGTGGCACACAGGGATCATGACTAGTAGACATGGATAATCTTATTCTTCATGAATGTGTTTAATCATCTTTCAAACCTATCCTTTAAAGCCCTTAATGGCCACGGGCCAGTATACCGGAGGAGCATCTCCACTGTCATTGTTCAGCTCCGAGGTCCAGCTCCGAGGGCCTTCTCGGTAGTGGCACCCACCCTGTGGAATGCCCTCCCATCAGATGTCAAAGAAATAATCAACTATCTGACTTTTAGAAGACATCTGAAGGCCCTGTTTAGGGAAATTTTTTATGTTTTATGTTTTATCGTGTTCATAATAGTCTGTTGGGAGCTGCCCAGAGTGGCTTGGGGAAACCCAGCCAGATGGGCAGGTTATAAAGAATAATAGTACCACTACCACCACCACCACCACTCCTAATAATAATTATCCAAGTTGATGGCCACCACCACTGCATCCTGTGGGAAGGAATACCATAATTTAACCGGGTGCAGTGTGAAGAAGTCTGTTCTGAATGCTCCAGCATTCAGCTTCATTGGACAAAAACAGGGGATGCCCTCAGAGAATTGGAATGGACTCCCTGGAAAAGACCCTGATGTTGGGAAAGATTGAGGGCACAAGGAGAAGGGGATGACAGAAGACGAGGTGGTTGGACAGTGTTCTCGAAGCCACCAACATGAGTCTGACCAAACTGCGGGAGGCAGTGGAAGACAGGAGTGCCTGGCGTGCTATGGTCCATGGGGTCACGAAGAGTCGGACACGACTAAACGACTCAACAACAACTGATACTGATATTTTGACTCTGCTGTTATTGTGGCTCTGGTGCTTATAAGATGGTTTTAGCTTTCCATGTGAGGGGGAAATCTGAGTGTTGTTAGTCCGTTTTTTTAAACTGTTCTGCTTTGGCTTTAATGTTGGTAAAATAAAAAAATTCCTTCAGTAGCGCCTTAAAGACCAACTAAGTTTTTATTTTGGTATGAGCTTTCGTGTGCATGCACATTCTTCAGTTGGCGTTAGTTATTGTATTATTTGCAGTTTTGCGTTTTAAATTTAGTTTAAAACTTTGATTGTACACTGACCAGAGAGTCATGTTATGAGGAGATTAAACATATGTACAGACAGACATACATACTGAGTATGGTTGTGGGTAAAGAGCTCTAAGTATGTGGTTGCGTTTTTTGTTATGGTAATGGTGACAATTTATTTGACATAATGCTATTACTGCACATGTCAGAGTAGCATAAACAAACACACATGAAAAGCTTACAAGCTCAAATTTGACCATGGAGGAGAAAAAGTGAGAAAAGAGAATGAAAGGACAACAAGGGACATGTTTGAACAAATAATGGATTATTTATCAGCAACCTTTGACAGAAATATATGTTTAGTTCGTCACTTAATCCCGGTATAATTAGTCAATCTGAAAAAAAATGTTAACAACATGACAGGGAATCACTACTAATTTTAATTACTGCAATAATGTGCTCCATAAACAAGACCAGTTTGTCTGCCTTATCATGTCCATTCCATTACTGACAGTGATAAGGGATCTTTACAGCCTTAGTGCCATTCAGGGATTTCTTTCCTTCTTCTGCTGAGGCAAGTGACCAATTTGTATTTCCAGTTCTAGCTTCCCTGAAACAATCTCCAAGCCAGGAAGCTTCCTTTGATCCTGCATTTTGTCTCTGAGAGCATGGATGCTCACAAATTCATCTATTCTCACAGACCCATTTGGTATCTCTTAGAAATATGAGTCTAGATCCAGATTTAATCTTGTTTAGAGAGATTCACCGAAATCAATGTGATTTAAATTAGTCACAGCCAATCCTCATCTGGACTAATCCATAGTTAAATGTATAAATTAAAAAAAAAACACAACTTCTAGAGATATACTTGAAGGTAGGTATAGAAATGAAAGTAAATGCATTTTTCCAGACATACAAATAATCATATTAAAACGAGGAACCTGCGTAACTTCAGATCTGGTTTTAAGATACCAGAAAATGGTGTCTTTTCAGCTTTTTTTTTTTTTAAAAAAAAGCCTGAGCATTTTGAAATCGAGTATTACATTGATCAAGGACAGACATGTAAATCTTTACTGAAGGTGAGAATTCAGATCAACAAACACTCACAGCAAGAAAAGCATTCAAGAGATAAATAGAATTTATCTGACAGTGTAAGTTCCAACTAAAATCTAAAGTGATGCAGTGAACAATGTTTAACAAGATTTCAGTGACTCCTGTTGCCTTTATAATCTGCCTAGTCTTTTGAAAATGTCTCCTATATAAATGTTTAGCCCAGCTGTCTAGCGAGATTAAGAGCTTTACTTCTGCCATGTTCCCCTGACAGACCCAGGGAGACTCTTCACTGAGCATCCTTTGGTCGCCATGAAGTGGTGATAGCAACTGAGCCACTTACTCGGGAATTGCCCCACCAAAAGCCAGTGGAACTAGCACTGAAGCAATCACTTTGAGGGCTGAAGCTTAAAGGCATGATGTGCTGAGGACAAAATCTCAATGGAAATGAGTGAAGGAGCTACTTTTGTCGATTTTGGGCATGGGCAGATTCAAAAGGTCGCCTGTGCTGCTCTCTTGATGAGGCGTGGATACATGGATTGCCATTTGCAGTTTAGCAGGAATGTATTTTAATATTCAACAGTGTGGTATTTTAGAACTCTGCCTCTGAGCATGTTGGCACATGGTTTGTTTTCTCATTTCACATTATTCCAGTTTATAGATAATAGAATTGGAGACTTGGAAGAGACCGTGAGGCATAGCTGCAAAGTCTCCTGTATTCCCCGGGAAACCCCCGTTTTCCCAGCTGTTTCCTGCTGGCAGCCCGGATTTTAACCCCCCCCCGTAAATCTTACCGGCCTGGGGAGGCTCCTTCTGCACATGTCTGGAGTCTCTGGACATGCGCAGAAGCGATTTCTGGTGCAGCGGCCATTTTGGAAATGGGCAGAGCATGCGTAGAAGGGACTTCCGGTGCTGCTCTGCCCAGTTCCAAAATGGCCGCAGTGTGACTTCTGGCACTGCAGCTATTTTGGAAGTGGGTAGAGCATGCGTAGAAGCAACTTCCGGCGCCACTTTGCCCAGTTCCAAAATAGCCGCAGCGCGACTTCCGGTGGCACGCCGCGCCGATCCCGGATTTTTCAATCTGGGAGTTGGCACCTATGCCCTGAGGATCATCTAGTGCAGGCATAGGCAAACTCTGCTCCCCCCCCCCGGATGTTTGGGACTACAATTCCCATCATTCCTAGTTAACAGGACCAGTGGGCAGGGATGATGGGAACTGTAGTCCCAAACATCTGGAGGGCTGGAGTTTGCCTATGCCTGATCTAGTCCAATCCCCTGCAATGCAGGAACATGCAACTGTACCATACAGGGATTGAACCTGAAACCTTGGCATTACCAGCATTACCAAGCAACAGAGCTATCAGTTCAGTTTGCCACATTTCCACATAGTTTTGCTGTTTTATTTTTATTTTTTAAAGGAAATCACCTCAAAAACTTGCCAGCATTTTAGTGTGCGTTCCTCCTATTGTTGCAATCCACTGTCCCCAATATGATGCATTTTATATGTTCTTATCATCACTAAATACATTTTTATGCATATTTTCATCAGAGATAACAGTCTTTAATTAATGGGGGGGGGAGAAGAAGCCATATAAGAGGGTTAATGTATCTCGAAATGGGGGCCTGGTGGCTTTCATGAGTTGTGAGCTTATTTCAGTTTTCCCTTTCTTGCTTGTTCTGTTCTAACACATAATGGCTGACCATCTGAAGTAAAGACACCGGTTTGAACCTTTTATGCGTGTCTGTCTTCCTTGGAATACGGCAAAAGAATCCACTCTGCAGCAACAAGTGATCACTAAGGAACATTAGGTTTTATACAACCAAATTGTTTTCTCATTGTCGAGATCCCAACCCCTTCTCTGTATATGTGTGATAGGCCAATAGTTCTTGGTTTTATGCAATGAGGGGTTCGGTAAAAAAAAAACCCCCAAAATAACCCACAATAACTTGGAGTTGAGCAAGTCAGTTAATGCACAGCACCACTGGCACTTCTGGAGTTAATATCTCCCAAACGCTCCCTTCAGCAAATTACTGCTGATATATACCATTTAACTCAATTTCATTCTTTCAAGATTTTGCTATCACCAGCAATTGCTGTGCTGGAGTTCCCTTGAATCTGAAATTGTATAATTGTACTATTGAACTGATGCCTACCTCTCAAATTCTGGTGGGTCAGAGTCCAGAAGAGTTTGTTCTGATGATGTCTTTTTCACAAAGCTCCCCCACAACTTCTTAATTTTTGTGTGTGCTGATCTGTATTTATTTCTGGCCCCCTTCCTGCCCTACCTCTTTGGAACAACAAAAGAGCTGATTTTCTTTGAGGATGACACGTCTAATTTATAGAGCTGCTTTTATTCTGGGTTTTCTAAAGACCTGATAAATAGCAAACCTCATGCCTCCTCTTTCATACCTACAGTTTATTGTGAGGTGGCTGAAGATGGAGTTTTAGTTTCCCTCTGTGCCAAGGATGGGCAACCTGTATCCCTCCATATGTTGTTTGGACTACAACTCCCATCATTCCTAAACATTGGGCATGCTTACTGGGGCTGATGTGAACAGCTCTGTGGCAGCACATCAGCTTTGTGCGCAGAAAGATCTAAGTTCAATCCCTGGCTTCTCCACATAGGGCTGAGATACTGGTTTGAAATCCTGGAGAACCATGGCCAGTCAGTGTAGACAACACTGACTTAGAGGGACCACAGGCCTGACTCAACAAAAGGCAGCTCAACATCTGGATCAGGGTTTCCCAAACTTGAGTCTTCAGCTGTTGTTGGACCACAACTCACATCATTCCTAGATAGCCAGGTCCTGCGGTCAGAGATGATGGGGGGGTTGTTGTCCAAAAACATCTGGAGACCCAAATTTGGATCTAGAGGCCTGCAGGTACCCTTGCTCTTTGTCTTTACTGTACTGAGTACAGATAAGAACCTGGATTGAACTATTAATATGAATTACGGCATTTGCAGCCTTGTGGAGGCAATTTGATCATGCCACATTTTGTTCCTGGCAAAAGGAGGAGAGCCATTTAGCTCTGCCTAAGGGCCTATTCGGACTATTCTCTGAACTCAGACCATCATTCAGACCTGATGCCAGGATCAAGATATACGAGCACAGATAGTTCACTCAATCACTCACCATTTGGACTTAAAGCCCACCCTTCTTCACCAAATGGTTCCAGGACGAGTTACAAAAATGTCACAATGAAATCAGGTCCCTTTTCCTTTAAGATTGTAAAATGAACTCACAAGAGCCGACGGCGAAGTGACAAAACAGCAGCACAGGACAGCAGTACAGGAGGAGGGAAGACAACTACTCAACCAAAGGCCTGGGAAAAGTTGTGTTGGCCTATTGGAAGAAACCTCACTGGAATGGTGAAATGTGAAGTGCCCTTTTTCATTTAGATGGAAGGCATCTGCACCATTGCAAAACATGTCCTCTGAGAAAATAAAAAAGGCCTGGCTTCTCTAGAGAATGGAGAGGGAGAGGGGTTTGGACTAAGGATGACAGCAGAGGTGGATTTAGGAGAGAGTGACTGGTGTGCCCACACTGGGTGCCAAGCCGAGAGCGGGGGCTGCAACTATGATGACCAACGGAAGGCAAGAGGTGGGGTGGGGCACACACCAAATTTTGGGTCACACAGGGTGACCCAAATGCAATAATATTTAAAGCCCAAATTTTGCCACTAATTCCAGAAGCTTAGAGTGCCCTTAGCAATCCCTCTTAATAGCAGGGAGGGGTGAGCAACAAGTCCTGGAAGCCTAGAATGTCTTCCTTAGTAACCCCTGCTCTGAGCCCAGAGGTTGGAGCAAGGCAGAAAAACTCAGTAAAATCTGAGTAAGCACAACCCAAGAGTGGACAAAGAAATCTGGGCTTTCTGAAGAGGACTGCAGGGCAGAATTAGAAAGGGCACAAATATGGAATGAAAGCCAGGATTTTTCTGGCAAGTATGCGTTGGCCCTGAACGTCTTTAGCACTAATCTGAACTCATACGTATCTTGTAAGGCATCTTTTTGCAACATGGTGCCCTCTGCATGTTATGGGCTAAGGTCCCACCTTCCCTGGCCATTGTCCACTGGTTGGGGCTGATGGGAGTCCAACAACATCTGGAGGGATCTATCTGGTTGGAGAAGGCAAAGAACTGAATTAAAGAAAAATATGGCATTCCTTAAATGAGCAAAGCTGGACATTAGTTTTAGAAAACACACTAGGATTTTGAACTTAAATTCACCCCCTTTCAACTCTGTCCTTTTCCAGCTCCATTTGTTCTAACACATTATGATGCAACCATAACCCAAGGCTGCTAATGTTTCGACTGCCTTTTTGATCTGGCATACAGAAATTAAGTAGGGAACCGTTTCCTATCATGGAGATAAAGTTTTAAATTCTGAGTCAGGTTGCTATTAAAAGAGCTGTAATAGGGCCTGCTGGCAGACTACCTGCTAAAACCTGTTGAACTTCTACCACCTGTTTTTGTTTTTTGTTTATGCCACCTTTCAGTTTTCCAAGGGAGACAATGGCTTATAATTGCGACTCATTTGCATGCCTTTCCTATCACTGTCTCGAGATGGGGGGGAAAGGTGGAATTTTGCACCGGCATGTTCACACATAGAGCAATGCGTCTGAACTGAACAAAGTTGCTCCACGGAGTTGGCGCAGTGGCTCAGATTTGGGATTAGCCATGGTGGAATTAGCCTTCAGGAATCTGCATGTGGACAGCTGCTCTGACCAGGAAGGAATTTATGAGAAGCGTGTTTGTGTGTCTAGCGATGGAAGAAGTGCAGGATCCACCCGTGTACTGATCTATTTGCTTGATTTAGCTCTTGCACGCAGTAGTCTTATGCCACACTTGCCCCCTACTTTTTTTTTTTTAAGGTACCCAAAATTTCACTGTCTTGAAGGTCTTGAAGGACCCAGCTCCCCAAACAGCAGTCATTTCCACTGGACCTGCTGCCCCAGCCAAGGTTGCTCTTTTAGATTTAGACTTTACCTAACCCACCCAGGGCACTATGATATAAATATATTGCTCGGTTAACAATGTTCCCTGGGCCTTGCCTTGGGCTCCTTGAGGCTTTTACTGTGAGCACGAGAGCCTGCTCATCTCTAATCCCTAATGCTAGGAAGCAGAAAGGGACATCTCGGATGCTTAACATACAACCTCTTTGAAGCAAGGCGTTCCAGCGCCAATGGGCTTAATAATGGAATGGCCCCAGGGCTAGTTCATAATGTCAAATTCCTCCATGTAAGTGTGTGGGTGGGTTTTGAGCTGTATGGGAAAAGGCAAGCAGTCGCCAGGCTGTAACCACAAGGGAGCCATTTTGTGATTGCTGTTATGTAAGCTAGCAATGCTTCTGAATACCGGTTATTGGAACCCACAGGAGGGAAGAATGCTCTTGCTTTGGGTCCTGCTTGCAGGATTTTCCACCGGTACTACCTGGTTGGTTACTTTGAGAACAAGATGTTGGAGTAGTTGGGCCTTTGGCCTGATCCAGCAGGCTCTTCTTCTGCCCTTCTGGATTGCATGGAACAATGTGAGAGTGTGAAGCCATCTGAAATGTTAATACGACTACAGCACAAACCTAAGTTGCTGTCTGACAATGAATTCGGGAACTGTAAGGTGCTCGAGGAAGATACCTGAGGGGAAAAGGTGTTGAAGTGCCAATTTTCAATCCTAACAAGTTGATGCAACTAATCTCGGCGAAAGCAGAAAAAACCCAGTTGGGCCACTTCTTAAGTAATCCCCCTCAACAACCTCATGGTTATTAAAATAGCATACAATTGTTTCAGGGAATAGTCCTCTACATCAAACTCTGTCACCTTTCTGGCATTTTAACTATCGAAGGGCAAAGTGGCAAGTTAACCATCTGTATTGGGAATTTCCCTCACAAGCCGTCGTGTCCACATTTCTGTTCTTGTTCGAATATAAATGCCTCAGAAAATCTGGGTCAGTGATGTCTGAAGTGCTTTTCACTTGAATCTTTAATTGACTAAGCTTTAAACAAGGCCCTTTGTGAACCTGAGTAGGCTGCGTTGACAGTAATTTCATTTGAAGAAAATGCCAGCTCTCCACCTTTCAAGAGGAAAGCCATAACACATTTTGAACTTTTAACTGTACCCCATTTTTCCACATTCACATTTGCGTGTGTAGACCTTTTAACCACCCCCCCTCGAAATAAATTCAGACAAGACTCAAATTTTGGTTTGGTTTTTGGCAGAATTGAGGCCACAACTTTATTGGCCACAATTAAATGAGTGGTTACATAGGCTCTGGTTCGACTAGCTCCCTTAGGTCAGCCTCAGGTGAACACCTGGGACAGTGGCAAGCAGGAGCCCTGCTAGACCTCCACCCAGATGTCCCCTGAACTCAGGCTCCGGGCACAACCCCTCACAGGGAAGACCAATCATGAGTCCGTGGATTCCTTTAGAGGAATACCCAATGCATAGGGAGAGGTGGGCGGGTGTTCTGATGCACTGAAGCCCAAAAGAGGAAGCTCAGGGACATGTGCATGGGCTTAAATAGAGGTCCCTCGATCGCTTTGACTGGCGTCCCTTTGGCCCAATTGCACCCAGGATCGAGGGACCTCCAATATGGTGTTCCCACCCACCCCAAATGTTCCCACCCACAACACAGGGTCTGGTTGCCAGGTCGCACCGCAACATGTGCCCTCTTGTTAGGGAGGCCCTGATTTGTCTTCTGATCTCCAAGGGTTGGGGCTAGTTTGGTGCAGGAGCCCACATTGTAACTATGACCTTCTTTGTACAGGAACTGTTTCATTTCTTTGCAAATAGAATGATTTTCCACACACACACACACACACACCCCGTTTCTCAGTGACTATCAATGGTTGGAAATGCAGTGCAGTCAATTGGCCCTTCTGGCTTGCCATACCAGGAGCTCTCAAAGACTTATTGGTATGACAAGCCAGGAGGCTCTATACACAATGCCAGTCTGCTGCATAGCTTCACTCCCTTCTCTCCTTGTAACTGAAGATTTTGTTGGCATAGGATCCTCTGTTTTCTGTTTCTTTGTGCCACTTTGTGCACAAGTTTTGAAAAGGGCAGCATGACTGGCCAGGAAGCGTTCTCTCTCTCTCTCTCTCTCTCTCTCTCTCTCTCTCCACCCCCCCCCCCCCGGTTTCTTCTCAAAGTAAAAGTAAAAAAAAGACTTCACTGGAAAGGAATCAAATGTTTCCAGAGCTACCCATTTTATCCTTAAGCAAATCATAGGAAACTAAGCTGCCTTAAGTCAGCTGGATATTTAAACGGATACCAATACACAATGTTTGGCAAGTGAAAAAAAAAGGAAAGGAAATGTTCCCCAAAGATGCTTTGGAAATGCTTAAACTTCTGAATTCAGTCCTTTGAGTGACAATAGCCAGTCATTCACACATGAGTGCCATTTCTCAAGGTCAGCTTGAACATCTGGTGTGCTTGAGTAGCAGCTAGGCCCCCCAGTATCCAGCCAAGGCCCATAGCTGTTTCAGATGTAGACTGCCCTGAATCTCTAAATAATTTGGTCAGTATTCCAGACAGGATCTAGGCTGCCATTTCAGTTGACCACAAAAATACTCAACACAGCATTGTTCAAGGACCTTATGGAAAATTAGAATAATAGCGAGACCCAGCTCCTGGCAATGCTCAAACCACTGCTGCCCATCTTCCCTGCCTGCCACCTTCAAGGGAGATCTGGATGGTGGTGATGATTAAAAAATGGGCCTTTGCTATCTATGGAATGCTCTTTCCAGTGAGGCCCACCTGGCATCAACTTTGTCATTGTTTCGGAGCCAGGCAAAGCAGTTTTTGTTTTCCTGGGCATTTGGGCAGCGCTAAGGAGTCAACGTATTTATTATGTTTTTCATTATGTTTATGTATTTCTAATACAGTTTTGTTTTGTAAATCAATTCAGGGCCTTTTGTCATTAGAAGTGATTTATAGATATAATAAACTACACAAACTGACTGCTCCTACACATTACTGCTACATACACTACTGCTATGCCCTGCAACAAGATCAGACCCTCCAAATGTCCCTTTTTTTGCAGGGACAGTCCCAGCTTTAGAAAAGCCATCCTGGTTTCGTATTTGATCCCGGCATGTCCTGCTTTTTCATAGGATCGCTGGTGGACAAAGGTGGGGTCGGCCCACCCTGGGTGCTATATGGGGGTGACATTGCAGCCGCCCCCGCCCCCTGGGATGCTTGGCGCTCACAATGCATCCCGCGGACACTCGCCGCTCGCCACGCACGCCCCGGGACGCTTGCTGCTCGCCACGCATGCCCCGGGACGCGCGCCGCTTGAAATAAGGGAAATCTCATTCCATAATGATAATTTTACTACTTATACCCCACAAATCTGACTAGGTTGCCCCAGCCACTCTGGGCAGCTTCTAACATATATAAAAGCATAATAAAACATTAAACATTTTTTTTAAAAAACTTCCCTATACAGGATTGCCTTCACATGGCTTGGGAGTCAGATAACTCCATAAACTCCATATCCTCCAAAAATTCTCCAATGAAAATAGGGACATCCTAAGGAAAAGTGGGACATTCCGGGATCAAATCAGAAACCGGCATGGCTTCTCTAAATCCCTGGAAAATAGCGACACTTGGAAGGTCTGTGAGAAATGTTGGAGGATATGGAGTTATCTGACCCTGAGCTATCTGAACACAGCCCTATACCCTGTTTCTCATATTTTAAGACATACCCATAAAATAAGCCATAGCAGAATTTTTAAGCATTCAAGGAATATAAGCCATACCCCGAAAATAAGACATAGTGATAGGCGCAACAGCAATGCCAGCCGCGGCAGGAGGAGGAGGAAAAAAAAAGACATCCCTTGAAAATAAGCCATAGTGTGTTTTCTTGATGAAAAAATAAATATAAGACATGTCTTATAATATGAGAAACACGGTATATGCGGCTTAGGACCCTCGTACCTACGGGACCGCCTCTGTATGACCCACAGAGGACATAAAGGTCCACAAATAATAACATACTGTATTGGAGATCCCGAGTCACAAGGTGGTTAGGCTGGCCTCGACCAGGACCAGGGCCTTCTCAGTACTAGCCCCGACCTGGTGGAACGCTCTGTCCCAGGAAACTAGGGCCCTGCGGGATTTGTCACTTGGCCTTTGGACTGATGCAGTCTGACCCCACGGTTACCCTCCCCTAAGGTTTTATTTCATAATGGTTTTATCTTATTTGTAGATTTTTACTTTTAAAATTGAATTTTAACATTGTATTAATCTGCGTTTTAACTGAATTGTTTCTTTTATACTTGTGTTGATATTATTTGTTGTTAGCCGCCCTGAGCCCGGTCTTGACTGGGAAGGGCGGGGTATAAATAAAAATTATTATTATTATTATTATTATTATTGGGAAGTTTTAAAATGTCTATTTTAAAAATGCTTTTATATATGTTGGAAGCTGCCCAGAGTGGCTGGGGCAGAGTATAAATAATAGAATTATTATTATGGAACAGAGCGTCTCTGTTTTCACCAGAGAAATGTTGGAGGGTATGCAAGGTAAGCCCACCAGGCCTCAATGTCAGAGGAAGGGGCTTGCCATGGTGCATATTTTGTAGGACCCCTATAAATCTGGAGCACTTTCTGGTTTCCGAAGGGGCAGAGACAAATAAGTTTGTGCCTTTGTTCTTTCTGTGGGCAGTGCCAGATTAAACCCTGCGGAGGCATCTAGGCCATAGGTCGGTAATGTCTGGCTCATGGGCCAGATGCGGCCCACAAAGGCTGTTTATCCGGCCCATGGGCCGCCCATTAACTGAGCCGCGCTGCTTGGCAAGTCCCCTACGCACTGCGCTAAACCGGCACAGCGTGCCGTGGGGACTCACTGAGCGGTGCCGGATATGGCACCTGTGCCTGCGCAGATGCTGGAAATCGCTTGGCAGGGGGTTGGACTGAATGGCCCTTGTGGTCTCTTCCAACTCTATGATTCTATAATAATAATACTCCCCAATTAAGGTCAGTGCAGACTGGTCCTTTAGAGTGGAGGCCACTTCAGTGTTGTCCCTGAATAGGGGTGCCAGACTCTGAGCTTCTTTTTATTAAAGTAAGTCTCTAGCCTTTCTAGAACCTTCTAAGCTGAGGGTTGCGAACCCAACACAAATGCTGAGATTAATCGGGTCCTCACAAGAGGGCACATGTTGTGGTGGGACCTGGCAATCAGGCCTTGTGTTTGTGGGTGGGAACATTGGAGCAGCCACAACACCCTATTGGTGGTCCCTTGAACAAAGTAGCAATTGGGCTAGCGGGACGCCAGTCAAAGTGATTGAGGGACCACTGCTTAAGCTGATGCACGTGCCCTGAGCTTCCTCTTTTGGGCTCAGTGCATTGGAACACCCACCCACCTCTCCCTATATTTAGGGCTTGCGCTTGACCTTGCTATGCCGTCGTGTGTCGTCTGTCGTTGGGACAGGGGCACGGCAGGAATTTCCCCCACTTGGCTGATTGGCTGGTGCCATTTGGGTTTCGCCTGCTGTGTAGCAAACCGTCACAACTTTTAAGGTTGCGGATAGGCAACAAATGAGTAACAATCGTGTGTTTAAAGGTAAAGGGATCCCTGACGGGATCATGACCGACTCTGGGGTTGCGGCGCTATTCTCGCTTTACTGGCTGAGGGAGCTGGCGTACAGCTTCTGGGTCATGTGGCCAGCATGACTAAGCCGCTTCTGGGGAACCAGAGCAGGGCATGGAAATGCCGTTTATCTTCCCGCCGGAGCGGTACCTATTTATCTACTTGCACTGAGTGCTTTTGAACTGCTAGGTGGGCAGGAGCTGGGACCAAGCAACGGGAGCTCACCCCGTTGCGGAGATTCGAACCGCCAACCTTCTGACCCATGCACGCCAAATGTAATTGGGCAGGATAGATGGTCACCCTCCTTTCACATCTCCTTTCCTTAGGCAGTTACTGAAATGCTTTTCTGAGGGAAACAAGAAAGTCAGAGATTCCTCTTAGCGAGCTGTACTGTGGTGCCATTTGTTTCTGCAGCCTATGAAATCTTAAGGGATGCTTTTCATATGGAGGTCATGAAAAATACACTTCTGTATAGCGGACGTGTAATCAGAACTGAGCAGAGATTTTTCTATGTGGTCAGGCCAGAGGATGCAGGAAAAAACAAAAACTTTACAGACGCCACAGCTTACTGTGGAGACTCCAGGTGGTGGCAGTAATATTTAAAAATGGGCTCTCAGAGTCCTACTCTATCAGCACATTTTACAAGTGACTTGATTTAGCATATGCCCTGCACACTTTGTAAGAACACACCGGTCAGCAACTTCTTATACCTAGTTATGCCTAGTCCCACCCCCTCCCCCATTCATTCATTTATTCATTCATACTTTTCAAGTTTATACATTTCA
This sequence comes from Zootoca vivipara, assembly GCF_963506605.1. NCBI lineage: Eukaryota > Metazoa > Chordata > Lepidosauria > Squamata > Lacertidae > Zootoca > Zootoca vivipara. The sequence continues at coordinate 19,305,830 of NC_083278.1, read as the reverse complement.
CCGATTTTATACATTTCACTAATTTTACAATCATTTTGGCATTTCAAAACTTGGCTTATTTCCCCCTCTTTCTGCAGTTCCTTAAATTTGTTTTTAACATCTTCTGCACATCCAAATTAACTTAATTTACTCATTTATTCATCTTCTTTAATTAATTACACTCTTATGAAACTCCAGGTTATTACAATAACCCAGCCAATGTTTTTTATTTGTTTATAATGTATCTGTAAATATTCAATAAACCATTTCCATTCACACACACACACACAGAGAGAGAGAGAGAAAATTATTATCTTGATTTCTTATTTTTTTCAGGAAAGTTTCGCCATTTCTGCACATTCCATAAGTTTTTGTAAGGTAACGTCATGCCTAGTTTAGTGAATTTATTAGACCTGGTTGTTCCATCAGCATATTACTTTGGTACGATGCAGATCTGTATCTACCCTGCATTAGTTTTTAATTCTCTCTCTCTCTCTCTCTCTCTCTCTCTCTCTCTCTCTCTCTCTCTCTCTCTCTCTCTCTCTCTCTCTCTCTCTCTCATATCATTGGGCAAACATAGAAGCCCTCCACTTTTTATCAGTTAGTTTCATACTTTCCTCCACTAAATTTGGCAAGCATAATAAAGGCAGTTCTTCAAATTTACATGCTGGACAGGCAGAGATACTCTTTATCTATTCGCTCAGTTAAATTACTCTGGCTTCTCCCCCTCTGCCCCTTTAGCTTACACTGGGTGTGAAACACTGACTGCCTGAAAGATAAGATTCTGAAGGAGGTTTTAAAAATGCAAATAATATGCTGAGATTTCTGGTGCATGCCTGCTAAAGTCTCCCTTAGACTGATGCCCTCCACATGCTGCTAAGCCATGAACAAAACAAGGATTATTATTTTTTAAGCCAACAACTCTGAAACCTATGAAGTGTCTTCATACTGAGTCAGATCATTGCTTTGTCTAGCTCAGAATTGTCTACACTGACTGGCAGCAGCTCTTGAGGGGATCAGACAGGGAGACTCTCCCAGCCCTCCCTGCAGATGCTGAGGATTAAATTTGGGACCTTCATAAAAGGGAGATGTTCTATCACTGAGCTGCTGCCGTTCCCTGTGAGGTTCAGATCATGGTTTGTTGGCAATAAACAAACCATAGGTAAGCTGTACGGCTGGGTTCTGGGTTCATACATAACACAAATCCATAGTTTAATAAGCCATTGTTTAATAAACCTTGATTTAATGTTATGCGTGCACCAGGCTTCTGTGAAAAGATGTACTTCCCTTTATCTGTCCTGGCACTCCCACCATTCTTCTTTCTTCTTTGGCGATCACTCGTAGCCGAGTAAGATTGTCTTCCATAAACACAGTTTTAACAATGAGTCCGTAAGTGACTGTGGAGGCCAATTCTGGATCCACACGTCCTTCCACAGTGGGGACATTGGTTTCCGGGTGGGAGTTGATCATGGTGTGGATTTGCCAAGCGTGCCTTCCTCTTAGCACGTTTCTCCCTTGCGTCCTGAGATCGAGTGTCTTCAAGTTTGGAATAGAGTAGTTGCTTTGGAAGACAATAATAAGGCATCTGCACACAACTCACCACGACAAGGTGATGATCCGGCGAGTGGGTCCCACTATTAAGCTATAGAGGGGGAATAAAAAAAACTGAGGAGGACATTTTAAGACCATGTGGCAAGGTGAAACCAACATTGGTTTTTTGTTTTTTTGTTTTTAAAAAAACAAATTTTTTTTTTACATATAAATTCCAGATTCCAAATTTGTTATACATTTCTCTTTAAACTTTGACTTTCCATCTTTCCTTCCATGCTGTTCTTAATCCCATACAATTTACATACTGCATTATTCACCTAAAACACAGTACTTTTTTCTAAGAAAAGGTGTTTAGGGGTACTCTCATTTTCCTACTCACATTGAAATACTGCCCCTCAATGAGGCCAAACTTAGATTTACAAAATGTTTAGGGGTATGCGTCCCCCTGTGCCACCCCAGGAAAAAAAGCACTGCCTAAAACATATTCTTCTGTTTCATATATTGTGAATTTTCTACCTCTCTCATATTTCACATCCTGCTCACAATTTTGTCTGATTATGATGTTTTTCCAGATACAAAGGGCTTCCATTCTTCCATAAATCGTCCGTCACGTTGGTTTCTTGTTTTTGCTGGCTGTTTCTCCAGCTCCGCAGAGTCCATTAGCTTTAAAGTCCATTCGTTGGTGTTTTCTTTGTTTTTTAGTCCTGCACATGCAACATTTTAGCCGCTGTTGTTGCATACATAAATAAGTTAATCGTCTTTTTTGTTTGAGGGGGTGTGTGTGTTATCTGTTATCCCTAAAATAAAAAGGTCTCAGGTTTGGGGGGAAATTACCAATTTAAGAAGGTGGTGAAATCAACATTGTGAGTCAATTTAGAAGAAAACAGGATTTGCCAAGCACTTGATAGTACACAGCACATGGTTGAGAGGTTTCTGGCAGAATTTAGGCCACAACTTTATTGATTACAGAAAGTGAGTGGTTGCATAGGCTCTGGTTTGACTAGCTCCCTGCACCCTTGCAGGTAGCGCTGACCCAAGGCACCAGCATAGGCCAGCCAAGGGTGAACACCTGGGTAGGCGAAAAGCGGGGAACAGACTATGTCCGCCACCCAGATGTCCCCCTGGACTCAGACATGGGCACAACCCCCTCTCAGGGGTTGACCATACCATTTGAGTCCCTGGATTCCTTTAACGGAATACCCTTCACATAGGGATGGAGAGACCGTTCTCCCATCCCTATCACCTGAACCAGTGCCTATCCGCAACCTTACAAGTTGTGATAATTTGGTACGCTGCAGGCGAAACCCAAATGGTACCAGCCAATCAGCCAAGTGGGGGAAAATTCCTGCCGTGCCCCTGTCCCAATGACAGATGACACATGACGGCATAGCAAGGTCAAGTGCAAAATGCCCTAAAAGTAGGGAGAGGTGGACGAGTGCTCTGAATGCACGCACCAAAAGAGGAAGCTCTGGGTCACGTGCATGGGTATATATAGGTCCCTTGATCTGTTTGGACTGTGCCCCATTGGCCAGATTGAACCCAACATCGAGGGACCTACCAATCGGGTGTTGTGGCTGACCAATCTTACTCACCCACAACACAGGGGATCGGTCTCCAGGTCTCACCCTCTTTGAGGGAGGACACGATTTCTGCTGCAGCGTGATGGGGGGAACCTGCAACCTGTGGGACTGAACATAGCCCTTCAGCCTCCCCAAATGGCTAATGAGGCCATTTGTACGAAGCAGCGCCCACCCACCTACCCACCCAAGAGCTGACTCCTTACATGGAATATTTGAAAGGCACAATTGGTAGCCTTCCAGAATAACAAGCAGGTGTTTAGTATTTGTTCCTCCCGCCCACTGTGTTGCTTTCCTTCAGGGAGATGCATCACCTCTTGCTGTTCTGTTTATGCAGTTCTTGACACAATGAGGTTCTGATCTTTGGCCTCTTTGTTGCGGAAATACTATTAATAATCACGATACGTCTCCTTTAAAGCCTGTGTTTACGGTGGGAGGGAAGCTAGTCACTCTGTTAGACTAACAAAGGAAACAACCTTTTCAAAATCTTAGGAAATTAATTATGGCCTTCAGTTTTATTGAAATACAGGGCTGTTTTACAGCATGCTGTTATAAACAGCTGTGTGTACCTTTTTTATGCGTATTTGCAGTTTTCCTACTTAGTTATTAATGCTTGGAGGAATAGACACAGAGCAGAGGGACGTGTAGAAGGAATCGAAAACTTTAATTCTGTATATATGCTCATGTAAAATAAAGCAGCTTCGACAGGAGGTTGCACCCTGAGGAAAAAATGCCGGCTAACTTTAAGATTACAACTTGAGGCTGCCAACCTATACACACTTAGCTGAGAAGAAAGTCTCACTGAATTCAGCGAGACCTACCTCTGAGAAGACATGTATAAGATAATGCTGTAAGTGATGTTTTTATTGGAAGATTGTTCTTTCTTTCTTACTTTTGCGTGCTGGATTCATCCCTCCTCCCCGTCAAGTTGGGTAGAAGAAACATTCTATTCCAGAGGGCCTCATAAACCCATAGCTGGAGCAATTTTTTTAAAAAATTATTTACAATTTTGCTATACAGTACATGTTGTTGGAATTCTTTTTGTTCTTCTATATTACATAAAAAAACAGATTTCAGAAAGCAGGGCAATATCCACGAACAGCAACGGTCCTGGGAATCTGGAACTATACATATTGGTTCAAACTTTATCACCAAACGCTTAATAGCCTTTGGGATGAGCCATTAATTGCCTTCAGTTTCTATTCCCCATTTTAAAATACTTTCTACAGCGTAGCGTGTTTAAAAGTCAGTAACCAGGAAAGTAGATGAGGTCCATCTGGAGGCCTCGTGCCTCTTTTAAAGTGACTTAAATGTGCCCCCCCCCTCCTCTTGCATTTTGGTACCCAGAAGACCTCATATGGGAAGAGGTTAGGGGACTCAATCCTTCACAAGCATCCATCACTTATTATTCCTAGTTTGCACAAATCGGGACACATCTGCCTTTGAGATGACACATTATCAATAGCTGCTGAGGTCGTGAGACATCTTTATTAGAATTAAATATTTAAAATACTGCTTCCACGCTCATTAGTTAGTGACTCAAGCCAGCCAGGCGCCAAGACATTCAGACACCAGGCTGATGCTCAGTCCTTAGCTAATTGCATCCAAAAGCAAGCTGTTTCAATGGGCTTCATGTCATATAACACCAGAGAGGGATGTGGGTCTGTCTTTATCTCATCACGCCGCAGTGGGGTAGAAAGCCCCAACAGAGGACGACAGAGAAAGGCCATCGGTCTTCACATTGATTCAATTTTGTTTGTGTCACTGCCATAACATCGCTTAATTGCAGCTTTCAGATGTTGTGAGTGCAGCCTTTCAGAATTGGGAAACAACTCTAGTCGGAAGCTTTTCGTCCTCATGGAGATGGTAACAAAAGCTGAAGAGTTGTGTCTTGTGTGCGGGGGTTATTTGTAACTTGTGTGTGCCAAGCTCATACTTAGCATAGATCACCCTGAGTTGTTGAGCTTATTTGGGGGAGGTCGCCTGACCGCCTATTTGCCGCCAATCGCCCATACACCATTCAGTGTATAAGACACCCCCCAATTTTTTAGCAACAAACATCTTATACATGAAAAAATACAGTATTTAATGAAAAGAAAAGAAAAGCTTTTGAGCAAGGTATCCAACATTATTTACATTTCTCCTATTTCCCCCAGAACTACTTCCGGAAGGAAGCATATTTCAGCTTCTGCCACCAGCTAGGACACCAAAGGCTACTGAAAAGCCGGCTTTCCTGGTTTTTCCTAGGAAGAACATCATAGCAAGGGGGAGCTTGCCCATCTCTTGACCAGTGATGGAGCAGAAGCTGCTTCATTGCTTGCTCTCCTTTTCCCTGTTTTTTTTTCTTCCTTTGTATTGTGATTATTAGATTGTGAATGTTCTTCTCTTTTAATATGCACTTCTAAAAGCAAGGGTAGAGCATCTGTTTTGCCTGTAGGAGGTCCCAGGATCAGTCCCCAGCATGTCCATGAAAGGCAGAGAGAGAGACTCCCTGTCTGAAATTCTGGAGAGCTGATGCCAGTCACTGTGACAATAGTGAGCAAGACGGATCAGTGGTCTGACTCAGGGTAAGCGAGTTTCCTACGTTTCAGTGCTGTTGACTTGCAAGTCTTTCCAGATGATTACGATGGTGAATTAGATTTCTTACCTGCCCTTTACAACAAGCTTCCAGGGCGAGTCAGGCACATGCAAAAATACATTATTGAAATCGGTTACAACTAAATGCCTCCTCCTTATCACTTCATGTGTTTTGGCATCAGCCTCGATCACTTTGCTTGCTCTGCCTTCATTTCAGCTCGGTGCAATCAGCTGCTATTATTTTACTTATTTTGTTGTTAGTTCTTTCAAAATCTGATTTACTTATATACAGGAGTATGAGCTATTATTTAGGGAACAGTGGCAGCTTAATGAATAAATAAAAGCATTTGTGGTTGTTAACCGTGTTTTAAGTTGCTATCATTTAGATTCTAACAGCGTGGTAGCAATTCCACCATAAGAAGAGCTTCTGCATGAAAGAAAACTATCCCCGGCTTCTTAAAGAATGATCTCTTGTAGATATTTTGTAAATGGTCAATCAAGATCTCTTCTCTATATGCTTTTTGTCCCATACAGCTCAATTCCCACCTAATCAGGAGATTCAAGACAAGCAAGGAGCTGTCCAACAGTGGTCACAGCAAGATTAGATGTTGATTCAGTACTAACTGGGCTTCAACTGTGCAAATTTACAGATGTGCATGTCTAGTCAGGCATCTTTCTCTTGAGTAGGGCTCAGGAGGAATCAACTGCACCACTGGCTCTAGGCTGGCTCCAGGCTTCCATTGGATACTCTGGGGCCAAGATCACTCTGGGGGGATCTTGCTCGATCAGAAATGAATGGACGAGACCACTCAGGGCGTAACCATTCATTTAAAACTGCACCCTTATTGAGCCGAGGCACCAAGAAGGTGGTGGTGTCATGGATTTAGAATTCCTTAGTGTTGTCAACTTACGGTCCCTGTCTTTAAGAAGACTTGGGCTGCCACTATGCCATCTATGTTCAGTTCAAAAAAGCATACTGCTATAAAGGTTTTTTGATAGTGGGAAAAACAGCAACAACAAAAATCCTTCCAGTAGCACCTTAGAGACCAACTAAGTTTGTCATAGGTATGAGCTTCGTGTGCACGCACACTTCTTCAGATACACTGAAACAGAAGTCACCAGACCCTTATGTATAGTCAGAGGGTGGGGGTGGGGGTCTTACTCAGAAGGGTGGTGGGAATGGGTGATTGGCTGATAGGAGTGGTAAACCTGTTGATGACTGTTAACGACTGCAATTGGTCTTGCAGGAAAAAGGGTTGAGATGGCTAAAGAAAGCTTTATCATGCACAATGAGATAAGAATCCAATGTCCTTATTCAGACCAGGTCTCTCTATGGTTTTAAGCTTGGTAATGAGTTGCAATTTGGCAACTTCTCTTTCCAGTCTGTTTCTGAATTTTTTCTGTAATAAGACAGAAACTTTGAGATCTTAACTGTACAATATTATTACTTTTCAATAAAGAATTGCTTATTAAATAATAAAAAAAGAAACTTTGAGATCTTGTATAGAATGTCCTGGGAGATTAAAGTGTTCTCCTACTGGTTTCTCTGTCTTGTGATTCCTGATGCCAGATTTATGTCTATTTATTGATAGTGGGTTCAGTTTTAGTTGGTACCAAAGATTCAAGAGAATCTTAAGAGTTAATTTTCTATTTCTATGAAGAAACATACACTTCTAATAACTCATATATCAAAATATGAAACATATAGCCTAATTTAGCCATAGTTCAAAAAGGACAGCACACTCCACGCTCTTGTGTTAGCTGCTGCCAGCCACTTAGGTACAGACAAGATACCTTTAGATGACAGAAAGCGAATACGTTTAGACTTCAGAGCATATTTATACAGTGTCTATGAATCTTATCATGTAAAGATAATCTCACTGTCCCACATATCTGCCTCACAGTCTAAACCATCTCTTTGTAAAGCTCACAAATGAACCATCTCATTTTTTTCTTGACATTCCCAAGTGATTGAAATATACAAAAGGCTTACACCTACTCTCTAAATTAGTAGCCTTAAACATTCCCAAAATGTTAACATAAGCAGGAAGCATATATATATATTTCTTCCAGACAAGGTAAGCTCTAAATACACTTTTGATAGGTATCATAAAACCAATACATCAACTTTTGGGACATATTTATCACGACACACATCTAATCACCTTATCCTGTTTTCATATTCCTCAACCCAAAATTCACTGACCATTAACTGAGGAGCTTCAATTAATGAGCAAAGCTGTAAACACGCCTTTGACCTTGAATGATGGACTTCCCATCCAGCATGTATGGGGCATCGCTCCATAAGTGCAATTGAACAAAGCAAAACAAAAAACCTTCCAGGTTGTCTTACTAATTTATTTATTTTTCCTATCCCTTCCAGTGGGATCAGGAAAGAGATCAACAGTTTAAATGAACATGACAGGGAAGCCTTGCAGGAGACATCTCCCCAGGGCTTAGAATTCCAAATGCATTCGTTTGTTTGTTCATTCATTAAGTGGTGATTTTGAGGTAATTTATGAAAACATAATGATATATAAAAGTCAAGCAACATAATAACAGATTGCAGTGTCCTGTATGCCAGGGCCCTGGAAAGTTGCCCAGAATGACCAGTATGGTAGCATTTAACTCCAAAAAGGGGAAGGGGAGGACATCAAACACAAGATTAATTAAAAGGAAACTGAGCCAAGAGGATGAAATCTTTCCAAGTCACTTGGAGGCTATTTACAATCATGATAATAAAAACTCAGCTAGAACGTATTCCACAGATTAGGAAACTCACCCAAAAGAGGATGCTAGTGTGGTTAATGAGCATAGTCAAGAAGGCTATAAAAGGCAAGAACATTGGTGATTGGGTCATAAACAAATGCTAATAAGTAAAACAAACAGCAGTCCTGGGATTAAGAGGATCAGCTGATAATTGGTTAGACACTGAGAAGCCAAGAGTAGGAGTAAACGGGAAGTTCTCAGAAGAGAAGGCAGGAAGATGATCTCCAAGGAACTGCACTACCGCGACTCAACAGAAGTCAAAGGGAAGGGGCAGAGTCCCTGAGGAAGGGTTCTAGGCACCATATAACATAGAATTGTAGAGTGGGAAGGGACCACATCTAGTCCAACTCTCTGCAATGATGGAATATTTTGCTCAATTTGGGGCTCGAAACCACAACCCTGAGATTAAGAGTCTTGTGTTCTACCAACTGAGCTATCCATCGGAGTATGTCTGAATCTGCAGCACAGCAAGCTCCTCAGTGCCCTTCCATCAAAGGCTAGGTTGACGATAGGCCAACGAATGGTTGGGGAGCCAACATAAAGATTAGTTATTTATTTATTTTAGCCACAGGCATTCATTGGCTTTGATGAGGCTTAGCACCCTGACATTAGCCACCAAGAGACATAAATAAGCCCCATTGATTTTAGTACAACTTCCGAATTAGCATGCTTCAATGCACTGCCTGACTATATATGAATGGGAGCTGCGGCAATGACATTGCTAAGCAGCCTGTTTCTGCTACGCAAATAATGTCAGGACCAGGAGCCTTTTCCTACAGCCACTGACCTTAGTATGCAGGGTCGTTCCATTATTAATGCCTTTTCTGCCAAGCCAAACTTTATGGCCGCAATAAATGTATTTGATGGAAGCAGTCAAACAGTTCAATCAGAGTCTACCTCCTTGGTCTCCCTGCTCCACTTTCTAAGACGTATAGATTCCCATCCTCCCAATTTTAAACACGTTTATTTCTCTGGAACTAATTTTTAACGGGACGGACTATTTGCTTGAAATATGTGGCATAGATAACTTTACCTTCTATGGAGATGAAGCAGAATCCTAATAAATTCCATATATCAACAGTGAACATTGAGACACTAGTGGCGAGGTGGATTGGAAGCCTTAGTTTTACAGAGCCATGTTACCATTGATTTATTCTTGGCTTTGGGCATGTCTCCTGGGCTGTTTCCATTTGAATTCTATTTTCAGTAAACAAGATACTTATAAAACATAACACAGGTGAGCAAACTGGGAACATTTCTATCAGTGGATCCTGTTTTCTGTGATGTGCCTGGAATTACCTAGTGATACACATCTTTGGGCAAGAAAAAGACTAACATTTCAAATAAGTTATTTTTATTTTATTTATTAATGCTCACTAATGAATGAAAACCGAGCCGTGCTACACTGCAGGGTTCAAAACATTTGCTCTCAACACCAAGGGATCTTGCAACCTGTCTTACGCAGCGGCCTAAATATTGGTTTGTGCATCCACGTATTAAGAAGCCAAGAGGCAAACTTACTACAGGTGGGTTTCAATGGTTTCTGTACAAGTGAAAGGCAAAGATGATACCAAAATACACACATACACACACCCAGAGGCAAATTTAGAACAGTGTGAACAGTTCCACCACACTGGGTGCTGAGTCTAGGGGGCGCTTCAGGGCATTGCAACTATGACATAATGAATTGAGCAGAACGGAAGGTGAGAGGGGGCCGAAATCTGGCCTTGCACAGGGCGCTGCTGAAATGTGAAAGGCCAAAGTCCGTCCCTGCCACACTATACCACCCCTTTGCAAAAAGTCCCTATTGTACATCTTATATAGAATAGCAGTTGTTTTAGAAAGGGGCAGGGGATAGAAGAACATACAGATGCCCGCCTCCATAAGCCCTGACACGTTTAAGGTGCTGGTAATCTGGTCCCTAAGAATTTAAGAACTGCTTTACTGAGTCAAACTATCTACTCCTGCAAACTGGTTTTAACAAAGCAGCAAAGGCTTATGGACTGCTTGGAGATATTCCATCTCAGGTAGGAAGAGCACAGCATCAGCTGTTGATAGCAGAAGACAGGTCACCTGTCCAAATATTCTCCTCCTCAGTTTAATTAGTTGATTATTAAAATGACTGATGTGGGGGGAAGAGAACAGAGATGCAGATCCTGACTGTGGTAGTGCGAGTGCCTGGTCCTTTCTCTTCCCAGCAAGACTTGCCGGTGTCCAAACCTAACGTAGTTCTACGTTGACACACGTTGAATATCTCTGTGTGAGTTCTGAGGGACTCCTGGAGAGTGTCAATACCTTGCTGTATCCGACTCCTGACTGCTGAGTAGGTTCATATTAAACCTAAGAACTGAACCAAATTTCTCCATCCTTACTGCGGAGTGACTGAGTGGCAGGATGCTGTCAGCGGCTCCTGGCTGGTTGCCCAGGAATTATAAAGACAAGGAAAGTTTCTTACAGTCTTTTTTTTATTTCAATCTTTACAGAGAGAGGCTATAGAACCCAACCTCATGGATAATGGCGTTGTCCTGAGTGAATCTCCACCCTCCCCCGTCTCTTCCTCATTCGTTGTCGTCGTCAACATCATCATCTTCATCATCATCTCCTCTATGGTTGCTGCTACATGCCCTCTGTCTTTGAGCTCTTTGCTCTCCTACTTTTAAGACTCGCAGGGTTCTGGGAGTTGGAGAGCATGGAATGCTCTGGCTCTCCCATGACTTCCCAACTCCCCCCCCCCCCATCTGCCTGTGAGGTGCGACCTCCCTCAAACCTCTGTTGTAATTCTATACTGTCTTCCTCTTCCTTTTCCCTAGAAGGATCAGGGTGGGAAGGTGATCTCCACCATTCCTCCTCTGCCCAGTCCCAGACGCTGAGTGAGAAGTGATACTTTCAGGATACATATCCTTTCAAGGAGGTTTTACAAGTTACATGAAACTTTGAACAAACCGTCATAAACAATAATAACATTTGAAAAGTCCCTGGGATTTCCCCCTCAGGACAGTTGATGGGAGAAGCAATGGGAGTTCATTAGGGCGGTCTTTGCCTTCCTTCCTCTGCTGGAATCTGGCCTAAAGGCTGCTGTCCATTAGAATATAAAATAATGAGCTAGAGAGAGAAGTAATCTGACCAGGTTTAAGGTCAGAAGTAATCTGACCAGGTTTAAGAGGCAGGAAAGTCTTGCTGCCTTCCCTTAAAAAAAACCAGCCTTTAAGACCAAAAAGCTGACCGCTTTTTGCAACCTGCATCATGGAGTGCTGATAAACCGCCTTTGCATCCATCATACATTTTGTATCAATGACCTTAGTAAACAACTTCTGCAGGTATTGCATCTCCCATAAATAGATTGCTCCGAGTTTATGGGGTACCTTCAGATTTCAATGACACAACATTTTTTTCATTGATAGAGAACATAAAGAGCTGGTGATGTATGGGATATTATAGAGCCTGGCTACTTGCATGTTTGGATTTATCAATGAACTCCTCCCTCCCTAAAAATAAAAATAAAACCTCAGTCGTTCCAAACTCAGTAACAGCGGCTCAGGTGATAATCTAAATGCCAGTTTTATACTTGCTGCAGTTGCAAATGATTCCTTTGTTGCGTTTCCTCAGTATGCTGCAGATATATGACAGAAAATTGATTTAGGCAAGTATTTATTGATTTACTTTCTAGCAAGAAAAAAATGTACATTAACATGAATGCACTTGGGTTCTCCTCTTCTTTCCATCTCTTGCTGAATTCCCTTCTGATGTGGCCATTCCCTTAAGGAAATAACATGTTCTAGTCTGGTGTGGAAGAGGCTTCTTTTCCTATGACTTTGGCATGTGATACCCAGGCAGCAGTCACGAAATTAAAAGGCTCCTGCTTCCTGGGAGAAAAGCAATGACAAACCTAGACAGCATCTTAAAAAGCAGAGACATCACCTTGCCGACAAAGGTCCGTATAGTTAAAGCTATGGTTTTCCCAGTAGTGATGTATGGAAGTGAGAGCTGGACCATAAAGAAGGCTGATCGCCAAAAAATTGATGCTTTTGAATTATGGTGCTGGAGGAGACTCTTGAGAGTCCCATGGACTGCAAGAAGACCAAACCTATCCATTCTGAAGGAAATCAGCCCTGAGTGCTCACTGGAAGGACAGATCCTGAAGCTGAGGCTCCAATACTTTGGCCACCTCATGAGAAGAGAAGACTCCCTGGAAAAGACCCTGATGTTGGGAAAGATTGAGGGCACTAGGAGAAGGGGATGACAGAGGATGAGATGGTTGGACAGTGTTCTCGAAGCTACGAACGTGAGTTTGACCAAACTGCGGGAGGCAGTGGAAGACAGGAGTGCCTGGCGTGCTCTGGTCCATGGGGTCATGAAGAGTCGGACACGACTAAACAACAACAACAACCCAGGCAGAAGAAGTCAGGAGAATGAAAGTGGGGGGGGGGGAAATTTGGTTCAGTTTGCATTTTAATGTAAAACTACATGGCATCATGGTTCTCAGGGAAGGGACTTCCTGTGATGTCACATGACATCAGCTGTCAATCAGTTTGATGTGAGGTGCTCACTTTCTACTACTTACTTAGCACTGACCAAAACAAATGCATGTATATACAAATGCAGCTCTCCTGCCAGATCTGCACTACTGTATGCAATTCTTCACTCAAATAATGCATACACATATTCGTATATTATGGGTGTGTGTATAAATGTTAGTGAAAACAAACAAACATGTATTATAGGAAACTGCTTGTTAAAAACGTATATAAGGCAAAGTTGCATACAAAAAATGGTATATTGAATATGCGTGGAAATGCTGGTGAATTTTCATGGGGTCTTTGTAAATAAATAAATCTGCAAACTGATTCTGAAATACAGAGAACTGAAGGTAAGTTAGTAAAAAGCAGGTACCAAGAGAAAGTGAAATTGACATCCCTAGTAAGGATGATGTATAAATGGGTTACTACACAGCTGTAGGAATTGCATGTTTAGATGAGCTAAGACTAGTGCCACTTACTAAAGGAGCTGGAAACTATGAGTGACAGTTCATATTCTGATAAATCACCCTGAATGAATTTTTCATCTGTTCCCCCCCCCTCCCTTGTTGACAATCATGCTTATAAACTAAGTGGAAGGATAATCAGCAATTACTGGTTGATTTGAGGATTTAAGGCTAAGAGGAAATAAGAAGCATTCGACTGCACTGGTCCGACTGCACTGGCTACCAATTAGTTTCCGGGCCCAATTCAAAGTGCTGCTTTTGACCTATAAAGCCTTAAATGGCTCAGGACAGCAATACCTCAAGGACAGCTTCTTCCCATATGAACCTACCTGGACCCTGAGATCAACTTCTGAGGCCCTTCGTCGTGTGCTTCTTCCTCGAGAGGTCCAGTGGGTGGCAACATGTGAAAAAGGCTTTTCTTTCTCTCTTTTGCCATGGATGCCCTTTTGTGGAATGTTCTCCCCAGGGGGTTTTGCCTGGAGCCTTTATTATGTACCTTTAGAAGCCAGGCAAAAATGGTCCTCTTTAATCAGCCTTTGCTTGATTGACATCCAATGCCCTTTTAAAATGTGTTTTTTTTGGGGGGGGAGGGGACATTATTGGCATTTTTTATTATGTATTTTGTGTTTTTATATTATGATCTTATCCTGTGAACTGCCCTGAAATCTGTAGGTATAGGTCGGTATAAGAATTTAATAAATAATATAATAATAATTTTCCATGGTTGTAACTTGCCCTGGGACCTGCTAGTGAAGGAGGGTAATTAAATGAATAAATACACAAGGGGTGATTTCTGGTTTTCCAGTGTTCGGCAATATAGGACCACACCGAAAAGGAGAGGGCTGCTTGAATATAAAGGAATAAATTTCGTTTTATAAATTTGTAAAAAGCTGAACGTGGATTAAAAGTCATATAAGCAAACTTAGTAGTGTCAGTTGAGAGTTGAGAGTAGTGTCAGTTGAGTGCTGGTGGTTGCTAGGTTGCGGAGGTCCTTGTGACACACCCTTCGTTGTGACACCTCCCTCTGCTGCTCCCTCTGCTGGTCACTAGGGCTCTAGAGGCATAGCCATCTCCTTTGGTTCGATCATTCAGCGAGTGAGAGAGAAAGTGGATGGAGATGTAAGTAGACTTTCTCATCAGGCCTTTGGTTGATTTGATTGACATCCTATGCCCTTTAAAATGTGGTTCTTTTTTTGGTGTGTGTGTGTGTGTGTTATTGGATTGTTGTTTTTATATATGTGTAGATATAGGGCAGTATATAAATTCAATAAATAAATAAATAAAAATTAAGCATCACTAATGACAGTGAAAAATAGGAGGTTTTAGTCTAGTGCAGGGATGGTCAGCCTTGGCCCTCCCAATGAACTCCAGAACCCATCAGTCCCAGCTGGCATGGTCTATGCCCAGGAATCATGGGTGCTGTAACCCAGCAACATCTACAGGGCCACCTCACCTCTGGTCTAGTGCATAAACCCAAAGAACTTAGAATTCAGTTTATACTGGGGCAGTCCCAGGTATTTGGGCCCACAGTAACACATCTTTTCATCACCACGATCTGTGGAGTTAGCGGCTTATTCTAAGTCCAAAGACCACCGAATCAAAATTCTAGGCAAGACAACATCGTTCATGCCAAGGCTGCTTCATAACTTACAGTTATTGTGTGCACCTGTATTAGCCACACAAAAACAGTAACAAATATATGTTTTAAAATGTGCACTACAGATGTGGATACTCAGAAAGGAGGCCCCAAATCATCATGGTCTACCGTACCTCTGTTGGGAAAGGGTAAGTACTGTTTTTGAGGCTGTATCATGTGACGTGTCCCACATGACAGGAAGGATGCGACTAGTTCTGAGTCATGTGCTATGTTAGAAGCATGACCAGGAACTAAACCTATGTCTCCTGGTTAACAATCTAGTGCCCTTCTTTCCATATCCCTATAAATACAACTGATTAAAAAGAATGGAATGGCCAGTATTGGGCCAGCTCATGTTGATTTAGGCCCTGAGGAACAGCATTTTTACTCTGGAGCAGTTAAAGGAGTAATCTTTAACAACCTTGCAGGGTTTTCTTTCCTTCCTGAAGGAGAAAGGAGCTGATTAAGTTAAGTGATTGCCACGTGTATTATAAGTTTAACAAAGCTCACATCATATTTTCCCCCTTACATGCCATACAGTAATTGTGCAAAATGCATGATTTTACTTTGGCAGCATTATTCAAACTTAATTACAGTGCTAAGAAGCAACCACAACTGAAAGAGAAAAAGCTACGTTGCTCCAGAGATCAGCGTGGCATTTCTGGCTTTAAAAAAAAAGACATAGTTCTTTTGTCAGGGAAATAAACTGTGTGGAAAGAACTTTTTTGCTGTACAGAAAGCACATTTAAAACAAACTTTAAACAGACATCTGAATAGATTTAAACAGCTACTTGGTCCGTAGCTTTTAAGATAACGCTTCTTTCATTGCCTTCCCATAGTTCAGTCCTTTATACACAATAGACCCTAGATATTTTTATTAAGGCCCTGGAGGTAGATTGTTCTCTTAAGTAAAACAGATGTTAAATAAGGAAATGACAGAAGGCCGTGCATTTCAGCAGTGGCATAGCGTTTGTTGCCAGCACCCGGGGGGGGGGGGCTGCATGGAGGGGGGTGGGAGGGAGGGAAGCAGACTGAGTACACATGTTGCTGATAAGAAAAGAAGAGTCATTCCATTGTCTGCAGAGGTCACGTCCTGGTTCACGTGGAAAAGCTGTTTTCAAGGGAGCCCAGCAATGGAAGTGGACAGCTGTATAGAGGCAGCACCGGGTGTTGAGATTTTGCACCCCTAGCAAATTTGTGCCTGGGGCAACCACCCCTGTACTCCCCACCACTTGTTGTTTAGTCGTTTAGTCGTGTCCGACTCTTCGTGACCCCATGGACCATAGCAAGCCAGGCACTCCTGTCTTCCACTGCCTCCCACAGTTTCGTCAAACTCATGTTTGTAGCTTCAAGAACACTGTCCAGCCATCTCGTCCTCTGTTGTCCCCTTCTCCTTGTGCCCTCCATCTTTCCCAACATCAGGATCTTTCCCAGGGAGTCTTCTCTTCTCATGAGGTGGCCAAAGTATTGGAGCCTCAGCTTCACGATCTGTCCTTCCAGTGAGCTCTCGGGGCTGATTTCCTTCAGAATGGATATGTTTGATCTTCTTGCAGTCCATGGGACTCTCAAGAGTCTCCTCCAGCACCAAAATTCAAAAGCATCAATTCTTCGGCGATCAGCATTCTTTATGGTCCAGCTCTCACTTCCATACATCACTACTGGGAAAACCATAGCTTTAACTATACGGACCTTTGTTGGCAAGGTGATGTCTCTGCTTTTTAAGATGTTGTCTAGGTTTGTCATTGCTTTTCTCCCAAGAAGCAGGCATCTTTTAATTTTGTGACTGCTGTCACCATCTGCAGTGATCAAGGAGCCCAGGAAAGTAAAATCTCTCACTGCCTCCATTTCTTCCCCTTCTATTTGCCAGGCCACTATTCCCCGCCACTACACCACTGCATTTCAGCCAGGTTGGTCAGCAAGGCACTAATGTTTGCTACCTGGATTATTTTAGCAAGGACATGTATTTGAGAGAGTGAGAGGTTTAGCCTCTTTTTTTTCAGCCTAAGGGATTTTTCGCTTTGAAGCAACCTTCCGAGGACCACGTCCCCATGGTGGGCAGGGTTAGAGGCAACAGCAGACTGAGCAAGGGATGTGAATTTTACCTTTGTACATAGGTTACTTTCAGCACACACTAGCACACCCCTCACTTTGCCCCATCCAGAGAAGAAAGAGGAATTATTGGAGGTCGAGGACACATTCCAGCCAGGCACAAACGCCCAGGGTGGGGAGCATTATTGGTTGGCTGATGTAAGGAATTTGGAATTCAACTCTGGAATTTTGTGTTTTTATGTGTGTTTCTAAGGAGCTAAATCTAGACCGAGTCATGCTTGGAGTAGATCTGTGGAAATGAAGGAATTTTTAGTTATAACTGAAGGCCTGTTAACTTCAACAGGTCTACTTTAAAACCCAACTAAGTCTGGCCACAACTTAGCATTTCCTTAAGAAGAATGAAATGAGGTTCTTGAATGAAGAACACACATGCTGCTGGACTCTCCATTGATTATGTTTTTAATCCTTTCCCAGGCACAAATCACGGTAGCCGTGTGCCCACATATTGAGGCAACTGGTTTTGACAATCAGTGCCTCTGCAGAAGTGCTGTCTGGTTGTAAGCACAAAGTCACCCTTTACTTGTTCCCATGTGTACCCCAATTGTGAGTTGCCACTCAATTGTAATTTGCATTGAAACAACAACTACGGCTAAATCTGGATGTGAATGGGCTCTGGACTGCTCAGAACCGTGCATTTATTTGTTTCTGTTTCAGTTTTTAGCTCCGGTACATCTGTGCATTATAGGAAAAAAGTTCGGGGCATTGTGATGTAACGTGTTTGCAAGTGACCTGTTTAGCAGGGCTGTAGGGAACTGCTGTTAGAACAGAAGCTCAACATGATCCATTTAAACAGCTCTAGAACTGGAAGGTGAGACTGATGGACTATCTGTAGAAGTACAAATGGATCAGAGGGAAGGAGGGACAGTTGCAAACAGAAGTGTATTGAGACCAAATCCTTTGGGGACGTGAGATGGCGTGTGATCTGCCTGGCCATTTAAAAGACAAAGCTAACTCCTTCTTGACTTCTTGCTAACTCATCAGAAGCTGCTCCTCAAAAAAGTGCTCAGCATTCCCTTAAGGTCAGTCAAATGAGAGCAAAATGCACTGGGACCCTCCCTCCACCCTCTGTACTAGAGAAGTACAGAAAAAGGCACTCACCTGGTGTTGATAATAGAGTGCTCTGCACTTTACAAGTGCTGTATGAATGATGAACAGCAACACCTAATGGAGCAACAGCTCCGTCAAAATAAACCTGCCCTCAAAATGTGCTGTGGGTGGCGATGGTGCGGAATGCAAAGGTAAGATACTGGAGGGGGACACTTTGCGCCAGCCAATTAAAATGTTGAGGAATGGCGGCAAGCAAAATGATTTCTTTTTTGTGGCTGGTGCAGATCCAGCTTTGTGACTCTTCAGTTTTATCTTCATGCACTGGTGACAGGGAACCTGTGGCCCTTCAAATGTTGCCAGACTCCAGCTACCACTATCCATGACCACAAATCCACCCCCCCCCCCATCCCTGCCCTACATGCTAGGGGAAAATGCTAAACGATCATTTGCTTAGCCAGGATATATATTCAGTAAACTCCAAGGAAGTTTATCTTGGTGGAAGGGCACAGGGCTTACTTTTGCCCTTACAGAGGATGATGCTTGTGCTGTCATTTGTTTGGATTTTAGCAAGCTCAGGCATGGAGAGCTGCTTGAAATTACCTTTTCACCCTAAGTCGGTTTGGGACCAGTCCAGAGTATTTTCTTTCTCTCCAGGCGGCCTCTTAGTCAAATCCTTTCCACCAAAGGAGAATGAACAAGGCAACTTAATAAACAACCTTGCACTCATCCGCTGGAAGGAGGGGGGAGAATGATCCAAGGATGCACATCTCAGTGGCAACGCGAGGGCTGAGAAGGATGCAGACCCTGTCCATGATGAGGACCTAGTGTGGAAGCTAGAGCTATTAACCCAGGAAAGGTCTAGAGGACACTGGGACACATACAAGGGCGTACCCACCACGGGGCAAGTTAGGGCAGCTGCCCTACTCTAGAAGCCAGCTGCCCCCCCCCTCAGGCAAGGCCAAGCACGGCGGGGAACCAGGGAGCGCGGCGTGGTGGGCGGGAACGCCGAACTCGCGCTCCGCTGAGCTGGGCTCTGCCTCCGCCCACCAGCCCTGCTTCTAGGGAGGGGCACAGCCCCGCGGAGCGCGAGTTCGCCGTTCCCGCCCACCGCGCTGCGCCCTCCCTCCAGCTCCCCGTCGCGCCCTCAGGCAAGGCCAAGCGCGGCGGGGAACCAGAGAGCGCGGCAGGGGGGCCTTCCTGCCCTGGCGAACTCCTGCCTTGCTGCCCCCTTTCCTGGCGCAGCGGCGGCTGCACTATTGCCAGCGCCTCCCCAGCTTTCCTCTCTGTGACAAAGGCGACCGCCTTTGGCCAGGGTCTTTTCGATTGGGCCATCGTGAGGCAGCGGGAGGAGCTTGGCTCCGTCATCTGCCCGCATGCAAAACCGTGCAGGGGTCGGCAGTTGCTGAGAACAGGGTCGCAAGGAGAGGGGCGTCTGCGCAGTTCCAGATCTCTCTCTCTCTCAATCTCTCTCTCAATCTCCCAGCTGGAGGGAGGTCGCGCCACGGTGCGCTCTGTCGGGCTGTGCTCCGCCTCTGCCCATCAGCCCGGCGCCTCTGACTGCACTTTCCCCGCCCACTTTGTGGCCCCTCCCCTTCCGTGCCTTGGCCCCTCCCCTTGCCCCCCCTAGTTTTGATCCTGGGTACGCCCATGGACACATATCTGCCAGCTCCTCCTTCCACAAGTCATCTGTGGGGTCATTGTTTGCGGCTGAATCTTCTCCCTCTTCCTGAATAGGCCCTTTCTTACAAGGAAATATCTGTTTCCAGCCAAACAGCTTTTTCTATGGCGACTCTGGGCTTCCCAATGCTGCTGTCTTTGTGGTTCAGGGGTGGTGGTGGTGGTGAAGGGAGAGAATCAGGGATCAAGGAGGGCTTGAGTTGAGGGTTATTGGTGCGGCCCATGCAAGGTGTGCATGAGACAGGTCACTTCAGGCAGTCTTGGGGACAATTGTGGGTTCCTCCAGGCAGTGGCCGGGGAACCCTCTCCGGCACCCGGAGTGGGATGCCAAGAGGCGGGGTGCACACGCAACGCCCGTACGGACTGCGCATGCACGGCATCCTTTACAGAGTGAGCATGTGCAGCATCCCGTATGGAGTGTGCATGTGGGGCAGCCTGTACTTGTGAGAGGCAGCCCGTACGGTAGCCATGCGAGTTGCGCCCATACTGACTGCGCGCGTCCTCGGCTGCTCTACAGCTGGGGGGGAGGCAGGGGCCATCTTGTCACCCCCCCAGAGTGGCACCCGGGGGGAACCGCCCCCCTCCGCCCCCCAGTTAGTACGCCCCTGCCTCCAGGTCATCAGTTGTATGGGGTTTTCTTATGAAAAGGTCTTCCTGGGCTCTCAGTTGGGTGGGATCTTGGCAGACACATGAGAAGGGCCACATAGCTCAGTGGTGGAGCAAATACTGTGCATGCAGGTTCAATCCCTGGCATTTCCAGGTTGCACTGAGAAAGATCCCTGTACCCTAGAGAGTACAGACCTGGGTTGCTGGACTCCAATTCACATCAACTCCAGGCTGCATTGCTAACAGTCAGGATGATGGGAGTTGTAGTTCAGTAGCACCTGGAAGCAGGGCCAGCTCTAGGGGTAGGCTGGGTGGCGCGGGGCACCAGGGTGCCGGGTCGGCAGGGGGGCGCTGCGTGGCAAAGCCGCGCGGAAACCACCAGCCGCAGGAAGAAATGGGGCGGGGCGGGGGCGCCGGAGCGATCTGCGCACCACGGCGGCAGGGCACCCAACCTGCTTAAGACGGCCCTGCCTAGAAGTTCGCCATCCTTGTTGTGAAAAAATACTGAGTTAGATGAAATTAGTGGTCTGATTTGGTAGAAGGCAGTTTCCTGTGTAGCACTGTTCAGACTCCTGGTGTGGTTTGAAATGCTTGTTCCGGTTTCAGTATCCTATTTGGAGATAAGGAATCTTGTTTTCTTATCTCAGCCATTAGCTCAAAAGTCATTTTAAAAGTACTTTTATGATGAAAAACCACACGTAGATCATTACTCGTCACAACTGGGTATCCATCTCTTTTGTTGGAAAAACCAAAATCAGGCATGGATTCCTAGCACAGATGCAGCCTCTTAAAAAAGAAGAAGAGAGGCAGCTAAACAGCTGGAGTCACACTCAATTTATCTGAATACCCTGACTCATTTATATTATGGTCTGCTTACTAATACATCCTGATTGATTCATTTCAGAAATGCAGTGCAGCTAATAAATCACATTACAAATCGTAACACATGAGAAGTCAATAAACCTTCTGCTATATTAAGATGCAAAAGCAAATCTTGACAAGACACAGCGCTAAATGCCCATCAGGCACAGCAGTTTATGCTGTAGTGCGGAACACCGACAGGGCCACCAATGTAAAGGCTCTGCAGTGTAGCTCCTGAAGAATTGCTTCCTGAATGGATGGAAACCTGACCCTCTCTGGCATATCTTAATGGACTTTCTGGTTTATATAGGGCTAAAAACAGAGCTCCGCATGTATTTTTACTCATTTCCCCCTACAAGGAAGTGTAGAAAGACGCCCCCCCCCCTACCCTGCCCTCCAATGTCACCTTCCTCTCAGCAGGGTTCTGATAACAGAAGCAAACTTGGCTGCAAGAAGGACCCATTGGATTTTGTGGTGGGCAAATAGGGAGTGCTCCCCTGTGTGACCCTTTTGATCTTTTGACCAGCTGTCCTCGCCATATTTTGCCATTGTCACATCTAGTATGGCTCTCAGCTCTCAAAGATCAAACATCAGAATTCCAGCACCGGGGACAAGAATAACTTGCAGGAAGGCTGGATAAGGTTTTCCTGAAGACTTCATTCAGTTTGTCTGAAATACAATGGTTATTTCCCTCCTCTTATGAATTTCTCTATGCTCTCTGTGTACTGGCACATCCAGGAATTGAAGTAAGGGCCTATTTCAAAATATCCCTTACTGGGCGTGAGCTGAAAACGGAAACATTCCACCTTGCTGTCACTTCCCAGGATTTCTGGGTGGCAAATGTGATGGCAATCATGCTCAGAAGAGCCACTACCAAGGATGTGGCCCATTGTGCCAAACCATGTGCTCAATGACCACTTGGTCCGTTTTGTGCTGTAAGAACTGCATGGCTGTTTTTAAGATCCAGAGCACATTTTATTGGGTCCCCTTGCCCCCGTGCCAGGTTCTTACTGATGCCCACGGCCCATATGCTGTTATGGACCACCATGTGGAGACCATTTTCAGTGCACTCCCTGTGGCATTAATAATGTGCACTCCATTTCTAGGCAAAAGACATCAGATTAAACATTCTGAGCATGTCTGGCCCCTGCTGCCATGGTTTTCTAGCTGCCTGTTCTGCACGTAGACAAAAATCTATTGAAGTGCATATAGACTATATTACATCTCCTTGCTTGATGTAATTAGTTGAGTCTCTTTTGGTTTGAGAGAACTTTTTCCCTGGAACAAAATTGATTTTTAAGTTATCTGATTTGTATTGAATAGTGTATTCAAATCTCCTTTCCCAGAATCCACAGACCATCTTCCTGACCTGCATTGACTGAAAATATCTCAGAATAGTTTTTAAACCAAATGCACTTACTCCCAGCACAGTTTTCCTTCCTAGCAAAAGAATTTAATGCTCCTTGTTTGGGCTGGATTCTTTCTCAACAACCCCCCCTTCATTGTTTAAGGCCAGGTTCTCATTTTCTGAGATCTCTTGTCTCCAGGTTTGAATATGAGGCGAAGAGACATAGCTGGGAATACAGATTAATGTATGTAAGCATTATTGAGTATTTATAGTGCAGATGTGCGGTTCTGCTTTCATAAAAGCGAAACCCACAGATGTTACGCTTCAACATGACAAGCCATTTTTATTCTGGTTAGGAAAAGATCTTCCGTTTTCTGGTTAGGAAAAGATCTTCCACAAAGGAGGCGAAGCTCCTGGGATTCGGCAACCGCAGCAGCTTTCAGAAGCCCCCAAACTCTTCAATTCAAAGAAAAGCTAAGCTCCTTTCCCCCAGAAATAATCTTTTCTTTAGCAGGTGTGTGTGTGTAAAACATATGTCTCTGAATCCTCAGCTGGTGTAATTTCAAAGATGAAGTCAAGAGAACAGTGTTGATTTAACTAGACTTGAGATACAGCCTACAGAATTTAAGGGTAAGGAGTCACATACACACAGCTATGGCTACAGCTGGGCTTCTCGACAGGTGCTTCTGCAGGGCTTGAAGTGGGAGATGTGAGTGAGGCATGGATCAGAGAAGGGGGACTGCAGGTAGTTCCAAGTTAAGATGCTAGCATCACAGCACAGAATTCTCTTGGTCTTGGGAATCAGGTGATACCAGAGCCGATCCTGTGCAGCTGGCTGCTGGCTGGTTGGCATTGCCCTGTGAAAGGGTCTTCTTGGTGATGGGTCCCTCTTTGTGGAATGCCCTGGTGAGGCGCATCTTTCTTCCTCATTATTAATGCCCCCCCCCTGTCAGTGGGTCATCCCTGCAGAGACAACACTCTAATCAGCTCCGAGTGTGGGATGAAAGTTCCTAAATTATTGGTATAGGAACTCATAGGAGTGGCTTCTAAGCGCCATGCGGTCTGAGCTACAGCAACCTCCTTACACACTGAGTTTGTCTGGTAGACTGGGGGGTTTTGGTGGATGGGGAGGACAAAGACTTGATGACCTAGTACCTCCCAAGGTGAGCTAAACCTGGCAGGGCAGCTTTCTCTATGGTCTTAACCCTTTCAAGCATTAACTAGACAGGTATGTTGGTTATATGAGACTGATTACCCCCCCCCCCAAAAAAAGGAGTGTTTGAGAGAGACAGGATTGTGCATGTGATCTGGGAGACAGTTCCAAGCATACAGAGCAGCGAGGAAGAAAGAGTAGAGACTTCTCAGGAAGGAGGAGAACGTTGGGTGGTGGTGGCTTATGGGTGAGGAGTTCAGAACCTTCCCCATGCCAGCTTGTCTCTCACTGCTTTCGTTTGCCCTTTCTCTTGAGCTGAACTCATATACCAAGAGTGTGCTCGGTTGGGAGAAAGTGCTAGCAGTGGGAGGATGAGCCATAGGCAGGAAAAGGATTCTGCTCACTTCATGTATAGTACACATCCCTTTTTCTGATTTTCTCAACACCACAGTCTGTGCGATCAGGGCGCGACCTGTATGCAAACATATGAGCCTGCCGAAATCGCATCTCATTGAGCCCCGAGGAGAAACAGAAGGATAACACAGCCCATAGACAGCAAAGGGACAAGTCTCTCTGTATTGTCCTATGACAGTATACTTTCAGAGGATTTCTGCCTTTCTTCTACGGTATGCACAGTATGGGTGTTCTGTACTTGGTACATATGGCGCCTTGCCTGCTAGTTCCATGAGTGATTTCTCCTAGTGAGTCAGGAGCATGCTTCAAAATATTTGTCTTTGAAGTAACAGTGATATAAGGCTCTGGTATGCAGGAATCGTTGGAGGAAATAGCTTAACATATTTTAAAATATTTAAGGAAGTTTTTTTATGTTTAGCGTTTTATTATCTTATATACGTTGGAGGCTGCTCAGAGTGGCTGGGGAAAATCAGTCAGATGGGTGGGGTACAAATAACAACAACAACAACAACACTTTATGATGTAAACTTGTACTGTAGATTCTCCCGTAGTTACACTGTTAGGCACTTATATGCCAGCAGTGAATGGCTTTCTTTCTTCCTTTCTTTTCCAATACTGCTTTAATTGATAGATCAATTGCTCCCCCCCCCCCCGCAAGGCTAGCCACACACACAGAACTGGAAATTAGGGATCTGAACCATTAAAAACATGGGGATCCTTCCGAATCGTTATTTATATTATTTACTTTTTTAAAAGCTTCCTGATTTGGTTTCTGTTTAGACATTTCGAACCAGTTTTGAACCAGCTCAGAGACGCTTCTTGCACACTGACATTATAAAACTCTAAGGCTGTGACCCAAACTCCCCCTTATGTAGGGGCTGTGGGGGGTTTGAAATGAGTGGAGGCACCTCTCTGTTCACGTCTGCTGGTTCAGCAAGCCTCCCACCGTATGTTGAATTGGTGGATGAGTGGAAGATCCACCAGTGATGGGGCCGCCAGAACAGCCCAGTTGACAGCTGTGAAATTGAGTGTTCTGACAATGGGCCGGGGCTGAGACAGCCTGGGATCCACTGGATCCTATATTGCTCTCTCAGGGATTGCGCCTGAATTGCCTCCCCCCCCCCCCCGGGCAACCTTCCTTTGTTGCCACAGCGAATTAGGTAAGCTTGCCTTTAAATGCAAAGCGAATCAAGATTTCTCCATTCCCTAGTTGTGATGCACAGGGGTATTGTGGTTGTGCCTCTATCATTACGAGTTCATTGGTTCCCTCTATTTGCAGGTATCATGTTGGGATCATAATTCAGCGTAATCCTTGAATGGTGGACAGTGGGGGTTTGCAGAGACGACTGCGGCCTGTCTTGTTTTCCAGCTGTTTTTTTTTTAAAAAAAAATCTTCTCATTGCACATCTTGGACACGATGGTGTGAAAACGTAAGTAGCGATAGCCATCAGCTTAGATGACATTGAAAAACCTTTGGTAGACCTTCATAGGTGAATGGAGATCTGCACGCCCAGCACCGGTGGACCTCTGAAGGTCAGAAAGAAAAAAGGGGATAGCGATCATACCCTTCCTGTGAATTCTGAAGGCAACCAGCTGGCTGCTTCTGGAAATGGGATGCTGTACTTGACAGATTGCGGTCTTTCCCAGCAAGGGAATTCTCTCGTTCCTATTTTCAATTTCAATGAAAATTGAAAATTTCACCAGAGAAACCATGTCATTAGTTCCCTAGCAACCACCCACAGCCGACTTTCTGCTTCTGGGGTCATCAGAATGAGGTTTCCCACAGACCGAGACTCATTACCACAAAGGATAACATGGCCTTCCTTTACGCATTATTAATAACTGTATAAAAACAGAATAGTGCATCTAAAGGGCTTTCTAATATAAAGAAAAGAATGATTAGACCACTATCCATCTTCTACTTGTAATCCATGCATTGAATGTTTCAATGACAGAAACTGAAATTTGCTATGCCCTTTGCTATGCCATCCATCCAAGTCCTGGGGACAAGAGGACTTCATAGGACCTTCTTTTGGACATCCAGTCAACCTGTGAAGGTTTGCAGCTTCCTGCTGTGGAGATGGGGAAGTTGGGGGCAGGCTTAACCAGTGTCATTAAGTTGGCATGCTAGGTTTGTTTTTGTTTTTTGCAACGGGCAATGGCAGCCAATGCTGTGCATTTCTCAAAAAAAGAAACGTCCCCTCGCATCAGGCCGTTGTGCTCGGTCATGTGGGCAGAGATGTCGGGCACTGGAAGGCCGGAAAGTCTTGTGTTCTAATTAGAGCTGGGTTTGCAGTAGCCCCTCTTCTTCTTTGGAAATGCTTGAGTGTTGTGATTAGCTATCATGTATGCCAGGGAAGCACCTCATGCTCCCGTAAGGACTGGGCTCCAACTGTGCTGAGTGATTTTTCTATGCGCATGCATATGCAACAGTTCAGGGAGAGGAAGGAGACAAGAACGAGCATAAGATGATCAAGGTGATGGTTGGCATATGATGTTGGTGGCATGTGTTGCTGTTGTTTGTATTCATCGGCCCACAAGCAGATGGTCATATTTATACATTTGGTTGTTGCCTGAAATGGTTCCATGAACATTTTGTTCAAACATTATTATTTTTTAAATGCAAACCTTTTTGCCATTTGAGATGCCGAACTTGAATACTGGTTCCTTGGCTCATCAAACTTGGGTTTCTTTTTCTTGGTTGGCAAGCAAAAGTTTTCTGTGTTACTCCTTTTACCTTGAAATAACTTTTATTTAGCCCCCAAATTCCAAAGACTGTACCCTCAATGCCTAGTGATAAAAATCATGCTGTTGTTTTAATCTTCTCTAGAAAAAGCCTAATTATCCTAAACCATCTTAAAAATAACCCCCCAAAAGCACAGGTTGGATTGTATGTAATTCCAGCTATAGGATCTATTGAATTTCAAGTACAGCTGTGTCTTGGATCCCAAATGCCTTGGTACTCGGACGTTTTGGCTCCCGAACACTGCAAAGTGAGTAGTTCGGCTTGTGAACGTTCTTTGGAACCCAAACATCCAACAGGGCTTCCACGGCTTCCGATTGTCCGCAGGAGCTTCCTGCAGCCAATCAGAAGCCGTGCTTTGGTTTCCAAATGTTTTGGAAGTCGAACGGACCTTGGAACGGATTCTGTTTGTCTTCTGAGGTACCACTGTAGTAGTATTTCGTTTCATTTTATTTTTCCTAAGGGAACTCAAGGGAACTTGTTAAATTCTTCCTTGATTTGTATCCCATTGTGGTAGAGTAGTTTAGAACAATGGTCTTCAGCTGGTGGGTTGTGGCCTGATCCAAGGTAGGCCGCAACAGGAGCACTACTACCATGTAAATTATGGTAAAAGATTAAGAAATGAATCAATGAATCCCCGAATGCATGTTTGGGTTAAAAGTGTCTCCTGGGTCTTGAAGATTCCTGGTTTACAGCCACAGACAGTCAGGCAGAGTTGCTTGTTGCCTGCAAGTGTTTCAGCGGAGCAAGCCAAGCAACATTCAACATGGGAAGGCGAAATAAACAATTTTAAAAATCCAGGATCATAAGCCAAATATTCATGTGACGTGTACTTGAAGCAAGAAATGCAACATAAATTTTGAGGGCTTGAGCAGAAAGTTTGGAAGGTTAGGCAAAGAGTTAAGAACATGAGGAATGGAATTGTCCGGGTGGCTTAGAATTCTGTACCTAAATGCTGTGGTTGTCATCTACTATATATCACAGGCAGGGGTTCCATAACCTTAATATGCTTACAATTTTGGTCATACTATTTCTGGGGGAGAGCTTTGCTACATTTTGAAGGTTTGCCATAACTGAGGGCATGAGATGTGGAGCTCATTGGACACTGGAAGGGTGTTGGTGTGCAGAGTATGTCTCAGGAAATTGGAAATTTCCAGGCACTATGCAGCCTTTGGGCTAGAAATGTTCAATAAATATAGGAATTCCCCAAAGAAGCTGCTGTGTTCCATGTTTCATATTTTGCACTGGAAGCCAAGACTGTGCAATACATATCCCTTTAAGATTTCCAGTACACCTGATGCGATTCTATTACCAAGAATCTCTAAAAATACAACATGGGTGGGTTGGGGGTGGGGGGAAGAGATTTGAATACTAATGCCAAAGATTCGGCGAATTGCTATGTGTACCTTCACCTGCCTTATGTGACTTATTAATGAATCAGCAAAGGCATGTTTTATTTTTAGTGTACAGTATTAGCAGTAATTTGTAAGCATTAAGCGAGTTGTGAAAGCCTCTGCAGCATTTTGAAAGTGTGAGCATTTGTTATTAAATTAGACGAGGCTCATATGGAGGACATAATTTCCTCCTTATATATGAGCTGCCACGGAGATAGGTTGCTTAGCACGTCAGACCTGATCCTTGTTTTCCTTTGCACGAGAACACTAGGTCACCCTTCTGTGTCTCATAGAATATTTCACACCATTATCCTCACATATATCTCATTGTTATTCCTCATTGAGTTGCCACTCGGAGAGTTCAGCTCGAGTTCATTTTTCATCAGTCCTGGGTTGCTTTTTCCCTTTTGGAGACGTGCAGGGCTCTCTTCAAATTTATGGCATACTTCCCCTGAGAAACTAGCTGAAACGCAAGCAGTCTTTCATTTTTAGCAATATTGGCAGGGAACCGGATGATGCCACTTATGCCTCTAACACAACCTGCAAGTATGTGGCTGGTCCAAAGTCACACAGTTCCTGCATGGCCATGAAGCCAGGTCTATTCTACCCAAATCTAACGGCAGACAGGACACCGTACTGCAGACTTGATTTCCCTTTTAGAGTTAAACTGGCAGCATCACACTTCCTCCTAATATATTTACTAATAACATGCATGGAGAATTTCCCTGCCCCGTATCATTGCCTTTGATCAGATGAGAATGGTCAGGGTGGCTACATGTACCAGCAATATTTATGCTGAACAAGGTAGATTTGCATCAGTTTTTTCTCTCTAGAATAAACAAAAGCACTATGGGTGGCTCTTGCTTCGCATGCAGAAGCTCCCAGGTCCAGTGTCTAGCGCCTCTGCAAATAGCGCTAGGAAAAACTTATGGCTGAAAACACAGGAAAGCTACATATGATAGCCATGTTCAAATATATGAAAGGATGTCATATGGAGGAAGGAGAAAGATTGTTTTCTGCTGCTCCAGAGAAGCGGACACGGAGCAATGGATTCAAACTTCAAGAAAGAAAATTCCACCTAAACATTAGGAAGAACTTCCTGACAGTAAGAGCTGTTCGGCAGTGGAATTTGCTGCCAAGGAGTGTGGTGGAGTCTCCTTCTTTGGAGGTCTTTAAGCAGAGGCTTGACAGGCATATGCCAAGAATGCTTTGATGGTGTTTCCTGCTTGGCAGGGGGCTGGACTGGATGGCCCTGGTGGTCTCTTCTAACTCTATGATTCTATGATTCTACTACAAGTCACTGTAGACAAAGCTGAGATTGATAGACAAATGGTCTGATTTGGTATAAGGCAGAGTCCTCTGTTCTTAAGAATATCCGTTTCAACCCGGTGACTTAAGTTTCCTGAGCATTTTTAATACTGGGGTATATTCAAGCCATCAACATTTTTCAGAAACTAGCATCTAGAAATCAGAAGACGGTTTGCAGCTAAACGATGACGCTCTTGAGAAGACAAATTCTCGCAGCCAAATTAAGTGCTGCTACTGAGCCTCGTTCTTCAGTGTGTTGCACCTCACTATTCTGTCAATTATTCCTCTTAAAGGAGCATGGGAAATGGATTTTAAAAGGCTGTCACCTGTGTACATTGGTAAAGAATTCCAATTTGGCATTGTTTTTAGTTCCAATTGGCACATGTGCTGCACAAAATGGCCTAAGCGACAGAAGTTGCTGCGGAACTTCCATTTCTGAAAAAATGCTGAACACCCCAGAGAGCAGGGGTGCTGACTCGGGCACCAGATTATGGGTGCCCAATGGCACCCATGACATTACAGTGGCACGCCAGATTGCCTATTGATTTGAGGCATCTTTTTGAAGTAAATCTACATTGTAGGGGGGAAAGCCCATTCTCAAAGCAATGTGTTCTGTTCTTATGTGTGGTGTGGAGAATGATAAAGTTCTGGTCCTTCACTCTTCCTAGTCTGTTGGAGGGAGAATCTAATAAAGGAGCTTAAGATCATGGTGATGTGTCTCTTCTTGTAAGAGCTCTGCTAGATCAGGCCAAAGGCCCATCTAGGCTGGCATCTGTACTCACATTGGCCACTGCAACACTCTCTCAACTTGAGGGAAGCGCCAGCTGGGGAACCCTCAAGGGACACCGCAGGGGAAGAAGGCTCAGAGCCAGGGGATTGGTGGTGGGACAACAATGAATGGTCAGAGGGAGAAGAAGGAGCAGATTGGGAGGAGGAGGTGTCAGAAGCTGAAGAGGCAACAGGATTTAGTGAGCAGGAAGAGGCTGTGGCAGACAGCAGTTCAGACTCAGAGGCAGAAGCAGAAGCTGGAGAGGAAGGGGGCCAGGAGACAGAGGGGCAGGCTACTGAAGAATCCAGGGTGTCTCTCCATCCTGCTGCGACCAGCTCTCCTTCCCCTGGTCTAGGACACACAGAGAAATGAAAAGAGCGGAGCAGAAATTACTTGTGCGCAGATGCAGTCTGAGACTGCTTGGGAGAGGAGGAGTCTCCTTTCAGTCCTCGCAATTCCCTTGTTGGAGCAAGACCTACTGGGAGGAGCTGCTGGGGTCACTAGACTTGTGCTGTTTTGGTTTCTTGAATAAAGAGTTATCTTCACCGGCACAGTGTTTTGCTCTGATTGCTGACCTACACTTGACTCCATCTCCTGACAAAAGTTAACTTTGTGCTATATGAAATATTTTCTTTTGTCTGTCCTGCATCTTCCAATATTCATCTTCATTGAATATTCTCGAGTTCTGGTATCATGAGAGGAGAACAAACTTCTCCCTGATCACTTTCTCCACACCACATAATGTTAGACATTTGCCTTTAGTTCACCCTCTGAACTAAAAAGCCCCATGTTGCAACCTTTCCTGCAGCCCCTTACATAGGGGATTGTAATTTCTTGTTTTTTGGAGTTTAAAAGACACTTGCAAAGTATAAGTTTAACAAGCTTGATGACTAGCAACCTTAACATTAATGACTTGTGTCTTTGCTGTAATTCATTGGATCACCTGCTGTCCATGAACATCTGCTAAATTATTGAGTTCGACGCACTTCTATCATGCAAGAGAAAGACTGGCATTTGCAGTTTCCTCCAGTGACTGGAAAATGGTAAGCAAATGAAGGAAAATTGGCACATGCGATCTGTTTCTACTGCACTGCTTGACTTGGTACTGATAATTCAGCAAACTGACAAGCTGTGGCTTATGAGAATGGCACAGCCATGTTAAATTATTGCTTCTGGACTAAGATGCAGATTGAATACAACCCCTCGTCCTCCCCCCCCCAAAAAAAGGTAGAAGAGGGAAACAAAGGTCGTAATCACATGTCCATATGATTCCCCCCCCCTAAAATATCTAATTTAGGGCTATAGCACACACCTCATACAACAGTTCCATTCCATAAACTCATTCTTTCTGATGAAAGAGATGCATAGTTATTGCCATTTATGAAAATGTGCTGTCAGTTTTGCCCAAGTCCACTTCAGACACCATTGTCATAATCCTACCTATAGCCCAGATAAAGTTTAAGGTGCCAAGATAGTCAATAATTTAGAAACATCCCCGTATTTGGGATACCAGTAACCCTTTTTTAGAAATTGGTCAATAGTGGCCATGCCCTAAGGGCCACTGGAGCAGAGGAGACCCTGATGGAGATGGGGCCATGGTTCAAGTTCTATTGTCAAATATCTCATCCATCTGAGTCCCTCCCAACTATGAATCTATGGTCCATCCATCTGTCCATTATGAAGGCTCATGTCAGGGACTGACAGGGCTCTGATGGGTGTGTGACGGAGGCAGGAGGTGGACCGAGGAGAAGTTTGGTGCCACCTGCGTGGTAGGAGCCAAGGAAGGGGAAGGCTATGAGCCATCAGAGGCAGAAGTTCCAAATGGGTCAGAAGCAGAGGAGGCTGCTCAGGTGGGTGGGCTGGTCAAATCCCTGCCATCCCCTGCTCTGCTGTCCCCTAGAACCAGGAGGTGCTTGAGGAGGGAAGTACAGTGAAGACTTCCATGCAGGAAAAGTCTCAGGTTACATTCATGCACCCCATCAGACGAGGGCACATAAGCCATGGGGGTGTGGGGCATGGCCCCACTGTTGCTTCAACTGCTCTTCTGGGCAGTTGGAAAATAGCCACATAGATGCTAGAAATGTGCATTTAAGTGCCTGCTTTTGTCAATAAAGAATTCCTTCCTTGGCAGGGTATGCACAGGGCAGCTGATACGTAATAAGGGGTAAGTTCTGTAGATGAAAACCACTGTTAGTCAACGTAACTGCACCCAATATTGCAGGCTATGAGCGCTGCTTGTGTGCATCTGTCCTCAGTGTTCTCCGTTTAAAATACCTTTTGCTGAATTTTGTCCTGAGGATGCAGCCGCTCGAGTCTGTTATGGCAAAAAAGTAAAAAGTATTGTGGTACCTTAAGATGATATTTATTTTAGTTACTATTTTTTTTATTTATTAGATTTAAACACCGCCTTTCATCATAAGATCTCAGGGCGGTTCGCAAAATAAAATGCAGGGGAAAAACAAGTAAATAATGAAAACAAAACAGCAAAACAATAACAATATTGTTAAACATCTGATGAACTGGGCTCTTAATGCCACAATAAATCTGTTAGTCTTCAAGGTGCCAGACGTTTCCCCCGTGTGTGTGTGTGTGTGTGTGTGTGTGTGTGTGTGTGTGTTGACTGAATTTCATGATCATGATTTTAAAAAGAAGAGCTAGCCAGTCCTTTCGGCTACTTTGCCTTTTCCCCATCTGTTTGAAATTTGTCTCATTTCTCAATCTTGTTCCATCCTAAATAACAGAAATCATGATGCTACTTAATGCGCTAAATGAAAGGAAGATGGAGCCACAGTTGGCAGCAACTACAAAAGATAATGCAGTCGAAGTAATCAATTTATGTTTTATTGGCTCCTTCCAGCGAGCTAATGAATAAAGGTACCCTTATGCATGCTTTGCTGGAGGCTGATTAATTATCTCGACAAAATTTGCTTTTTTCCATGTACAAGTCACATGAGGTTAAATGAATCCCTGGGCATTTAATTTTGCTTGGACCTATTAAAGGAAAAGATGCTGTATCGATCATTATATTTTAGAAATGTAATCATTATGTGTATAATCCTTACATCCATTCACCTATGTACTTACGCAGTCAACCCTGTCTCTCTGTATGTCTTCATATATACCCGATATCTGTATGAAGAGAAGGCTATAAATAGAATGTAGCTATCTACACTTGTGTTTATCCATCTTTATCATCTATCTATCAGAATGTATCTCTATTTGTTTATCTAATCTCCTTGAGTTATTAAAAACAGGCAAGCTCTTTAATTCAGGGCACACGTTGAAATATCTGCACAGAAGAGCTGGATCTTGTCTGCATACTGTGCTACTTTACTACTGCCACACTGGTGCTTTTAATTAGCTCTCATTGTCTCACTATTTGGCTGAGTGGTTTTTACAGCTAACCTGAGAAAAAGGTAGGATGCAGAAATCCTTCGTCCGATATACATCAACTTAATTAGAAGCAGGAAGCATAACTTCTCCCTATGACTTTTGAGGAATAAAAAGCTCTTTAAACCAATCTTGAGGTAGTTTTCAAGCACAGTAATACCAAGATTATATATATGTAATTATAACAGCGCTATTTTTTCCCTTAGAAAAAGAGGTGCCGGAGCTCACCAAAAATGCCTCCCCTGTTCTCTTATTATAACAGGAATAGTGCCCACCTGAGAAGTCCAGCTGAAAAAAAGCCCTGTGTGTACGTCTAGCTCATATTTGAGGTCAGGCCGTAATTGCTCCACCTTAGACTTTATTAGGATGTTCAACCAGAAAAGAAGGGTTTAGAATGGCAAATACCAAGTACCAATAGTACATAAAAGCCAGAGTTGCAGATGATTACAGTACTATCACATCTCACGTGGGGGTTATGTTATGGGGGTCACGCATATGCGCCAAGATACATACACTTGAACCATCCCATGGAGCTGGCCCTGCACAACCATCCTTACCATTCTGGAGCCGTGCGCCGAGCAGGCCTTGCAACCCCCCCCCCCAAGCTTGATGGGCTCCGGGATGCTCTTGCACGAGATTTCATGGGGCTGTCCAAGTTCCTTCGAGATCTCGGGAGACCACCCACAGCCTGCATAAGAGCACCCCAGAGCCTGGAAAGCAAGGCGCAGAGCTCGAAAGTTTTTTCTGTGCCGGGAAAACCCTGCACAAGAAGAGCTTTTAAGCTCCCCCCCCTTTGGTTCACTTACCGTATTTTTCGCTCCATAAGACGCACTTTTCCCCACCTAAAAACGAAGGGGAAATGTCTGTGCGTCTTATGGAGCGAAGGCACTGGACGGCAGCGGGATCCCTCGAGCGGAGGGATGCCTCTGCCGCCGGAGCCATGGCTCCCAGCGGCGGGGGAGGGACGAGCAGCCTGAAAGGGGGCTGCTCCCCGCTCCGTCGCCACCGACAGCAGCAGAGGGGCGGGGGAGGGACGAGCAGCCCGAAAGTGGTCTTCACCTCCCTCCACTGCCACCGCCGACAGCAGTATTGATTCATAATCCCCCCCGTTTTCCTCCTATAAAAAGTAAGTGAGTCTTATGGTCAGGTGCGTCTCATGGAGCGAAAAATGCGGTAATTCGTGTAATTTCAACCAGCCAGCCTTCGACAACATCGAGTTGATATCACACATGTTAAATACGTGCCAAGTTGCAATTTTACTGTATTGAAGAAGGAAGGCGGTATCGAATACCTCGGTTTCATGGATGCAGGAAATCCATTTCCTCTTAGCTTGGCTTCATTATCAATCAATGGGAAGGAGGTGTGGTCACCTTATACTTACTTTATTCATTCATGTAAAGCATTTCTTAATTGCCATTCGTCAAATGATCCCAGAGTGTTGTACAAAACGGTGAATAAAATTAATTCACACATCATATAAATACTGACTAGAAGCAGCAAATCACTCTGGCTTTTGCCAATAGCCAAGGGACCGAATCACCGAGAGGCTGTGCCTGATACCTCCGAGGAGCTACGTCAAAGCAAGGTGGAGACCAGCTTGGCCTTGTCCCTTGGCCAGCGAAGAGGCAGCTACAAGGAGCTTGCTTCCTCCCCTCCCAATGACCTTGCCCGCTGGACCCCTGCCCCCATTCTTTTCTGTTTGGCCGAAAAGAATGGGGAGCCACTGCCACTTGGGGGCCGAGAAAGGGCCAAATGGGTCCTTCAGAGCGAGGAATTTGGCGTAACATGGATTGGGAAGTACGCC
This sequence comes from Zootoca vivipara, assembly GCF_963506605.1. NCBI lineage: Eukaryota > Metazoa > Chordata > Lepidosauria > Squamata > Lacertidae > Zootoca > Zootoca vivipara. The sequence continues at coordinate 19,270,137 of NC_083278.1, read as the reverse complement.
TGCCATGGCTCTGCAGTTACAAACACTTTTTAAGCTTAGATTCTAAAAACGGAGGGCATTTTCCTGGGCCCTTTGCCTGAATACCTGGCTCTGGGAAGAAGGCCCCCATTCGTCCTTTTGCATCATCCCAGATAAGGCGGCAGGAAGGCCAAAGGTGGAGGTGGGTAGCTGGCTGCCATGAAGGGGAATCAAGTTCAGCTCCTAATTAGAAGGTGCCTGGACATTGTCACTGGTGCTGAATGAGGAGATGTGCTCTGGGCAACCACTAGCTTGCCCTCTCCCTACATGAAAGAATGCTCTGCTTCATCTGCCCATCTCAACTAATGACAGCGGAAACAAAGGGAAAGGATACTCTGGCCTCATCCGTTGGCCGAAGGGGTAAGAGCATCAACTGCTGTTTAAGCAAGAGCACCAGCAAAGGAAGATCAGCTTAGCTTAAATAGGATAATAATGACCATGTATAGATCAACACTTTATTCTCATAGGATGGCCCTGTAGCTTCTTGGGAGAGCTGGAAGAATTGCTAATGAATGACTACTGCTTTATTACAGCACTGGTTTTAACCAGGGAAGCAAAGGAGAACTCAGTGTGCAGAACTGATTTAAAACTGCAGTATAAAGTTTCTGGCTGGGAAGAAACTTAATAATGTTGACTTCTCCAGGTTTTTTAAAAAAATATTATTCCCCCAAACTGTGATAATAATGAGATTTCACATTTGCAACATCCCTGTCTCCTTGGATAACTTATGAAGAGATCAATTTCCCCCCATTAGCTTCCTTCTCATTAACAACTTGGCTGAGGTCAAGGAGCCCCTTTGCTTGCACTTAATGGTGAAGAACCTTTCTCTTCGGACAGATTTTTCTTTGTCAAGATGAAATGGAACAAAATCAATGACTCTTATTTAAAGTTCAAAGTGAAATAGGTTTTCTTAAACAACAAGAAAAAGCCACACATAACACTCTCACATAAATGATATGCACAGATTCTGACTAGGACAGTATATATTAGTAATATCAAACCTGATAGACACTGTATGAAATGGGAATATAATTTGCTGCCCTTTCATGAAAGTCAAACTCTACTGCCTGAGGTGGCTGCCTCACTTTGCCTAATGGTAGAGCTGGCTGAAATTAGAGTTTTGAAAGGTGGAAGCAGTTGGCAAATGCTTAGCACTCTCTAAAATCTGATGAACAGATGCTGACTAAAAACAGTGCAGCTGAGCTCAGTAACCTGAGGAACACAGCATTTTTCTACTTGCTGGTCAGTCCCCTTAGTCAAAGGAGACAATGTTCAGGCAACGTTCTGTTTGCCACATGTTCAAATGTAAAGGATTCCTGGACGGTTAAGTCCAGTCAAAGGCAACTATGGGGTTGCAGTGCTCGTCTCGCTTCTTAGGCCAAGGGAGCTGGCATTTGTCTACAGACAGCTTTCTGGGTCATGTGGCCAGCAGGACTAAATCACTTCTGGCACAACGGAACACTGTGACAAGTGCCAGAACGCACGGAAACGCCATTTTACCTTCCTGCCATAGTGGTGCCTATTTATCTGCTTGCAGTGGCATGCTTTCGAAATGCTAGGTTGGCAGGAACTGGGACAGAGCAACGGGAGCTCACCCTGTCGGGGGGGGGGGGATTCAAACTGCCAACCTTCCGATCAGTAAGCCCAAGAGGCTTGGTGGTTTAGACCACAGCGCCACCCGCGTTCAATAGCATTCTTATAGCATACATAATACCCTCCAACATTTTCCCAGTGAAAATAGGGACTTCCCATTCCATAATTATAATTTTACTATTTATATGCCACACATCGTACTGGGTTTCCCCAGCCACTCTGGGTGGCTTCCAACATATAAAAAAAATAAAACATTAAACATTAAAAAAACACTTCCCTATACAGAGCTGTCTTCAGGCGGCTCGGGAGTCGGATAACTCCAGACCCTCCAACATATCTCCAGTGAAAATAGGGACATCTTAAGGAAAAGCAGGGCATACTTGGATCAAATCAGAAACTGGGATGGCTTCTCTAAATCAGGGACGTTCCTGGAAAATAGTGACACTTGGAGGGTGCATACCGTACATGCATATGATAAGTCTAACGTATTCCTTCAAACTAGGATTCCTAGAAATGCCCAGGCTTTCAAAGAGGCTGCTCTGTTTCCAGAAATAGTCTCGCAGGCACTGGTGAAATAATGGCTGCTGTTGCTGACAATTTCGGGAGGCTGAAAAAACTATAGCTCACAAGTTGCTTCTTGTCACCTGAAAGAAAGGGCAGAAGTAGGGGATTTCATAGGTAAGAAATTGTACCTACTGGGTACCAGGTTGCTTTTGCCTCATAAGAAGTCTGCTAGTTCAGTTGCTGGCAGACATAACTACAGTAATTATCATGTTCACACATTCCCTGTAAAGAGTAAGAGTCAAAATAATTTTGCTGGTGAAAAGCATATTGGAAAACCAATACGAAATCAACTTATTCTAGAATAGCACCAAGGGGACTCCAGTTGGAACAAATGTTCCAGTGGGCGTTTGGCTCACATCGAATTAACAGCATTTACAACTGTCCTACTAGACAACCATAAATACTAGTATTTATATGCTTATTACAGTTGTTTTCTAACCTTCTTCTAAAGAGCTGTCAGCTGCACACAGGGGGGCATTTTCTTATTTTATTCTGGCAACAAACGTGAAGCTTAATGGCTTCGGGCTTAGATCATCCTAGACAAACTCCAGAACTCTATCCCAGGATAGCCAGCAGACCACCCTCCAGATGTCAAGCATTGCAACTCTCACCATCCTAGTTCTGGAAGGCGCCAAGGAAGAGGCGAGGCTGGACGTGGCGCCTCCCGGCAACAGCTCCAGCCCCACCGGCAGCACCCTTAAGACAGCCCTGGATAGGCATGGCTATGCAGCGTACTGGCGTGGAGCGGTAAAGAAGATGGGCAGCAGCTGGAGGGCGGATCCTCCACTGGGAAGGAGGCTCGGAGGTGACCGGAGAGGTGCGGGCAGCCCCATCAACAAGGTCGGCTCCCCCTGTCAGGTCCCGGTCATTCTGTGCATGCTGCAAGCTGAGGCATAGAGGGAGACATACTGGTAGAAAGTGAAAGTAAAAGTCTCCTTGGTGAAGTGAGGAGCAGGATGCTCTGTTTTAGGCATTGTGTGTCCTCAGGGGGAAGAAGTAAAGCTGTGGCTGCTGTTTTACTCAGCACTGTGGATCTCTCTCCCCCAGCAACAACCCCCAGACAAGATGAGTGCAAAAATAAAGAGTTATTCTGTTGAGTACAAGAAAGGAATTGAGGACTCCCAGGGCAAGAATCTTACAGCTTTCTGCAAGGAGAAGAAGTTGGATACCCGAATGGTCCAAAAATGGCGGGCAGAATACGATAACCTCAGTCTACAGGTGGTCATAGGAAATGCTAAGAAGCGCAAGTGTGGTTCAGGTCGGCAACCTTTATTTCCTGAGCTGGAAGACATGATCAGTGAATGGATCGCTGACAGGAGAGCAAAGGCTTTGGTTGTGTGCAGGGCTGATATTCAAGCATTTGCCCTTGCAATGGCACCACAATTCGAAATACCCCCTGAATTCGAAGCATCACAACACTGGCTGGATGGCTTCCAGCGATATGAACTGTCTCTCTGAAAAATCAACAACACTTTAAGTTGGAAGATGCTGAAGTTGTTAAGCAAGCACTTGCATTCAAGTCCTTTGTTGATGGCATCAACTTTTCTAAATACCAACTTTGCAACATGATTGCTATGGATGAAACTGCAGTGTTTATGGGTCAAGGAGCCCAAACGACAATTGAACAGAGGGGTGCCTCCGCAATCTACATTCCCTCCACTTGTCACGAAAGTTCACATGTTACCTGTATTTTGGCAATTCATCAGGATGGAAAGAAAGCCACAGCTCTTATCATCACTAAGGGCAAGAAAGATAGGATTGGACGTGTTTCTGGCATTTATGTTCTAGGAACCGAAAAAGCCTGGTGCACAGGGCTTGATTTAATGCTGCCACTTGTTATGCAAGGTGGCCAAAGAGGTCTGCTAGTCTGGGATTCAGCCAGCACTCGCTGTGCTAAAGACATGAAGAAGTTCCCTGCAGGAATGAATGCCTATCTGCAGACTCTTGATATTGCAATAAACAAGCCATTCAAAGACCACTTGGGTATGGAAATTAACGACTAAATTGAAAATAGAATGACAAGAAATCAGCGTGGAAACTAGCCTGCGAGAGGTCGTGATTTGGGTGAAGAATTCATGGAATAAAATAACTGACAGTGTTGTTGCCAATGCACTCCGAGCAGGTTACATGGATAAGAGCTGCTTATTTACTGAGAGCTCTATTGCTTGACATGAAAAATTGGGGCCAATGATTCTAAAGGAAATGGAGTCACAAGAAATTCAGGATAGAATTCCGGGTTTGGAGAGTTATGATGATGTAAATTGCTGTACCATACTTAACGTAATTTAAAAATAAGACATCCCCTGAAAATAAGCCATAGTGTGTCTTCTTGCGGAAAAATAAATATAAGACAGTGTCTTATTTTCGGGAAAACAAAGTAAGATCGAAGTTCTGTGGTTGGATTTATACTAAATGTGGAATTTGGTGGGAAAGTTTGTTCTGGTTGGGATTACACTGCTCTTCCAGGAGCTGGTTCAGTCTTAAATTCATTGTCCTAGAATAGGCATCCCCAAACTGCGGCCCTCCAGATGTTTTGGCCTACAACTCCCATGATCCCTAGCTAACAGGACCAGTGGTCAGGGAAGATGGGAATTGTAGTCCTAAACATCTGGAGGGCCGAAGTTTGGGGATGCCTGTCCTAGAACCATAACTGCCACTCCTCAGTATCTAGACGTGCCTATACTTGGTTTTGGTTATCGAGATAGCTTTATTTTTTATGGCCAGTAATAGGTTGGCTACAATTGTTCACACTCTACTAACCTTCAGGATGGACTACCATAATGTGCTCTATGTGGGGCTGCCCTTGAAGATGATCCAGAAGTTCCAATTGGTGCAGAAGGCAGTGGCCAGGGTGTTGATGGGAACAGTGGGTCAGTAGCATATAAAACCTATTAAACAACCTTTTCAGTGATAGCCACTGAAATGAGTCTCACCCCAGACTTCCAGTTGAGTGTGTCGCTGAGAGCAGTCGGAGGTCTGTTCAGTGGAGCGGACCTCAGCGTGTCAAAGGCGGGGGGAGCCGCTCCAGCACAGCGGACCCCCAGAAGAACCCCAAATTAAGCTGGAAACAGACATATTGAAAAATAAAAACTGAGCTCTTAGAAAGTATAGCACAGATATTTTCAAGGGGTGGTAGGGAGCAAACCATCTTGGTCTCTCTTACTTTCTGTTTGTGTTTCTAATCACTGGAATGTTTTCAGAGAGCCAAGGCTGGGCGTGGGTCCTGGTACCACTCAGAAATCTGTACATCAGGAAGAAAACACATTGAACAAGAAGGCTTAGATTCAGTTTCTTGCAAACCACAGCACAGTCTAAAATTAAATACAGAACCACTAGTTCACCACTTAAACCACTTAAACTTCCAGGCATGCATTTGGGGGGCCTGAACACAGTCACATGGAGACTCTGTTTTAGACCTCTGGATGAACACATGGAGTTTAGGAGCAAAGCTGGCAGATGCGATGCCATTTTCCCTCTCCATTATCTGTTCGCTTTACACACCTTTGTTGTGTGAACAGGGCTTCTGCTGTAATGTATGCTATTTACAGAGAGACTTTGCTCAGAATGGTTGGAAGCCCTTCTCTCCTGTTGATACTATGTCAGGGCGCTGGGTATCAAAATGGCACCCAGCTCAGATGTGATGGGACTGCTCTGGAATACCTGCTGCAAAACTAGCAACACGTGTTTAACATATTGTTTTAATTCTGTTGTATAGTCTGCCACCTTGAATAGTTCCCCTGTAGAGGTGGGATATAAATCCTAAACAAACAAACATCTTAAGCGCCTTTAAGCTGAGGGGTGCTCCGCTTACTGGAAGCATCCATGCTGTCTTAACAGCTGCCATGATAATATCTATTCCAAAAATTGAAAAAAGAAACAGATTTGCAGATTTCCCCTTTCAGCCAATATTGTATGTATTAGGGACATTCTTTAGAGAGTTAAAAAGACAAGGGAGTTATCTCCTCCAAATCTTTAAGCTAATGCTTGGCTGGAGTCAATAATCACTTGCCTGCTGGACAGATGTTCACCGATATTAACTGCTGCAGAAGAGCTGCCAAAAAAATGGAAATGAGGGGGAGGGGGGGGGAACCCATATTTCTTGCCCAAAAAGAAGGAAAGAATCAGATGAAAGCTGTCTTTTCAATTAGTATTGGCTGCATATTGTATGTGATGGAGCCAACTGATTTACATATGTTACTTATTAAATAATTCTTAAGGCAAAAATTCACCTGACTACTGTTTGGATGCCAGTGAACAGAAGACAGTTGTATACAGTAATATCTATGTTGATAAGGATGATAGAATGAAATAGAAGAGAATCTACAAATGGTCATTGGACAGGGGAATTGGGTGAATGAACACACCATGTGACTATATGTATACGTATATATATGTGTGTGGAAATCAGTGCTCACAGTATGATAGTTTTTGCTTATAGTGAACATTGTACGTAAGAGTATGGATGCATAGTGTAGGCCCACCCATGAGGCAAGGTGAGGGGACTGCCTCAGGTGGCAGGATTCACAGGGGCAACAGATGCTGATGTAGATTTTTATCCCCCCTCGCCCCATGTTCCTGATGTGCCGTGCTTCTCCGAAAATAAGCCATACCCCGAAAATAAGCCATACCCTGAAAATAAGCCATAGTGATAGGCAGTTTAACCTTGTAGGTTAAACTGTATCATACTTAACAACAAAAAAAGACATCCCCTGAAAATAAGCCACCGTGTTTGTTTGCTTTTTGAGGAGAAATAAATATAAGACGGTGTCTTATTTTTGGAGAAACACGGTAGATCTTCACTCACCCTTTCTTCCCTGGGGAAGGAGGCACCATTTTGTGGTTCACCTCAGGCACCAAAATATCTTGGACAGGCCCTGGGATAGTCACAAGTGGATAAAAGAGGGAAATTATTACTGCTGACCTAGATGTTCACCAGGAAACATTTTTGTAGCTGTCAAGGGGTTTGGAAGGAGCCTGAATGTTCCCCAATCCTCTATCTCAATGCTCACTCCCACCTTGACACCAGCTTTAGTGCAATTTTAAAAACACTGTCATTTTCTTCACGCTGTCTTTGTGAGCCCAGCCCATGAGGAATTAAGTAGTACACCCTGGTATCATGAAGCCAATTAGATTTGGACATGTGACAATGTCGCAAAGCCAATTCAGAGTGACAGCATAAATCACCCCCCTCACTTTGAATATGTGAACAGTTTTGTGTTTGTTTGCCACTCCCCTGAAAAAAGCAAAATCTGTCTAGAGGGTGCTTTTTGCAGGGTTGGATACTAAAAGCCGCCTCAACTCTTAAATAAGATACCATGCAAGTTTTGGGCAAAGCAGGCAAAAATATGATTGTTTGAGAGTATTACTTTCAACCTGGTAATGTTGGTGCTACAAAAGTGGTTCCATGTACCAGAGTTGTTCAGGGCTAAAATGATTCCAGAAATAGGCTGGCCTGAGATTGTGTCAGCTGAAGATAGACAGTATTTTCAACTAGGCACCAAAGTGAATTAGCTTTCCACTCACAACTGATTTTCAATATTTCCTGAAAAGATATTAGCAGATGAAAGATGTAGAGAATTCGGAAGGAAATAGCACAGCTGCAATGGTTGTGTGTAGCCAAGAATATCATCGATGCTACTGTAAAACAAAGTGCTCCCCTAACAATATTGCTTCTGCACCTAAAATGGGGGCACATTTCCACTCCCAACCTAACTCTAATCTAACATATTTACCTACATATTTAACACAATGCATACTATCACATACGGGTTTACCAAAATTACTCTAACATTTACAAATTTCATTTACATATACAAGCATACCTCAGACATATTGGAGGTTTGGTTCCAGACCACCACAATAAAGTGATTATCACAACAGTCACACATTTTTTTTTGTTTCCCAGTGAAAGTTATTTTCACACTATAATGTAGTCTATTAAGCCAGGCCCCCCGGGCTACAGGGGCGAGAGTGGAAACCCCCCCGCTCCAGCCCTAGCTAGCTCCTGTCAATTTCAATTTATCTCAGTGTTTTGTTTTTTCAAGCTTAAGTTCAGTTCTCCACATCAGGTTGTTGTTTTTTTTAAAAAAAATCCTTATGAAGATACATTGGCATTTTAGGGCTGATTTCTCCTAATATATAAATGCTCGACTACAATTCTGCCTAACATATATTCGTTTTTGCAAAGCAGTTTCCACTAAAGTTAACAGCTAAAGGAACACTTTACTTGGCACACATTACTTGGCTGGAGAAGTGTACTGACTGCAAAAATTCAGAGAAGCAAGAATGTCAAAGGATGGTTGCTTTGTATTTCGCTCCAGTGTGAACTAAGTAGATTTGTGCTTAAATTTGAACTGGATCAAATTTCTGTGCTATCCTTAAAGTTGAGTTGTAGACAGCTGTGGAGTGGGATCCACGAGTGAACGTGGAGAGATCAGACCAGTGAGTGACCCCGAAGCCAGTCGTTTCCTTCTGTTGACTGCCCAGGTTAATCTCTCCCAGCCTGAAGAGAGCCAATGACGAAGCTGGGCAAGTGAAATCGATCTAGTACCTGTGAATTCTTTGATGCCTATTTGCCAATCTGAAGCTCAGGGGCTCACCAGAGCCAGGGATTTCTACAACCAGCTCTAACAGCACCTAATAATAGCATGCTTAATAGAGAGAGAAAGCCACAGAAAGGCATTCTCTGCAAATGGACTAGCTATACTGAAAGTAGTGCCAGGTTTGGCCCACCCTGTGGAAAGATCCAGGAGCAACTTAACCTGGGGCTGAGATCGCTACAGGATCTGGGATTTTTGAAATGGCGGGAAAACATGGCATCTGAACTCCTGACTTGACCTTTTCCTACTGCTAAAATGATTTAAATATAATACAAAGTATTATATGTATAAGAAGGATAAGTAAGAAAAGAAAGATAACCCAGCAACATGCTGAAACTATAACTACAAACCAAAGATTTGGTTTTAAGAGTGGGAGGGTGAAAAAGAACTAGCTGTACATAGGAAACACAGCACACAAAGACAGACAATAATATTTATAAAACAGGTTGGGTATTTTGACAAATGCACATACACCCCCCTGCATTAATTAATGTGTGTCCTGCTGTTAATTTGGCTTATTTTGCTAGTAAGAAGGATGATAAAAGAACATAACCAGTTTATTGACAGGTACAAACTGGCAACTGACAGATTTCTACAGAGTTCGGGATATAGCTACTATGAATAACAGCGTAATTCTAGCCATGTCTGCTCAGAAGTAAGTCCTATTGAATTCAGTGGTGCTTATTCTCAGGTACAGTGGGTAAGGATCGCTGCCCATGTTAACCAGTCTTGTATGGATTAAGGAAGGGCATCAACTAGACAATAGTTTTCTAGAAAAAATAGACAGGTGTCTCCAGTGGAGGCAGGTTCATTAAGGCAACCAGAGCTCAAATGAAATAGACAGCTTAAAATAATAATAATCTTAGAGCCACACTCCTGTCACACACGTACTTCAACAATCCCTGTCAATGCAGAGAGAATCCTGGATGCTTTTCTGTCAATTTCTTGTTCTCTAGCCAGTTCCCCTAGACCAGGGGTCAGCAACCTAAGGCCCATGGGCCACAAGCGGCCCACGGGGGTCATTTTACCGACCCCCAAGCTGCCCCGAACCGAGCCGCAGACACTAGAAACCGCATCTATGCAGACGCCAGAAATTGTGGGTGCGTGCACTCACGCATGCCCGTGATCCGACCCACGGAGGGGGCTCCGCGGCACCTAGCCCCCCATGTTCCTGATAAATTAGCCACACACCTCTGCACTCTATTTCCAGAAGAAACCTTTCCTCCTCGCTCTCCCTTCTTTCTCCTCCTCTCAGTCGTCCTCAGACCTTACTTCCTGAGCCTCTTTCTTTTGCCCACTTTACCCAAGCCGCTCAGAGGGCTGTGCTCCTTGCATGGGCAGCTTTCTTCAGGAGGGATCCAAGGGTGTGTCTTCCTGGAGCCGTGTTGGTGGCACAGCCTTGCAGTGGCACCACATGCTCAGACGTGGAGGGAAGCAGGTTCTTCAATAGACTCCCTCTGTGTACTTTATACACATGGTTTGCTCTTTAGTTAGAAAGTATGGAGAGGGACTGAGCATGTGCCACTCATGCAACTTGTAGAGCGCGGGATTCTCTCACAATCATTTGGGAGTCTGTGTTCTCTTCAAGCTCCTGCTGCCCTTAACTATATCCACGATGAGGAGGGCATGGGGGAGGGAGAACACAGCAACCTTTGTCAGTATGTCTATGGTTGAAGAAATGCTTCTCTCCGTAGAGAATGTGTCTGTGCAGGCACACCCAAGCTGTGAAGCTGTGCCAATGTCAACTCAGCTTGGTGAAACATTGTTTGGAGCTATGCATTTTGGAGAGGCCAACCCCGGATATATGCATAGGAAAAAAAAGAAGAAGAATTACATTTGACACTTTAAGACCAAATATTGCAACACTGCAAAATGGTTTACTGCTTGCAGGTTGAGGAAGAAACTATTCTGTTGCCTCTGCATTCAGCGGGTCCTCTCTAACAAGAGGGCACGTGTTGCGGTGCGACCTGGTAACCAGACACTGTGTTGTGGGTGGGAGCGTTTGGATAGCCACAACACCCTATTGGAGGCCCCTCAATGCTGGGGAAAATCAGGCCAATGGGATGCCAGCTAAAGTACATCAAGTGACCTCTATTTAAGCCCATGCACGTATCCCTGAGCTTCCTCTTTTGGGCTCTGTGCATTGGAACACCCGCCCACCTCTCCCTATATTTAGGGCTTGCGCTTGACCTTGCTATGCCGTCGTGTGTCGTCTGTCGTTGGGACAGGGGCACGGCAGGAATTTTCCCCACTTGTCTGATTGGCTGGTGCCACTTGGGTTTCGCCTGCTGCGTAGCAAATTGCCACAACTTGTAAGGTTGCGGATAGGCTCTGGTTCTGCCTAGCCATCCCTATGTGTTGGGTATTCCGCTAAAGGAACCCATGGACTCATGTTACAGGTAGGTAGCCGTGTTGGTTGTGCCCTGAGCCTGAATCTAGGGGACATCTGGGTGGAAGCCTAGCAGGGCTCCTGCTTGCCTCTGTCTCAGGTATTCACCCGAGGCTGACCTATCGTTAGTGCCCAGGGTCAGCGCTGCCTGCAAGGGTGCAGGGAGCTAGTCGAACCAGAGCCTATGCAACCACTCACTTGATTGTAATCAATAAAGTTGTGTCCTAAATTCTGCCAAAAACCAAACCTAAAATTTGAGTCTTGTCTGAATTTATTTGGGGGGGTGGTGGTGGTGGTTAAAAGGTCTACACACAGAACTTTTGAAACAGACAAAGGTACATGGAACAGCACTGGCCTTTCGGACATCAGTAAGGCCCATAAAGCGAAGGCCCACCATGAGAAGTCAGTCACATTTGTCTGTGATTACAAAACTAAAAACTTTTGGTAAAACATGGATAGACCTCCAGTTATGTGAGCAGCACAGAGCTGCTGTTCTAAAGCACAATTCTGAAGTTGATTTCAATAAGCAAATAATGAATTGTCTTATAGATAGAACTTGTCTGCTGGCAAAATGGGAATGAACTTTTAGAGGGCATCAAGAAAATGAGGAATCTCTTAACCGATGGAAATTATAGCGAATTCCTACAGTTGTCAAAGTATGACAGCTAAAAAGTTACATTTGAACCACGCAGAGTGAAGACAGGCTTTCCCAACTTCCTCTCATATCCATCAAAAATTCTCTTCTAACTGAACTGCAAAGTCAAGGAAGCGGTTATGATGCGCAGAAAGGAGACAGGAGAATTGCATTAACTTATGAATGAAGGTAAGATCAACTGCATTTGTTTAATTAGTATGTTATCATATTTAAGTGATTAAGTGCTGGGAAGGTGTGATCGCTCTGTTTTAATACTTTTACCTGCCAAATATTGGACACACTGAATAGTGTAAAAGGAGCTCCACTGTATGCCAACAGTTGGGTGGAGCCTGCAACTCTTCTAAAAATTGCTGGGTACTATCTAGTGGCATAGTTTTCCCAAGGCAACTAGCCCTAACTGTCTACCTAAAAAAATGTCACTGCGTGCCACTGAATGAAAGCCCCCTTCCCCACAGATGCACTTGCTCACGCTTAGAAGGTTTGGTGTGTGTGGCCCAGGAGAGGGCGTTCCCAGTGGCAGCTCCTTGGTTGAGGAATTCCCTTTCCAGAGGTGCATCTGACACCTTCATTATATAGTTTCTAGCATATGCTGAAGACACACCTCTTTACCTGGCCTTTGGCACCTGAGATATGTGTTTTCAGGATTCAAATAGTTCTGGTGACTGTAATTGGTTTTAACTGTTTCAATGCTTAATTTTAGATGGTTGTAACCTGCCCTGGGACCTGCTAGTGAAGGATGGTAATCCTATATAATAAAGTCCCTGTGTCTCTGCGTCCAGATTCCGTGTGTCCCGTTTTCCGCGCTACTGAGCATGTGCCCCAGGGACACAGGGATTGGACGCAGAGACTGCACGCACGCACGCACACACACGCTCTCCCCACCCCACCCCCCACCCCTCTGCCCTGCACGGGCTCAATAAGCAGTTAAAACAGAGGCCACCAGGTGGAAGGCAGGAGCAGGCAGCAAGGCCCCTAAGCAGGGCAGGCCCTCTCTCAACGTGCCCAGGGGCCTGAGGAGGAAGCCGGGACGACCAAAAAATCGAGGCCCCGGCTTCTCACTAACAGGCCCGAAATTGAGGCCCAAACAGCGCAAGCAACCGGAAGACCCCCGCTGGGCCGGAATGGCCAGGAAAGGCGCGGGGAGGCCGCCGAATGCTCAGCGCCAACCGCGGGACCCTCAGAAAGTACCGGGGCGGGCGCAAGCCCCCCGGACGACAAAGCTCCCTCCCGGATGCAGCAGGCGATTGAAAAACAGCTGTGGAGGCCAACAAAAGTAGCGGGAGCCACCCCCACCCCCCGAAAAACTGGGCGTACACCCCGGAGCAGCCGCCCGGGCCGTCCAGGAGCCAGAATTTGGCCACTGGGCCCTGGCAACAGCAGCACTATTGACAGGGAAAAATTAGGAACCAAACGGCAGGTGCAAAAAGCGCGCGAAAACAGGGTGGGGAGGGATCCGCATTCCAAACACAAGCTTCGGAGGGGGTAAAGGAAGAAATACCCCCGCACCCCCAGCCGAGCCTGGGCTGTAAAGGTAAAAAGGGGGGGGGACTTTGGCTTGGGGTTTGGGAATGGGGGGGGAGAAAATTAGGGATAAATTAAGGATCAAAGGGAGGGGGGAGGAACAATCAATTAGACAAGGAATAAAAGCCCCCCACGCGCCGCTGCCACCAAAAAAGGCCGAATGTTCTAGCGCCCGTTTATTAAACGGGCTGAATGGCACTAGTAAAATGAATAATATGCAAGGGGCTATTTCTTTGTTTCCAATGACACATACAGCAATATAGAATGACACTAATACTCAGTAGGTGCAGGGATAACTGCGGCTTGAATATGAAGGAATAGGCACATTTTACCTATTTTTTAAAAGCTGAACATGCATTGAAAGCCATATAAGCAAAATTACTAGTGTCAGAGGAGCTGCTAGGTTGCAGAGGTCCTTGTGACATGTCCTTCATTGTGACACCTCCCTCTCCGGCTCGTTGGTTACTAGACATGTCCATTTATATATATATACTTTATTGAAATTCATAGATATCATAAACAATATTAAGTAAACAAAAAGAAGAAAAGAATCTTGTATAAATAATCTTATGTAACTTTACAGAAATAAATTGCTTCAAACTTATACAATCTATTTTGTCCTTACGTCTTACAAAAATAAAATAAGACTTCCTTTTTTCAAATTTATTCATTTTATATCAACACTTATAAAAACAGAAAAAAACACAATACAACAAAATAACAAAAACACAATAAACAAAAACAATACAAATAAACTCTTATTTTCACATCTATCTCTCTAATCATTGTTGTGTGGCCTTCCCCGAGTCCCCCCTATCTGATTTTCATTTCATCTCATCTTTAGCAGTTTCCTGTCATTTCACTTATCATTATTACCTTAATCTTTTTATATTTCCTTATACTTTCTTACGTGTCCCCCATTTGCGAGACAGCGTTCACTCGCAAATCGAGCCTCAACAGACACCTGGTAATCCACTCTGGAGAGAAGCCCTACAGGTGTCTTGATTGCTGGAAGGGCTTCAACCGCAGGGCCAACCTCATGGTTCACGAGGCCGTCCACACCGAGAAGTCTTACCAGTGCTCAGAGTGCGGGGAGAGCGTCAAGCCGAAATGGGACATTGCCCCGTACCAGGTGGATCCCACGGGGGAGTAGGTCTACAAATGCTTGTCATGCAAGAAGAGCGTCCGGCAGACGGGCAGCGTGATGAGCTGGCGACTGCTGAACGAGCAAGGGAAGGAGATCCAGGCATAGCCCTCAGACGCGCCGGGCCCCGAGGAGGAGGAGAACGTCCCCCAGCACCAGAACGAACCCGAGATCGATCTGGGGAAGGATGTGTCCGTGGGGACGATCGAATCGGTGATCGTGCCAGGCGAAGTTGTACAAAGGGAAGCGGATGAGTCCTTGCCCCGTGTCCAGTAAGGTCTTCGCCACGCAGTCGAGCGTCAACTGGCACCAGAGGATCCACAGGAGAGAAGCCCTACAAGTGTTCATATTGCAGGAAGCTCTTCAACTAGAAGACGAGCCTGCTCACCCAATTTATCTATTAAATGTGGATTACAATTTTTTTGCCAATATTTTTGCCAGAAGGCTGAAGAAAGTGTTGAATGATTATATAAATAAAGACCAGGCAGGCTTTCCGCCTGGGAGACATACGAAAGACACTTTTAAAAAACCAGAAGCCTTTTTGTTTGGAATAGTAGGGGAAGAAATCCCCAAAAAGGATATTACATTCTTTCTGTATGCCACAACAGCTGCAAGAATACCAATTGCCAAGAACTGGAAGACACAAGGGATACCTACTACAGATGAATGGCAAATGAAAATGATGGCCTTTGTGGAACTGGCTGAACTGACTGGAAGACTCTGCGACCAGGAAGAAGAGACAGTGGAAGAAGATTGGAAGAAATTCAAGGTATATTTGAAAAAATATTGTAATATTTAAATTTTTAAATATTTAGGGAAGCTTTTGGGAGAAATTAGGATGTATGTTTAGTGCTTAGTGTATTAGGATGTTTTAGTGTATAGATTTTATTGATTTTCTATATAGGTAATTGTGGCATAAATTATTATAAAATGAATATATATATATATTTTTGAAAAATAATAATTTATTCTGCCATTCCAATAAAGATGGTACTATTTATTTCCCCTTTCCAATACATTGCAATTAGTACTCGGGCTGTGGCTGTTGCATGTAGAAAGATTTCTTTTACATTTTTTTGGTATATATTTACCCAAAGTAAATATATACCAAAGTTAGAAAGCTTCTTTTTTTAAAAAAAGAATGTTAATTTGAAGTTCTTTTTTATCTCATCTATATATATATAAATGTAAAAATCGTGAAACTGCGTTCT